>NW_005871163.1:1218865-1271535 GCF_000147115.1 Myotis lucifugus | reverse complement strand
TATCGGTGAAGAAATGCTCGGCATATGTCTGAGATTTTGTTGCCTTTGGATTCTTCTAGTATTTTTATGGTTTCCCGTCGTATATTTAAGTCCTTTATCCATTTTGAGTTTATTTTTGTGTATGGTGTAAGTTGGTGGTCTATTTTCATTTTCTTGCATGTATCTGTCCAATTTTCCCAACACCATTTATTGAAGAGACTGTCTTGACTCCATTGTATGTTCTTGCCTCCTTTGTCAAATATTAATTGAGCGTATTGGTTGGGGCTGATTTCTGGGCTCTCTATTCTATTCCATTGATCTATATGTCTGTTCTTGTGCCAGTACCAGGCAGTTTTGAGAACAGTGGCTTTGTAATACAGCTTGATATCTGGTATTGAGATCCCACCTACTTTGTTCTTTCTCAGGATCTCTGCAGCTATTCGGGGTCGTTTTTTATTCCAGATGAATTTTTGGTATCTCCACACTTTTATAACCTAATCACAGAAGTGACATACCGTCACTTTTTCCATATTCTGTTGGTTACGTTAGACCTACTTAGTAAAGTATGGGAGGGAACTACACAAGGGTATGAAATACCAAGAGGTGTAGGGATCACTGGGACCATCTTGGAGGGTGGCTACCACAGACACTGAGAGGAAGACCACAAAAAGTAAACCCAAGAAGCCAGAAAGTCCAGCGGTCTTGGTCATTTAGTGTCAGGGAGAAGAGACCTACACTTCGGGATAGCGTACATGGCAGAAGCACAGTTAATAGTACAACTTATGGGTGTAGGTAATTTGCTAAAGATTAAATTTTATTCCATTTCTTATATTTCAGAAAAGGTGTAATACATTTCAGAAAGATTTCTAACCAAAAGTGTTAAAATAGTTGGGCAGTTGAAGGGAATAAGCTTCAGTTTGGAAAATGCACTCATTAAGAGCTCTTCACCTCTGTTACTGGATAAACTATTACTGTAATTAGGCTCCACGAGGTGGGCATACTGAAAGGGTTAAAGAGGGATCAATATTGGAAAGACCTTAAAATATTTTACTAAAGAAGTTAGAAAGGTAGAAGTATTTTAATGTGCACTAACCTTAGTGGCTTTTTTCATGTTGTTTATGTTGTACACTCTAATTTTTAAGGTTTTATACTCATCTAGTTTGCCTACAATGAATATGCAGTTGTTCTTATTCTTCATAATGAAATAAATCCTAAATCTGCACAATTTAGAAGCAGTAATAACAACCAGTTACATTTGTATATAGATCAAAGTGCTTTTCTAAACCTATGTTCTCTCACAATCAGTCTGTAAAATAAGTGTTTTGAACTCTGCTGCACAGTGAGGAAACTGAAGTGAGGCTAAGCCACAGTGATGAAGTAGAACTGAAATTTGTTCTTTCTGACTGAAATCCTGTGTTGTTTTTTTAAAAAATATTTTTTTTTATTGATTTCAGAGAGGCAGGGAAAGGGAGAGAGAAATAGAAACAGTAAAAATGAGAGAGAATCATTGATTGGCTGCCTCCTACACGCTCCATACTAGGGATTGAGCCCACAACCTGGGCATGTGCCCTGACTGGGAATTGAACGGTGACCTTCTGGTTCATAGGTTGATGCTCAACCACTGAGCCATGCTGGCTGGGCTGAAATCCTGTATTTTCTAAATGAGAAGATTGTGCTTCCTAGAAAAGTATCCCCCACCTTTTATTTTATTTTTAATTTCTTTATTGATTAAGGTATTACATATGTGTCCTTACCCCCTATTACTCCCCCCCCACACACACCTTTTAAACTATTGCTTAATACAGTTTATTGCATAGCCTTGAATTAAAAATTGGGTTGTTTCTATACTTCAGATTTGTGTATTTTATGTAAGTCTTACTTAAAAAGAAATTGGGAGAAAAATATTGTGAACTCTAAGGAAATGTTTAGGGATATTGATGTCTGTAACTTTTACTGAAAAATATAAAAAATTAGATGGGAATGGATATGTGATAAAAAAATGTAATAGAGTTAAGGTTTAATCTAGATGGCATTTACTGTACAATGACTTAATCTTTTTTGTATGTTTGAAAATTTTTATAATAAAATATGGGAGAAAGTGAAATTGTAAACCCACTGGGAGAAATTTGAGTGGTCTCTAGTGCATTGTTACTAACTTGTTACTGAATCGTACTTCCTGAGCAGCTGCAGTAAGCACAGAGGGGTATGAAAAACAGCCAACTAGACTGTCCCTTCCCAAGAGCTTCTGGTTATAAACAGGACAAAGATTCTCATGTCTGATTGGCCTCTTTTCTTTTTCAGGGTTATACATAAATTTCCGTCACCTTTATAAACAGCGCAGGCGGCACTATGGACAAAAAAAGAAGAAAATCCACTGAAAAGAGATTTAGATGACTTCTTGCCATGTAGACTTTGAGCCTAATCTATAATTCTTACAGTTTTACCTTCTTGTACTGATGTAAAAGTTTTTTTTAACGTTAAATGATTAAATTCTCAGTAAGGCTATCTTCCCCTTTCCCCAGTTACATCCTGAATTTATTGTATTATCTTAGTGTAGTACTTGCATGATATCTGATGACAGGTTGGTTCTTTTGTAATCTGTTAGTGACATCAGACAGCCCTGTCCCCACCCACTCCGTGTCCAGTCAGTCTGTTTCACACAAGCCAGAGATTTCATCAGTGACCTGGACCTACTAGGTACTGGCCATTCTTACAGCTGGAATTTGTTCTTTTCAGCTATTGATTGTGGAAGAAAAACAAGACTGTTTTGCTCTATAGGAGCCTGTGAAAGTGACCTAGGCAGGACCTAATATATTCTGTACCCAAAGGGTTACTTAATAAGTGGAGTGGCGTTGGTTTTTTGAAAATCTGTTTGACTCGGTCACTGATAAAACATTTGAGTCCAGGTGGGCCTCGAGAAATATTACCTCTGAATTTCTTGGCCTCTCTAACGATATCTGTTACTATACAGTGCTTACCTGTGTGGACACACAATGATTTGAGAGAAACCAGTCAGAACCTTGGAACACCATGATCACTTACTTCATTCCAAGATAAATCAGAACTATTTTCAACTTTAAAGAAAGATGAAACATGAGTTAGAAAATAATGAGATTATAAGAGTTCCAACCCCAAATGGTTACAGGGGTCAGAAAGGTCAAACTGGCCACAAGACAGCTGCCTGCAATGCAGCCTGTAGCAAACCGGGAACACTAGAGTAGGCCAGTCTAAACACACCTGCAAAACTGCCTTAGGCTGTGCACAAACATAAAAAACTCCAGCTTCTTTTCCCTGACCTGGGTAAGTCCACTTGTGTACCTGTCAGAGTAAGTGGTGGGGTTGTTTGTTTTTTAGTAGACCTCAAAACACCTTTTATTCTGCTGTTGTTTCACCTCTGAAGTAGGACAGTGAACAGAGAACATTGGCTAGAGAATCATCAGCTGGTCCATTAACACAGACTCCTGGCAGGAAACCCACCAACAGAGGAACTGAAAAAAATGTAGGCATGAAGTTTGGCCATTGTCAAAAACATCAATTTCTTCCACATTCCAAGCAAAATGTGTTAGAAGTAATGCTTGTATGAAAGAATTTAAGGCACGATTTCTCAATTGTGCCATTCCCATTGTTCCTGGGGAAAAGGGGACTAAATGAGCTATGCTGTTTCTCTGAGCCCAAGATTGAAACTTGGTTTGACCTAAAAACCTATGATTAGCATAGACTGGCTGATTTTTTTACAAGTTCATTGCACTGAAGGATATTTTGCATGTCTGTAACTTCTGTCAATACTTGTTTGTATTAACTTCTGATATTCTTTCACCTGAGTTTCTGTGTGTAATTATTGCAGATTAGCTTTGCAGATTATGCTGCATCTGTGGCAGAATCTTACATTCTTACAAGCCTTTTTGTTGCTGTCTGAGAAAGCAAAAGATTGTGTATTTCTATTAAACATTTACAGTCAAAATCCTAACTTGTGTTTAAAGATCATTTATTTACTCTAATGGTCTTCAAATTGTTAGTGATAAAGTCCTTTTTCCAGACAAAATATTATATAGCAGTTCAGCATGTTAAACCAAAAGTAGATGCTCAGGTTGAAGCCTGAGGGAGTAATACTTTAGGCCAGCGGTTGCCAACCTTTCGGACCTCACAGACCACCAGTGGTCCACGGACTACCGGTTGGCGACCACTGCTTTAGGCGGTCCACAGAGCAATTTGAAAAGCACTGATAATATAAATAAAACCTAGAGAAGCTACAGGACTTGCCCAATGTCATGAAGCTAGCTGATGAATTGGAAGGGGAGCTGACTGCACTACCTGTCAGAATCTACCTGAATGGAACTTGGCGTAGGCAATGAGGCCTAACAGGTGTCAGAAACAAGGAAGTCAGTATGGAACCCAAGGAACCCTCATGATTTATGAATCTGCCGCACAGAAAGCTGAAATTATATCCAGACAGGACAGACCAAAAGACAAAGACTCATTAATTTACCAGTGAAACCATTTTATAGAAAATCAAATACTTTATTAAAAAACAAAGCTTGAAGAAATGGGAATAATTTTTTACATTTATGGCTGCTGTTTAAAAGTCTGTATCTCAAGACATACCAAAAGCACCTAAGTGTTACCACTAAGTTTTGCCCAAGTTCTAAGAAAAGTTCCGAAACTTAGTGGTGTAGGGCTTGTCCTTAGCTAGTCCCAGTCTGGGTTGCTCATTCCAAGGGCAGAATCTTGAAAATGTCCTTATGATTGAGAGGAGAGAAGATGCCTTTCAGAAAGCCAGAGGACCCCTGTGGGTTAGGTTTCCTGAGGAAGGGAGAGAGCTCTGTACCCATCACACCATCAAGCTTCTCAGATGTCCCCATCATGGGAGCCACAGGTGTCTTCTGGGCTGAAAGAGCTTAGAAAGCGAAGGTCAAAGCCCTTCTCGGACTGTTGCAGTCACTCAAACCAGCAAGGGGTGCTTCTGAGGCAGCCTCAGGGAGGTCTTCAGGTGGTGGCTGCAGAGGTGAACACCCTGGAGAAGTTTTTACCCGAAATCATTTGGACTTAAAATGAGAAGGAAGGAAGGCTCCCAAAGTCAGCTTTACATTCTTTCAGTGCTGCTCCCGGAGAAGTCTGTCTGCAAAGGTGTGATGTTGTGGTCGTAGCCAGCGTACTCGGAGGTGCCAGTACTGGCCAGCTTGAGCTGCTGGGCAGCGTGGGTCAGCTGGAACGCTGCATCGGGGTGGGCTGTGTCGGGCAGCAGCGTGCACTCCCTTTCCAGCATGTCAGCCACCCCTTTGAGCAGGTCCAGGAAACCAAAGGCCAGGGCAGCCTTTCGTAAACGGTTCAGTTCCTGAAATAAGATAAGAAAAACATGAATGTTCCTAAAATGCAATTTCCTTATCACATATTAAAAAAAAACACCAAAAAACTTTTTTTTTTTTTTATTCTCACCCAAGGATACTTTTCTCATTGATTCTTAGAGAAAGTGAAAGTGATTGGGCGGGGGGGGGGGGCGGTTAGAGAGAAACACCCATGTGAGAGGGACACATCAACTGGTTGCCTCCCACATACGCCCTGACTGGGGTGTGGGGATCTAATCCGCAACTGAGATACATGCCCTTGACCGGGAATTAAACCCAATATCCTTCAGTCTGAGAACCAATGCTCTAACCACTGAGCAGAACTTTCTGGCTAAAAGCAGGCTTTTATTCAAAGGTATAACTGGATAAGTAGATTTGTTTAAAACCATTCTTGTGAAATACTTTTTAAGAAACTACAACCACCTTTTCTTATCTGCAAATAGCACACATATACCTCAACTATGATGACCTAATTTTTGCTGAATAACGTACATAATTAGGCAGAAATTATGTACACTGGTAGACTATCAAATTCTCAAAGCTCCATTTGTGGTCTCCACTTTTAAAAAAATATATTTTTATTGATTTCAGAGAGGAAGGGAGAGAGAGAGAGAGAGAGAGAGAGAGAAACATCAACGATGAGCGAGAATCATTGGTCAGCTGCCTACTGCACCCTCCTTATTGGGGGTTGAACTCACAACCCGAGTATGTGCCATGACTGGGAATCAAACCATGACCTCCTGGTTCAGGTGGATGCTCAACCACTGAGCAACACTGGCCTGGCCCCACTTCTTGACTGATTTCTACTCCCACTTCATCTTCTTCCATCCTGTTGACTTCCTGACCGAGCCAGTCAGCCTTTTCTCTGTCTGGAATGAGTACATACTTTCTAAGTGCTCAGCTTAGAATAAGTTCTCATTGACCCCAAAACTGAAGTGAGCATCTCTCTATATAAAAGGCTAATATGCAAAGTGTCCCCTCAGGAGTTCGACCGGGAGACCAGGAGTTCGATTGTTCGCTATGACAAGCGCTGACCACCAGGGGGCGGCGCGGAACGAAGGAAGGCCCTGGCCGGCAGCTGGAAGGCCCCGATCGGCCCTGATCGCCTGATCGGCCCTGATCGCCTAGGGACCCTGTAATGAGAGTGTGATGCCATAACTGAGAAGCAGTAAGAAAGACACTGACTGAAACAGGTCATCACCACCACAGTTAATGAGCACTCATGCAAATGTTGTGAGGCACTTCACATACATCATTTCATTTTCTCATAACTCTAAGGAGGTTTTACTTTTCCTGTTACTCAGGTATGGAAAAGGCTTGTCCCAAACCTCAGAGGGCTCTTAGCCTCTCCTGCTGAACACATTGGAGGAGGCTCTGGAGGAGTCAGAAGCCTGATCAAAAGACAACCACAAAAAGAAAGGTGGATCTGGGCTGGTGTGGTTCAGTTGGGTTGGGTGGGCATTGACCTATGCACCAAAAGGTTGCCAGTTTGATGCCTGGTCAGGGCACATGCCCGGGTTTGGGCCTCAATCTGAGGTGGGGAGTGTGCAGGAGGCAGCCGATAGATATTTCTTTCTCACATCAATGTTTCTTTCTCTCTCTAAAAAAACAAACAAAAAGTGGGGTAGTGAATGGAAGCAGAGAAATAGGAAGTGCCCCATCAACCACTTAGCACACTTAGCAGCGTGATCTGGGCAATGTGTAGAGCCTCACTGGGTCTCAGTGGCCTCATTTACAAAGTGAGAAGGATAACCTCTTCCCTGCCCACTGCGGGGGCTGAAGCAATTGCCTGGTAGAGGCCCTTTCCAGCTGTGATATGTGGGATTATATAAATCCAGAAAAGAGAAATGGGCTTTCTGACCACTTCTCTATCATCTGATAAATAAGTGAAAAGTTGAAAAGGCCAAAGTACAAGTGTGTCATCTTGAATAGAAGCTGATGAT
This sequence comes from Myotis lucifugus, assembly GCF_000147115.1. Taxonomy (NCBI): domain Eukaryota; kingdom Metazoa; phylum Chordata; class Mammalia; order Chiroptera; family Vespertilionidae; genus Myotis; species Myotis lucifugus. Next base: position 1,264,271 of record NW_005871163.1, on the reverse strand, counting down.
TGTGTGTAGAAAGCTCTGCAGGGAGAAGGACCACAGCCAGAATGGTCACCAAGGGCTGTGTGAGCTGGCTTTCAGTTAGGGGGCATGGCAGGCTGGCCAGCTTGCTGGTGTTGAACTCTGATTAAGGTTGCTCTTCCTTGATTTCACCAGCTCACTACATAATTAGGTTTGAAGACAATAGTCACATAAAGGTAATGAAATAACATCCAGACAAAGTAGCATGTATGTTCTCTGGAAGAAATGCTAGCCTAGGGCTGTCTGTGTGTCCACATTTTAAGCTTAGCAAACTAGGATACAACTGACAGCAGCATACCTCACACTGCTACTTAATTTGATTTCAGCCAAACACCAGAAGGACAGGGGAGAAATGAGTGAGCTTAAAGGCCCCACACTCCACCTCACCCCTTGTAACTTTATTCCTTCCACCAATGGTTCTGAATTAGCTAGGTATGATTCCTGAGGGCCATCCTTTTGCAATTCATAAATGTGCAATTTTAGAAGTCATTCCCGGGAGCAGCTTTTCTGGTACAGTAAGAATGTCCTGGGCCATCACCATCCCAGGAAGTCACATACAATGGTAGCCTGGGGTTAGGCTGGATACTCACATGGGAATGGTGAAAAGGTTAAGGGCTATGAGGGTTAAGGTCCTTTCCACTCCTTCCTTTAGCCAGTCATAGCAGCACCAACACAGAGAAGCCCTTTGCACAGAACCAGGCCATTTAAGCACTTCTAATTCTTGGATTTTAGGGCAAAATGGACCTATCACTTCTACTGACTTTACTGATGAAAAAAACTGAAGCACAAGCCATCTATTTCTAACACCTGTCCATGTTCACTCTATGACCCTACACTAACTATGGTGAACCATTTATTTTTGGCACCCATCCCAGGGCTCACCCTCTTCCACTGTAATTCTGATAGTCTCACCTTATAGAATGTCTGTGTTTTTTCAGGTAATTTCCTTGCATTTCTTAAAATCTTCTGTACATCTGTCTATCAAGGATAAAACAAATTCAACATTAGATTTCTATGGTAAAGGGGAAAGAATACAAAAGGTTGGCTCTAAATGTTTAAAGAAATGAAAATACGAATAGAGCTACAGTGTCAAAATGAGCATCCCTTCTGAATTAATGTCACCGTTCTGTTCAATATTAGCACAGCACCTCCCTCCTTCAAAGTGCTTGATAATAAATCCCTTGGTGACAGAAATTAACTTGTCTCACAAAAACAACCAAGTAATTATATATATGGCCAGCTGCTTTTCTGACAAGGTTGCCAAGACCATTCAATGGGGTAAGAATAGTTTCTTCTACAAATGGTGCTAGAACAACTAGATAGACACATAGAAAAGAATGAAGTTGGACCCTTACTTCACACCAAAAAAGTAAATAAAAATGTATCAGAGACCTAAATGCAAGAGCTAAAACTCTTACACTTCAGATTCTTAAAAGAAAACAAGGGCAAATCTTCATGACCTTGGGTTTGGCTATGATTTCTTAGTTACAACAGTACAGCACCTTAAGAAAAAAATTAATTTGATGAATTTTCATAGCAGCATTATTCTGAATAGCAAAAAGGTGGAAACGATCCAAATGCCATCAACTGAATGGATAAACAAAATGTGGCATGGTTATACAATGGAATATTATTCAGCCACCAAAAGGAAAAGTACTGATGTATGCTACAACATGAATGAACACTGACTCTGTGCTTAGTGGAAGGAAACCAAACCAAAAAGGCCACATGTTATATGACTCCATTTATATGAAATATCCAGAACAGGCAAATCCAAAGAGACAGAAAGCAGATTAGTGGTTGCCAAGGGCTGGGGGAAGATGGGAAAATAGAGTGACTTGCTTAATGGGTACAGGGTTTCCTTTTGGGGTGATAAAATATTCTGGAACTAGATAGTAGTAGTGGTTGAATAACATTGTGATTATACAAAATGCCACTGAATGGCATATTTAAAAATGGTTGAAATGGTAAATGTTATGTGTATTTCATCACAATAAAAAAAATACACCTAGCCTAAAATAAAATTTTTAAAATAATTTTAGAAAAATTAGGGGGGAAAAATCAGCTATCCTTCCAATAGGGAAGTGCTCAGGTCAGGGGTGATAGGAAAGAGGGAGAACCTGATTTCTCCACAAAGTGAAGCGACCTCTCTTCCCTTAGCCATGGCAGGATGTGTCCAGTCTCCATGAAAAGGGGGACTATGCCATCAACAGAAGCCACTTCTGTTGTCACGTGGCCTGATTACCTCTTCTCTTCTGGCTTAAGTTGGATTCATTGGAGGAACAAATGAGAACAAAGGCTCAAAAGTGATTTTAAAAAATAGGTACAAAGGACTTTTTGGAAGAAGAAATGTCACTCAGTACCTTGCGTAGCATACCTTGGTAATAATCTACTTGCAGCTTCCCATGAAAGTGTTTTTGTGGAATTACAGTGTAATGCTATGGTTTGGGCTCTACTATGGAAATGGAAGAAATAACCACATGAAGATTTTTACATCGTTCTCGAAATTGTTGTTAAAGATAACACCCATTATATTATTCAATGTCTCAGCATGTCAAAAATTTCACATTAAAATTCAATGCCAAGGAAATGTGTCTCTCTAGAAAAACTGACATACTTCCTTTAATCAGACATATAACCCTCTATAACATAAAACCCTACCTGTTTCTTTTTTGACCTTGGTAGCTCAGAGCCAAATTGTTCAATACAATTATTTTGCCTTGGGTTCCCGGAACAATTGTTTCCCCTCTTCCTCTAGGTTTTGTATTGCTCTAAATTTTGTAAAAAATGATTTTGCTGTATACAGTTTTTACCGTAGGCCACCTCAAATCCTTTTTGGAAATAATGACACATTAGAAGTAAATGAATTAGTAAGTATCAAAGGGAAGGAAAATCAGATCAAATGTCTGCCTGCCTGCCAGAATCCCTCCTCCTGTACCCAGTGGAAAGCAACGTGAACGGTAATATTACCTGCAGGCCACTGGGTTTGATCCAGACAGTCACATTCTGGGCATAACTGCGTTTGTTTTTGGGCTGCAGCGGGAATGGGCTCTTATTGTCATCCTCACCGTAAGGGTTTTCTTTCGCATCTTAAAAGAAAAAGACATTCTTGAAATGACATCTGGCAGAACACAATCAATTACATTTCCAATTAGGCTAGAAGCACTTTGAAATCATTCAATCTTCTATATCCTGTTACTTCCCTAATTAAGAAAATCTATTAACTTCAGTCAGGTTGGGGATCTTGTTCTCAATAAAACGCCACTGATGTAAGAGACCAAACAATCAACTAAGGCCCATGTAAGTGAAAAACAGCTTGACGTTTTTTAGAAACAAGCTTTACTTATTATTTGCTTTATGAATTAAAGTCAGAGAAGATAAAACAAATACATACAATAATACTAATGTACTATTTTAAAAAATAAACAAACTAAAACTCTGTATAGCTTAGTCTAGCATTCTCCAACAGAACTTTCTGCGATGACAGAATGACAGCCACTAGCCCATGTGGCCACAGACAATTTTTTGTAGCTAGTGTGACTGAGGTACTGAATTTTAAATTTTGTTTAATTAAATAGCTTCATGTAGCTAGTGGCTACTGGATTAGAGAGCATTGGGAAAATTAAAAAGGAAAATTATATATAGCCAAATTAAGAAAAGGGACAAGGGAAGAAGTACTTTTTGGTGAAACATACCCCACCTTATTATGGTTTATTGGTTTATTGCTTCTAAAGGATTAAAGCCATATTGGTTTTATAGCTATGTGAATAAACAAGGGTTCTTGTTTTTCTACCTGCTTCCTAAGCCAATGAAACTGCCACAAACTTACAGGGCATACTTACATCTATTGGCTTGTCATTATTGTTACCACCTTCTGGGGTAGACAGAACAGGAATCATTTTCCCAACCAGGCAGGGAGCTTAAATCCTTTGCCCATTATTATGTGTCTACTGTGGCAGAAACTTTATACTTATTCCCCTCAATAAATTCTCTCAACAAACCTCTAAGGCAGGTTTTATTATCAATTATTACTTGTTACCATAATGACAATTCCAACCTCATAAGACTATTATGAGAATAAAATGAGATTATACATTTCATTGTGCCTAGCACAGTGCCGAGGACAAAGTTAAGTTCAATAAAAATGTTAGCTATACTCAAATTATAATAACCTAACAGTATGTATGTATGATGTATGTATATGTATATAGAGAGAGAAAGAGAAAAAAGAAGAGAGGAAGGGAGGGAGAGAGAATTTCTGAAGGTAAGATACTTCAAAAGCTGCTCTAAGATGATAATCATGTTTCTCAAGTCTATTGGAGAGAACCTGACATACCTATTATAGAATTGTCACATGATATACTAAAGGTATGGGTGTTGCCCAAAGTCAAAATAGACATTTCATTGAAATATTTTCAACTCCAGACAAATACTAATGTGTATGCTGAAGAAATTAGTTTTTCTTACCCAAATGAACTGATATAATGTATTTAAAACACTGGAAGCAGAACTTTTTAACAGAGTGCACTGAAGAAAAAAAGACTCAAATATTTTTTAAAAAGCACTTGCTAAAGCAAATGAGAAATCTAATTTTTAAATTAGGCATTTAAGATAAAATGACTTTAGAGAGAGAAGTACGGATTCCTAAGATACCATATCTTTCCATTGCTTTGCAAAATTCATCTTCTGCCCTGGCCAGTGTTGCTCAGTGGTTGGAATGATGGCCCAAGCACTTAAGGGTCATGGATTCAATTCCTGGTCAAGGGCTAGTACCTGGGTTGCAGGTTTGATCCCCAATTCGGTCAGAGTGCATGTGGGTGGTGGGTGCGGTGGCAACCAGTTGATGTGTCTCTCTCACATCGATGTTTCTCTCTCCCTTCCTCCCTTCCACTCTGAAAAGCAATGGAAAAAATATCCTCAGGTGAGTATTAATAAAAAAAATAAAATAAAATCTATCTTCTTTTTTTTGAAATTTTTAAAATATATTTTATTGATTTTTTACAGAGAGGAAGGGAGAGGGATAGAGAGTTAGAAACATCCATGAGAGAGAAACATCGATCAGCTGCCTCCTGCACACCCCCTGCTGGGGATGTGCCCGCAACCAAGGTACATGCCCTTGACTGGAATCGAACCTGGTGGGACTCTTCAGTCCACAGGCCGACCCTCTAGCCACTGAGCCAAACTGGTCAGGGCAAATCTATCTTCTTTGCAGATAAGCTGTAAAGAATATCTACATAAAAACAGACATATGAGCCCAGCTGGTGTGGCTCAGTGGTTGAGCATTGGCCTATGAACTGGAGGTCATAGTTTAATTCTCTGTCAGGGAACATACCAGGATTGTAGGCTCGATCCCCAGTAGGGGGCGTACAGGAGGCAGCCAATCAAATATTCTCTCATCATTGATTTTTTTCTCTCTCCCCCTCTCCCTTCCTCTCTGAAATATGTGTGTCTGTGTGTGTGTGTGTATTAAACAGACATATGAAAGAAAAATAATTTAAGTTGTTTTACCAAGAATTCTGATTTTTTTCAAGAAGGAACTAGATAGTAGTATCCTTAATAAGATAACAAAGTCACACTCTTTAAAAATAAGTAATTGCAAAATAACACATATTTTTCAACCCAAGTCATTATGCTCAATTAATATTTGACAAAGGAGGTAAGAGCATACAATGGAGTCAAGACAGTCTCTTCAATAAATGGTGCTGGGAAATTTGGTCAGATACATGTAAAAAAATGAAACTAGATCATCAACTTACACCATAAACAAAAACAAACTCAAAATGGCTAAAGGTCTTAAATGTAAGATGGGAAACCATGAAAATCCTACAAGACTCCATAGGCAGCAAAATAGCAGACATATGTCATAGCAATAACTTTACCAACACAGCTCCTAGGGCAATGGAGACTAAGGAGGAAATAAACAAATGGGACTACATCAAAATAAAAAGCTTCTGCACAGCAAAAGAAACCATCAACAAAACAACAAGAAAGCCCACTGCATGGGAGAACATATTTGCCAATGTTATCACCGATAAGGGTTTAATCTCCAAAATTTACAGGGAACTCATACAACTTACCAAAAGGAAGATAAACAATCCAATCAAAAAATGGGCAAAGGACCTAAGTAGACACTTTTCGAAAGAGGACATACAGAAGGTTGAGAGACATATGAAAACATGCTCAAAGTCACTAATCATCCAAGAGATGCAAATCAAAACAACAATGAGGTACCATCTCACACCTGTCAGAATGGCTATCATCAGTAAATCAACAAACGACAAGTGCTGACGAGGATGTGGAGAAAAAGGAACACTTGTGCACTGCTGGTGGGAATGCAGACTGGTGGAGCCACTGTGGAAGCTAGTATGGAGTTTCCTCAAAAAGTTAAAAATGGAGCTCCCATTTGACCCAGTAATCCCACTTCTAGGAATATATCCCAAGAAACCAGAAACACCAATCAGAAAGGATATATGCACCCCTATGTTCATAGCAGCATAATTTACAATTGCTAAGATTTGGAAACAGCCTAAGTGCCCATCAGCAGATGAGTGGATTAAGAAATGGTGGTACATCTACACAATGGAATACTACACTGCTATAAAAAAGAAGGAACTTTTACCATTTGCAACAGCATGGATGGAACTGGAGAGCATTATTCTAAGCGAAATAAGCCAGTCGGAGAAAGATAAATATCACATGATCTCACTCATATGTGGGATATAATGATCAACATAATTTGATGAACAAGAATAGATCCAGAGCAAATGGCAGGGGAGGTGGGGGGGGGGGGTTAGAGATCAACCAAAGGACTTGTATGCATGCATATTAGCATAACCAATGGACACAGACACTGGGGCGGTGGGGGCTTGCCCGGGTGGGAATGGTTGGGGGGGGGGGTCAATTGGGGAAAAAGGAGACATATGTAAAACTTTAGACAATAAAAAAACAACAACACATATTTGTATGCATGATATTTGGACTTGTATATGGAACCAGTATTGTACCTAGTAATCACTGCTATTCTAACTGAAGTTAACCAGAAACCAAACAAAGGGAAAGCTTCAGGTATAACAAGGCAACACTTTCAATAAACCTTTTAAATTAAAAAAAAAAAGCTCTTATTACCTTCATTGAAAAGAAGAACAGACCCAGAGGGAGGAAAATAATAACTTGAATATAAGGCAGAGTAAACAGCAGTCCAATCTGAATGAAGAATGCATGTAACAAGCCAAGCACTGCTGGTTGGAAGCCAGATCAGAAAGAAATGTGAATGCTACTATCTTAGATTATGGACAGGCGTCTGTGGTGAAAACTATCACAATAGTCTAGGCCAGGGGTGAGCAAACTTTTTCTGTAAAGGGCTTTGTGGGTGCTATGGTCTCTGTTATAACTACTCTACTCTGCCACTGGAGCATGAGAGCAGCCATAGACAATACGAAAGGAATGAGTGTGCCATTTGTAATAAAACTTTACTTATAAAACAGACAGTGGGCTAGTTTGACCTGCAGGCCATAGTTAGCTGACCTCTGACCTAAGTGAAAGGTAAAGAAAGCCAGAACAAGGCAAGAGCAGTGACAATGAAAGGCAGAATGAATGTAAGGATGCTAGAGAGGCTAGATGAAGGTGAGGAATTGTTACACACGCACACGCACACGGACTTCCTATGCCCTTGTGTTCTCCTCCAACTGTTGGTGGCCAAACTTGTCATCTTCATTTCCTCATATCTAATTCATTCCTCAACCTATGTCCTGGCTAACTATCTACTGAAGCTACTTTTATGAAGCCACCAATCATGTCCTGTCAAGATCAAATGACTCTGATTTATAGTGTCCTCTTCTTTCCTCATGGTTTCTAGTCCTTCCTAAAACTCTTCAATATTTAAAACACTCATTCCACAGTTTGTTTCAGATTTAGTTCTCAGGAGGCTAGTCACTCTGCTGGCCTTCCTTCAAAGGAGATAAAATCCTCTTATGATTTGGAAACTGTTTTTCAAATCATGATCTCATCGTCAGCGGGGGTTTTTCTGTGGAAGTCCTTTTGCCCTGGGCTGTAGAGGTGTCCCTACAGAGCCACTGTATGGCCTTCTGGAGGATGCACCAAGGTTTCATTGCTTCAGAACCAGTTCTGTATTGTTTGGTTTTAGAAATCCCCATTTCAGAATGGGTAGTATCAGTCTGCATGGTGAAGGACTTGGGCTTCAATTTCTCATAGAAGACTTTTAAATTTCTTTATATCCAGAAAAGTGGGTAGAAAAAAAATGTGTAGAATTTTTCTTGCCATCCTCTCACTGAGAGGGTAGACCTTCCACATTCTTAGCTTTACTCACAGAGCTCAATTCTTTGTCTTGTTTGGAACCAAGTCATGTCTCCTGTCCCAGCGTGAGTTTAAAACCCCAGCCCCTGGATCCTAGCTCAGTAGCCAAACTATGGCCTGTTGCCTGTTTTTGAGTTAAGAATGGTTTTTATGTTTTTAAATGCTGGGCAAAGAAATCAAGAGAATAATATTTCATGAAATGTACATGAAAAGTATATAAAATTCAAATTCTGGTGTCCATAAGTAACATTTTTTGGAATACAGTCACTATCATTTATGCACATATTGTGCTACAATGGCAGAGCTCAGTAGTTATGACAGAGGCCACATGGTCTGCAAAGCCTAAAATATTTACTATCTTGTTCTTTTTCTGAAAAAGCTTGCTGAACCTTGGCCTACCATCTGGGCCTATATTTAGTCCAAATCTTCTCTAGGCTTCAATGGCAAAAGGCATTCGTGGAGCTCAGCTGACAAGCATGCACAAGTGTACGAGACACTGTACTTCCTTCTTGAGTCTCTCTATTCTCTTGGCTTCTGCGACATCACTTCTACTTTCCCTTTCATCTGCCTGTTCCCTCTCATTTTCCTTTACTAGCACCCTTTCCATTGTCCCCAATAGTTGTCCCTTTCTAAGGGTTTGGTCCTTGGCTCTCTTTTTTCCCTTAATCTGTATACTTTGCGCTAAGGCTAGAGCTTCTTACAGAGTGTAGATCACCTGGATTGTAATCATGTGGGTAATATTAAAACTGTAAGTTCCTGGGCCTGAATCCAGACCTACTGAATCAGAATCTCTGCATGTGGGGGCCCAGGAAACAGAATTTTTATACAAGTTCTCCAGGTTTATTTTTGCACACGAAAATTTTGGACCTAAGTAATCTCCTTCATTCTCACCATTTTAACAATCAGTGATGTGCTTATAATGAAAAGTTGTATTTCCAACTCTGCCCTCTCTCCTGAACTGTAGGTTCATATAGGAATTGTCTCTAGGCACCTCCATCTGAATCTCATAGGCATAAACTCAACATGCACAAAAGAAATCCTTTCCAAATCTACTTTTCCTCCTCTGTTCTGTTTTTTTGTGTGTTTTAAAAAAAAATATATTTTATTGACTTCTTACAGAGAGGAAAGGAGAGGGATAGAGAGTTAGAAATACCGATGAGAGAGAAACATCGATCAGCTGCCTCCTGCACACTCCCTACTGGGTATGTGCCTGCAACCAAGGTACATGCCCTTGACCAGAATCGAACCTGGGACCCTTCAGTCCGCAGGCCGACTATCCACTAAGCCAAACCAGTCAGGGCTGTTTTCTGTTTTAATTAATAGTACCACCTTTCACCCTGCAGCCCAGGTCAGAAACCTGGGATCATTCTTAATTCTTCTCCTTCCTTTATTCTTCTTTGTAAATACTAGTATGACTTGCCTGGATCCCATCCATTGTCCCCAGCCACTACCCCTTGTTCTGGCTCTCACCTTCACATCTCCAGGACTATCATAGTTGACGACTTCTTACTACAGGATGTCCTCACCTTTTCAAATCCACATTTCAAAGTTATCTTTCTAAATGCAAATTTATTATTACTCACTTGGATTTCGGTCATATTGCACAATACCAGGGGGCACTAGTACCTAGACTACAAAGTTTTCTAACTGGTACCTCCACTGTTCTCATTATAGACAGAAGGATCTGATATATTACTCCCCTTTGGTGGCTTTCCAGTATCAGCAGAATAAAGTTTCAGCTCTTCACATTTCAGATGAGGCCTGCCCTGCTCCAGCCACTGCCAACCTCTAACCTACCCTCTGGCCTTCCAACCCCTCCCCCAGTTTGTGCTCCTTTCTTTTCTATAAGGATTCCATTTGTCCAGGATGCCCTTTCTTCCTTCACTGGCTCACCAAATTCCTTTGTCTTTTCTTTTTCCCCCAAAAAGTTGGCCAGGGTCCTGTGAGGAGATTTTCCTGAGTCCTCTAGGCAGAGGTGATCCTCCTCTCCTGCAGGCCAACTCTGACCTTGTGTCCGCCTGTGTTTATTGTTCACCTTTCCACTAGACTTTGAGTAACTCTTGCTAACTCTTTTATCCCCTAGACCTGGCACAAAATAGGTTGCTTGGTAGATGTTCCTGAAAGTGAAATGGGCCCAAATGACTTAAGGATGACTCTATAGTTGGAACCTGAGTACCTAGGAGTACAAAGGTAAAAGGCCTCCATCAGAAGGAGTAGGAAAATCAGAAGAAGGAACAGTTTAAGAGGAAGGGGTGAGACAACGGTTTCTATAACAAATATACTGAGCTTAGGACTGTGGCAGAATATCCAGGTAGAGAAGTCCAAGGGAAAGTGGAAATACAATATGCAAATTCCAGGGAAAGATCAAGCAGGACTAGAGTTATACTAGTAGATTTGGGGGACTCTGGAGCTATAATGGCTGATTTAATAACCAGGAGAGTATATTAATGCAAGAGAAAAAGGCAAAGAACATCACGAGGCAAGAAGAAGAAAAGATGCCAGAAAAAGAAAAGTTGCTGAAGAAAAAGGTTAAATACCAGGAAAATGCAATGTTAGAAAAGCCAAGGAAAACAGTTCCAAGAAGGAAGGGGATTACATTATCTCGGAATGACTGGGGATTATCTGGGTTGAAAATTACCCTAAGGAAATTTTACATTAAAGAAAAATAAGTTTATGGAGAGTAGCTTTTTTACTCTAAGCAGTTAGAGCGCTTATATGTAATTAAAGCAACCTAAATGATGGTTTCCCGAGTTATAAAGTTAAAAAGTTCAAACATCAAACTCTCTGGGGTTCTCCATTTACATATCCAGCATCAGAGACCACAGCACACCCATAGGGAGATCACGCAGCTCTCTGACTACACAGTCAGAGCCATTCAGAACAGCAGAGAGGAAAACAAAGTCAAGATCAATAAAATCTGATCTGCGTTATACCTGAAATAGGACCCAACTGTCCCATTTTCCCTAGCCATGGGAGAGGTTCTGGGCCAGGCTCAAAGAGGGACATCATGAGGTTTGATTTCTTCTTGCTGTCAGCTTGGGAGTAGAGCATTCCATGCCATTCAGGACTAGATGGAGAGAAGATGGAAAATCAGAATATCAAGCCTGTGACTGTCAAGTTAAATAAGTCTAACCTGTGTTTTTCTCTTGAGTGGCATAAGCTTCAGCTTTGAAATCAGGTATATGACTTTTACTAAAGCCAAATCCTAAACCTGAAAATGCATACTGCTGCCCCCTAATATCACCATTCCTCTGGGACATGTATTTTTATTCAATTATGTAGATATGGAACTCAAAAGCAATTATTTATTTGTTTATTTATTTTAAGCCTCACCCAAGGATATTTTTCCATGAGAGAGTGGAAGAGAGGGAAAGACCGAGAAATATCAATGTGAGAGAAATATATCGATTGATTGCCTCCTGCACGTGCCCCGACCAGGGCCCCAGCCAGGGAGGAGCTTGCAACTGAGGTAGGAGCCCTTGACTGGAATCGAACCTGGGACCCTTCAGTCTGCAGGTCGACACTCTATCCACTGAGCCAAACCGGCTAGGGCAAAAGCAGTCTTAAAAGAGAAAAAAATCACAGGGCAGGAGGCAGCTGCAGGGGTGGTGAGGAGTATTGGTCTTTTCAGCTGCCTCCATGAGTCATTCACAGCAGCACCAACACAGAGAAGACCTTGTAACAAAAGGCACAAAGCCATCACCCAGCTCTGCTCCCAATTCGCAAAGGGCACCAGGTGATTCTCATTTTCAGAGCCAGTGCAAGTAAGTTTGGGTACCAAGAAATACCGCAAACCAATACCTAAAAAGAGCTACATTCTTCTTTTTGTACTAATTTTAACTCAAGCAGAAATGGAGCCATGCTTCCTCTGATCTCATATCATTCTATCCCAGGCAATGGCCAGAAAAAGCTCAGTCACCTCTTCTTTTCTAACAACAGGTATTATAGCAAGGGAAGCAGGTAGCTTTGCAAATTCGAGACTGCAGTGAATGTAGAAGCTAGAAGGGCTTTCCTCTTAGGGAAGGAATACAGCAGAGTGGTTACAAGCATGGACTCTGGAGTAAAAATCCATAGGTAAGAATCCTGGCTCTTCCATTTACTAGCCATGGGACCTTGAGCAAGTTCCTTGACCTCTTAAGCCTCAGTTTCTCATCTACAGAATGGGAATAATATCAATACCTCCTATGTAGTGTATGTGAGAGATTAAATATATTAATGTATGTAAGGAGCCTACAGGAGTGCTTGGCATATGGTAAAAGTTCAATCAATTTTATCAGCATCTTTTTTCATTTAATTCTACCTCCTCATTTTGTAGCTGAGGAGTCTGTGAACACTGCATAAGATCCTAATAGCAAGTTGGTAGCATTGCTATAACTGAATCTAGGTTCCTAGATAAAATAGAAGAAAACTTCTATAATCTAAAAGCAATATCATTAAAAGGCTTTTTTACTTAATCTAGGGTTGGGGTGGGAAATGTCTGACCCGAGGGCTGTGTAAGGCCCTCAAAATCATTTGGTCTGGCCCTGCCAAGGCATGAGGAGTGAGTTAATTAAATGTTTGACCAAATAAAGCAGGCTAATTTTTAAGTTGATAATTTTGTATGGCCCCCGAATGATGTTATAAATATCCAAATGGCCCTTGGCAGAAGAAAGGTTCCCCATCCCTGCTCTTGGGGATAATTTAAAGAGCAATTTAGAAGGTGATGGTAGGTGGGATGGGTATGGCAGGGAGAGGAAAAAGGAGACAAGGACCTTTCTATTTCTTTCAGAAAAGTTTGGGAAAACTTCACTTTGTTAATTGATTCTCCCTTTCACTCAACCAAAGGAAAACAACGTTTCTTACCCAAGTTGAACTATTGCTACCATTCCTTCCACTTTTAGGCTGCCATGGAGCAGGACACAGAAGTTGGGTATTTTGCCTGCAATTTGATTGGCTGAATTTTCATCTTCATTATCATCAGTTATGCCAGTACCCACCTCGTCACCTTCTGTGAAAAGAAGAGAAAACAGGTCAGACTGAGATTTGCTACAAAAATCCAAACCGCAATTATACTGTTGGCTGTTTCTAGCGTTGGAAGGAAAGTAAATGGATTTATAAAAGAAAAACTCATATTCTGGTGTTCCTATATCCATATAAAAATCAGTTTTCACATATGAAACATCCAGAAGAGGCAACTCTATAGAGACAGAAAGGACATCAGTGGTTACCCGAGGAAGATGAAGGGCTTAGGGGTTTTAAAATTCTGATTCTAAAATGAACTGTGGTTGCACAATTCTATAACTATACTAAAATGTACTGATTTGTATACTTCAAATGGGTGAAATGTCTGGTATATGAATTACATTTTAGTGAAGCTGATACATGCAAAAATTAGCTTTCCACAGCTTCTACTAGGACACTCAGCTAGGTGCTCTCTGGGGTTTCAAGTACCTTCTAAACAAAACCACATATTCAGAGATAGCAAGAGTATTCTCAACTGACAGCCTTCAGGAGCACATGGATGCGAGCCTCCCCCCACCCAAGATGAAGAGTGTTACTCCATAAACTTTTTGATCTGACTCTCCAACACCAGGTTCTCTCATGCACTCTGCTGACAAATGGATCTTCCTACAATTAACTTCTCTTTGGAACTATCTGCCCACTCAATCTTATGCAAAGACTTTTTAATTCAATAGGAAGAATTTGTCCAGTTTATCTTGACATTCAAAAGCCCTTAAGACATGGCCCCATTCTGCCTTCCCACACTTTTCTTTCCACTGTTCCCCTACATAAACTCTTAATTTTGCCCACTTTCCAACACCAGGTTCTCTCATGCACTCTGCTGACAAATGGATCTTCCTACAATTAACTTCTCTTTGGAACTATCTGCCCACTCAATCTTATGCAAAGACTTTTTAAATTATGAACAATAATCACTATAAGCCATCTTTGGGCATATTTCAAGATTCCGTCTGTGCATGTGTGATTGAGGGTTATGGAATAGCCAATTTTACAACTGAGACAACCGCCATCAACTGAATGTGATCATAACTCAGTAAGTAGAAACCTGACTGACTACATATACTTCTTGGAGAGAGTTGGTGAACATAAAGTGGATGGTCAGCCTAGAACAGAGAAAAGAGAAGTTTCAAGTGCTAGAGACTAACATTCTCCATAGGGATGTTTAATTTGGGGGACATGACTTTATAGTTCCTGGAGAGCTTTATTCTATAGTAATAAAAAGCCTCCCAAGGGGCTGGATTCTTCCATTTTATTGCACAGTATTTACTGAGTATCACTGGTAGAGAACAGGTGTAGTTTCTCCCCTTATGGAGCTGTATTTCACTCCATATTTATCAGGCAACCTCTAAGAATCACTTTGGCTTCCTCGCCATGCTTCTACCAGGAAAGGCAGAGTCTTGGATTAGGGACAAAGCATTGTCATCTCTAAAGAGGATCTCCACTGTAAATTAATAAAGCAATACACAATAAATATGTGTCAATATGCTTTCCACAGTGTAAGGCTGCAGAATTAGTTTTCTAGTAGAAGAGGCAATATTCCATTTTTAAAAAATTCAATCCAAACCAATCACTATTCCTTTCCCTAAAACTCTGCAAAATGGGCTAATCTATTATCTGACACTTAAGAATAACTTTAGACAATAAGATACTTCATATGTATCACTGAACAGGAAGAGAACTCACCTTTGTTAAGTGCTATAGGTAGGACCAGATGTCTGGACAGTACTGGAGGACTGGAAATATCAGCTATATCAATGAACCCCACTATTTCCAAATCTGAAAAGGATAAATCAACATAGAATTAATTAGTTCTATAGGAAAGTACATTATTTTCTATGTACTAGATTTCATAAACACAATGTTTAATTTAGATATGGAATTCAAATATGATGGGTAGGAAGGTTATTAGAAGTCTTCCTAGATAACTAACACATTTTCATTTAAGTAGCTCAGAAAATAAGAATAATTATCCTTATTTAATGAATTTAAGTTATATGACAAATCAGCTAAACTTTATTTTTATGAGGGTAGATCCTCAGCCAAAGCAAAAGGTAAAGGCCAAATCCCTCTATATCATCAGGGATTTTTCAAGCCCACCAGGCCTCATAGTCAAACACTTCCACAACTCCAACCAAGCAACCTTGGAGGGTAAAGCTATTCTGAGAAAGAAATGCATTCCCTGCAAAATCAAGCGAGCAGTTTAAATATGACAATGATTTCTTTGTTTTAGAGAGGCCTATTAAAGACCAAAAGTACTTGTTGGAAACATAAAATAAGTAAAAAATAAAAGTTGTAACCCAAAATACTTTTTAAAAGTTTTTAGGTTTCCCCCCTGATCATATAAATAGTATAAAAGCCTGGAAAACACTAAAAATTCTAAAGAAGGAAACTAACATTACTCATTATTTATCATCAAAGGAAACCTCTATTAATATTTTATTGCCCCTGTCCGGTGTTGCTCAATGGTCAGTCAGTCTGGGGACCAGGGTTTTGGGTTCCATTCCCAGCCAAGGGCACATACCTGAGTTGCAGGTTCATCTCTGGCCCCAGTCAGGGTATATGCAGGAGACAACTAATCAATGTGTCTCTCTCAGACAACGAATCAATGTGTCTCTCTCATATTAATGTTTCTCTCTCTCTCTCTTCCCTCCCTCCCGTCCACTCTCTCTAAAAGAATCAATGAGAATTAACAACAACAAATATATATATTTGTATGTGTGTACACACATACAGTGTATGTATGTGTGCATACACACACACACACACACATATATATATTTTACTGAATTGCTTTTCAGTCTTGTAGGCATATATACACACTCATATTTTCAAAACAATTAAAAAAAATCAGGCTTGTGGAGTGTACACTGTACTTGTAAGACTCAGGAAACTGCTTTTCTGGAGATTTGCCTTCATTACCTTCTTTAGCTGAATGACAAATGAATCAGCAAAAGCAGCTACATATTTTTCATTTGAGTAGAAAGGGTTTAAGTATAAGCTATTACCAAGATCATGGACTAAAAGTTTATTTTATATAGGAAAGAAAGACCTATTCAAAGTTACTCATCCAAAACAGATGGGAGGGAATCTAATTGAAGGTTTGACATAGCTTAATACAGTTGTCTCGTCACAATGAGAGATGGATGCCCTACTTCTAGATAGCCAGGAGCTAAATGCACAAAAAATAAAAAGCCTGTGCTTAGTCCTTCACTCTAAACTCCTTAAAACTGTACAGCCAAGCCCTGGCTGGTTTGGCTCAGTGGATAGAGTGTTGGCCTATGGACCAACGGGTCCCAGGTTTGATTCCGATCAAGAGCACATATCTTGGTTGCAGGTTCCTCCCCGGCTCAGGCCTTGGTCAGGGTGTGCAGGCCCTGTGTGCAGGAAACAACCAATTGATGTATTTCTCTCACATCGATGTTTCTGTCTTTCCCTCTCTCTTCCACTCTCTCTAAAAGATCAATGGGAAAATATCCTTGGGTGAGGATTAACAAAAAAACAACACCTGTACAGCCAAGAATGAAATGAACATTTACTGTGCACTTAATTTTAAATTTTAGACATCTGTTGATTGGTTACCTAGTCAACATCTACTAAGCATCTGACACTATGCTAGGCACTGAGGGTGCAATGGTGACTGACACAGGGATGGTTTAATGTGTACCCACAGCTCAAGGAGTTCACCCTCCAACAGGAGATAACTCTCCTCTCTACTGTTCCTTGTTACTTTTGACTCTTCGCTTTGCCAATCTTAGCTAAGCCCAGCACTGGCAACATGAACCAGGTAAAAGCAGTGCCACTTCACTTTCTTTCAGTCATAATATAAGCAGCGGGGCTAGAGAGGTACAGAGCTGAGATTTTAGAGACCATCACCTACAGATTCCACTCACTTAGCCAGTAAGAACTAGAGGAAGTGTCTTGTTCAGGGCCACGCAGGAAGAGTCACTCAGCCAAGTCTAGAAGCCAGCCCTTCATATCTGACCTCAATTATGATGCTAAGTAACATTAGTATCTATTAAGAATTACCTCAAGGATTTCAATGCTCATGAATCTGGCCATGATTTCCAACTCTAGAATTTGGGGTTATTATCTAGGATTGGAGATTAATTCATGACCTCACCATCACCACAAAGGACTACTAATCTGCTACCCCTTAGGCAATGCATCCTCCCATCCAAAGTGTATAACTGATGATGACAGCATCCTCGTATCAGAATTTACATTTCTTTTTAACTATCTTGGATAGAGAGGAGTAAAAGTCAAAAGTTAGGAAAAAGTTAGGATAATAGAAGAACTAAGAAGGAAGTTTTAAAAAAAGTTACCTGTGTTAATGACTTTAGGGATAGGATCGATTTCCTCATCTACAACAAAAGGTTCTGGCCTGGGGAAGACTTGCACATCTGCAGTGAGGTGGCCACACTTGAGAACAGCATGGAAAGGCGTGTATGCCAGATCTATCAGTTTTCTAGAATATAATGATTAATTATTATAGGAAGAGTAAGATGATACATATAATATTTTTCAAGTAATTTTTTTAAGATGTTAAGTTGTTTTCCCTTTGAGTTGACTCCAAAACGATGTGACCATTTTGAAACAGAACAAAATCTGACATTTTTGGTGAAGCAATTTCAACTCTGAAAAGTCCTAAAGCAAGTTATTCTTTGAAATTGCTGAGTCATTGTAAGGAAGTCAATATCGATTTAGTCATGTTTAATTCAAAAGGGAATGAACTTTTAAAAATCACTTCTACCAAGCATTTTATCTGAAAAATGTGAAACTTGGGGGAAATGAAATGACACAATTAGAAATAGTAAAATACATATTATTGCTGGATATCAAATTATAATGGATTGTAAGAAGGCAAAAAAAAGCTCTAAGTACATACTCACCCAAACATAGACTGAACATTTTTCAAGCATAGGGGGCCATCAATAGTAAAAATCTGCCCTTCACCATTGTTTAAATCTATGAGACGTTCAAGGCAATCCAAGGAGTCAGTGCTCTGAAGCTACAAAGCAAAAACAGTTGAGTTGTTTAAAGTAGCACAACATGCCAGATTATTAACAGCACACAGGTCATACCCATCACAATAACACAGGCAATAAATATAATGGAGATGATTTTGAGGCAGAAGAGTAAGATGCTAGAGAAATTCCTTGGCAAGTAGAATATGGAAAACTGAGACAATATAATTAAGCAAGGCCAAACAATCTGAGCAACTTACAGCTAGCTAATGAATCATAAGGTTTTATCTTCCCTAACCAAGGGCATTAAGGAGCAAATGGTTTACATAATTCAGACTGTCCTGGGACAGAATGGCCTTGGTCAGGTCCCTCTTCAATGACGTTCTTGATGACATTTTTTAAAAATGAAACTAACCAGAAAATAACCCCTGACTTCTTTATGCTCATTTTGATGAATCAACTTATTGAAGGACACACCTGAAAAGCTAATGAATATTCTGTTAAGACCTTCCCCTAAGATCTTCCCTAGGATTCCTGCAGGCTAGAGAGAATAAAAGCCTCAACGCAAAGGAAGAGTGTACTCTCACAAGAGCATGCTGTGGCCTTCTATCTTTGCTGTTTTTCTCCTAAACTCTAAGGGACCCCATGAGACTTGCAACCAGGAGAGCATTGGGCAGTGGCAACTAGACCCAGGCTAACCCCCTGAACCTGTCTCCAAGGACCACTTTTCTCTGAATTTTCTTCTCCTATTGCTTTTCCTACCATGTCTCCAGCTTGAATAAATATACTCTCAAAAACACCTGGACTCGCATTGTGAAATCTTTCCTACTCAAAGTCAAGAACCTGCACTTTACCAGTAGGCCCTAGGCCAGACTTGTCTGGTAACAATTTAACAATGTGAGCAGGTAATTTTGATTCAAAGTTACCAAAGAGGAAATGTCATATAAAATGATACCAGTAGAGCTATTTAATTTAGATGTAGTTTTAAAAAGATTCTCAGAGATGACCACGATTGGTATTGACATAGTATCTTTCCTCTAAAGTATTCCTAACATCTTTGGTAAGTACCATTATCATCTACATTTTATAGATAAAAAACTGAGATGAAAATAGCCTTTCTGATGAAAATAGTATAACCAGGAAATAGAGTTTAATAAAACATACATCAGAGTAATGTTACTTTATCAAAAAAATCAAAGCACACTTCTATCAATATTTCTGGCAGAATGGACTTAAGAATTCCTCAACGATGAAAATACCCAACATTTAAAAGAACATTTCAGCATCTGAAGAGTCTTGATGGGCAGTAGGATGGTTAACAACTCTAGCTATATTTCCTAAAATGGAGCAGTGCTTTTAACTTTCAAAGAGCATTTGAGCTCTAGGGTCTTTTCAAAGATAACTGATCAGCCTCAGCTGAAACCAATGGAGTTCAATGTTATAGTATCTGCAATATAATACTAAGGGGATATACATACTAAAAAATAAACCGAGTCCTAAAATATATCTAATCAAACTGGAAAGAACTTATTAAAAAGCATTACCTCCTCCAAATTTGCCATACACATGATGTATAACTTAGATGGGAAGGGAAAAGGTAGTGGGAACCTGTTGCTCTCACTTCGTTGATTGTGAGTAGCTAGGGAATGCCGCAGTGACCCTCTACCAATGCCAAGACAGCCATCTGTCACCAGAACAACCTGTTTGCAAAAAGTGAAAGAAGGTTTATATATAAAATAACATGCTCATTTAAAGCAACCTCATTTAGCAATTTCATTTCTCTCTAATTGCATATATACTGAAAAATCCACCTCTGCAAAGATATAAGCAACTATGTGAATAAATCTCAAAAAAATTCTGTCAAGTGAAAGATGACAGATACATTGTATAATTCTATTTATATAAGTTCTAGAACAGGTAAAACAAAGCTAAGAAAAACCAAACAGGGGTTGTGGGCATGGGGGATACTGACTAGAAAGAGGCATAAGAAAACGTTGGGGGGAAATGGAAGTGTTCTATGTTTTTGACTGGAGCAGTGGTTACATAGGTATATGCATGTGTCAACACTTAGTGAACTGTGTACTTAAGATCTATGCAATATACTGTATTTTATCTAATTAAACCTTTAAAAAAGCACCTACCTATGAAAACTTTAAAAAGGACAAGAACATTCATAACTAGCGCTTAGTCAATTGTACTAAAATTAGAATCCTATCTCTTAGATAAGGAGGTGGCACCTAAGGCACCGATGTGAAAAAATGGCATGAGGGCTTATTTTATGTTTCCCTAGAGATTAGCAGCACAGAAGTCTGAACCTTGACACTTTATTTTTAAAGATGACAAACTCTACCCTTGGTCAACTAGAATAACAACTGCATTAAAAATATATTTATTAAAACCACTTAAATATATTTTTATTGATTTCAGAGAGGAAGGAAGAGGGAGAGAGAGATAGAAACATCAATGATGAGAATCATTGATTGGCTGCCTCCTGCAGGACCCCTACCGGGGATGAAGCCCGTAACCTGGGTATGTGCCCTGACCGGGAATTGAAACATGACCTCCTGATTCATAGGTCAACACTCAACCACTGAACCACACTGGCCAGGCTATTAAAAGCCATTTAACCACATGTGTACAAGACCTTTAAAATACATTCTTAATCAACCTGTAATTTGAAAAACCCTTCAAAATATCCTAATGAGAGACTATAATTACAAATCATTTTTCTTTTCTTCATTGCTTCAAAGCAATCCTGTGGGGGGCAGACTTTTCCAAGCATTTCAGATAAGAATTATCTTAGCTCTCCTAGTAACTTGATAATACAGGCCAATAAGGAAGTATTAGGTGGTTGTACCATGTGAAGTAACAAGATTGGCACCTACTTCTAAAACCCAAGAATGCTTACTTCATAGAGGTCCCCTGGAGCAATGTCATCTTTTGGGAAGATAGTCAATTGACTACAAAGTAATTTCCTCTTCTAGGTACCAATAATTGCTATTTAATGATTTACTTCTGCCACTAGTTTCTTCAATACTGTATGATGAAATATTTCATGGAATGTCAAAATGAGACAGATTTTACGCAAATAATAAAGACACAGTCCAGCCATCTCAAAGGTTGGTTAAAAAAATTCCACATTAAAATAAATATTTGACAGTAATTGATTATAAAAATAATCACTAATAACTTCCACCTCTAGTCCAGTGTTTTGAATTGTTCACCCTAAAACTCATCAAATAAGTTAAAGTGGATTCAGGCCCAGCCCTTGTCCTCAGGGTACAATACATCTCTAATTCAGATTCTTCCTTTTTGCAAAGGAAGAAAAAACAATAAAAGGCAGAAGTCTTTCTGGTGCACAAATTCTCTGAATTTCTTCTCTAAAACTACCGAAGACTATATACGGAGGAGACTTGACTTTGTGTGGTGGGGCACACAATATACAGATGAGGTATCATAGAAGTGTACACTTGAAACCTATATAATTTTATTAACCAATGTCACCCCAATATATTTAATTAAAAAAATAAAACTACTGAAGAAATAGCAAATGAAATTGTGCTACTTGCTAGCTTCCAGTTCAGAAGATACTGACAATAAAACTTCATTTATTTATTATATGGTTAGGAAATTAGATATTCTGTTTGCATGGATTTACCAAATAAATAATGTTTATGAAGTAAGGTGCCAAACATTTTTATTTCTGAAAATAAATTAATTAAAAGGCATTTACTAGCTTTTTTTAGCAAGGGTCCACTAAAGTATTTGATTTAACCGTTTAGTAGTAGCTCAGGGTCTTCATTAACCCATTAGTTCATACTCTATAAAACAAGGTAGTTTTACAGCAAAAAACAAACAAACAATTTTTAAAAAGTTGGGTATATTGATATATAATTTACACACAATAAAATTCACCCTTTTTAGTATACAGTTCTGAAAAATGCTTTTAGTGATGTAACCACTTCTGCAATCAAGATAAAGACCAGTTCCATCATTTCCCGTATTTCTTTGTCCTTCATTTAGGAAGAGTAAGTCAACCCCTACCTTTCCCTTACCCACAGGCATAAATACCAGTGATGCCACTGACACTACTGAGGAAGCCTGTGTTTGACCCTAAAATACAAATCATACACTATGGCCCACTGCCTGTTTTTGTAAATAAAGTTTTACTGGAACACAGCATGCCCGTTTATTTACTTATTACCTATGGCTGCTTTCATGCTATGACAGTGAAGTTGAGGAGCTGCCACAGACACTGCAAAGCCTAACACAGGAAAAGTTTGCTGACTTCTGTTGTAGACTACAGTATTATAATTTTCCTCTTAGCACCTTTCTTAAAATATGCTACCACTTCTTAAAGCACCTGTGTATAGCAAACTTCCAATTCTCTTTTTCAGCTACTATTCTGCTCTGATTTGATGCTAATATGGACCTACTATAGACTCTAAGTAAAGGGCAACTGATTTCCTGACATTCATACTCCTCACTTTTTAGATAACAGATAGTTAAGATGGTTAAAAGTTGGCTGAGTAAATGCTACATTGAGATAACGAAGATAGACTACATTGTACTGATGTTTAAAATTCTATCACTCAAAAAATTAAAATCACCCCTTCTAGAGAGTGTTCTAAAATTCCACTGTGGGCCCTTTGTATTTTACACAAATAATACTAGTTTTCAAGAAGTCAATTTACTAGGAGGATGCTTTCTTTAAGGCACAATTGTGCTGCTTTCTGAGCGTATTAGTGTTGATTTAGTGCCTTCTTTTAAAAAGATACCACAAGCATATAACATAGTTTGTAGAAATTACATTGCATGCTGTGTTAGAGCTTAAAGAAAATGAAAGCACCTCAGTGGTTAATGTTTTTAACTTAGAGCAATGAAAAAGAATTGATAATTACCTGGCAAGGAATTGCACCACCCCATTCTTGCTGAACAATGTTGCAAACACCAACTAATGCAGACTCCAAGCAGGTTTTATCATAATCATCCATATTACTTAGTGCTTCCTAATCGAATAAAAGATAAAATTGCTCATTTTAATTTGTTATCAGAAAACAACATAAAAGCATGCGTGTTACATAGGGGACATTGTTTCTAAGAGTCCCAAAGCACAGGTTCTTAAAAACAGTAAAACAGACTTCCTCAGCTATAAAGGATAATGAAAAGAGGTTCCCTTCACTCTGTCCTCTTTATCAGGTGAGAGTGAACAGCTCACCAAGTTCATCTTTCTAAGTGGACCTTAAAATAAATAATTAAGCACTTTTAAATACATCACAAAAATGCCAACATTTACTGAGAACTAACTATATCCTAAATACCATTCTAGGCACTTTACATGCATTTACTCATCACAACACCCTACCCATTTTTTTAAAAAAAGAATAATTTATTTATTTTGAGAGAGAGGGAGAGGGAGAGAGAAACATCAATGTGAGAGAGCAACATATGTGATAGGCTGCCTCCTGCATGCTCCCCACCGGGGATTAAGTCCATAACCTGGGCATGTGCCCTTGACTAGGAATCTAACTGGCAACTTCCTATTGCATGGGATGACTCCCAACAAACTGACCTACACTGGCCAGGGCTTAACCTATTTTTTAAAATGAGGAAACTAAGGTACAGAATAATTAGGTAACTTTCCCAGGTCTCATGCCTAGAAGTGTCAGAGTCTAGATCTGAACCCAGTCAGTCTGACTCCAGGACTCCAGGTCTTAACAATTACTCTGCACCACCTACTTTAAGAGTTCTCTAACTTTTAGAACTCCTGGAGATCCAAAATCCTCAGTTTACTCACTTATAAGAAATCCAGTGCAATTAAAAAAAAACACGCTTTTGAGTCACTTAGAAAAAGTTAGATAAAAAATAATGATTTAACAAAATTTTATTACTTACACTTTAAAAATCAAACTACACTGATCCTGGATTTCTAAACTGCCTAGCAATTATTAAACTATTCAATTTAATTTCACAAACACTTATTGGCTGATCACTATGGGTAAGGCACTGTGCTAGACTCTGCTGGAAATATTAATGAACGTTAGGGAATGGGCCACTACATCCTGAGAGAATTCCAGGAAACTAAGAGAAGAAAACAACTCACAGCTCTAACTCATAACCCTACCAAAGACATAAAACCTACCGGTTGTGAATCCTTGTCTTATAGCTATACTTAGATATTATACCCATAGACTTACCCATTCAATAATTCCAAGTTCTAAATATTCAGTACAATATGATAACACTTTTTGCTCCCTATCAATTTGGACCTGGTACATACAATAACTCATTGCTTTTTATACCTGTAGGGTGTTATAATCTCTTGTGAAGGGAACCATCAGCTCCCAGAGCGATGAAAAAACCACCAGGGCTGTAAACTCAAGCTTGTAATTCGTGGCCATGTGCTCAAACAGCATTGTCAAACCGTGGGCTGCTAGGTGCTTGCGCTGATATTCTTCAGACCCCTCAACAGACACAGGTCGGGTCATGGAAAGGGATACGTCCATTACCACCACTGTTGGCATGATGAAAATGAGCCCAATGTTCCCAATCAGAATGCATAAATAGAAAAATGCTGTAGAAAATAAATATGGTTAGGTTATATGTCATGGAGAGTACAAAGTCTTCCCCCCCGCCCCCCCCGCCCCACCATAATTTTAACCAAACTTTCCAGAAATGAGTGGAGGCAAACTCCATTTAAGTGAGGTGAGGGCAAATCTAGAGAATTCAGTGGGAGGGAAGCAAGCAAGCAATCACCCACTAAATGGCTATAAATCAAGAATGGCCTTAAGTATTTCTATTAACAAAAACACACAAACATTAAATTCAGGTAGTCCTTGACTTTCACAGTTCCAAATTTTATACAACTTAATATAACACACACTCCTACATCCTCTCTCCAACACTTAATTTATTAAAGAACATTTCTATTTGTCACATTGTGGCGCTTTTTGACAATCAGCCAATCTTTGGGCACCATCACTATCTTAATTGATATAACAGTACAGTGCAAATGCTTAATTATCTTGTTACTTGGTGTCACCCCCCCATCTTTTTAATTAAAATGAATGCAAAATATAAAAATGAAAGGGCCAGAAAAATCATAATCCAAAATAAACAAAGCTGGAAATCATTAAACATGACAAAAGCAAGACTATTAGCCTCAGTAGTATTTGTTGAATGTAAACAGGCAACAAGGCTTTAACTGGGAAGGAAAAGAACGCAGTTAAAGAGTATGTATGACAGCTGGCATTATCTCATGAAACAGTGTATAAGAGTCAAAATGTAGAAGAAATGGAGAAAACAAAAAGTTCTTTAAAATTATGGATTGAGAATTAGCACAAAGAAAACATTTCTGGTCTCAAAAATAAAGAAAAAAGTTCACAGATACACAGACCTGCTCTTGGGAACACAGCTTGCTGCTACTCTATTATTAAGCAAACTATAGTCTAATGACACAATAAAATATCATATAAATAAATGACACATGTAGATGTCAGAAATATTTATATAAAGTGTTAGTGAGAAAAGCAGGTCACAGGATCGTATGTATATATACAATTAGGTAAGACTCTGAATGGACATAAACAGGTTAGACATTTAATGTTCACTAATTTCTTTTTTGGAACTTCCTTCAAAACACCTAACAGTGGCCAGACTGCTTGTTTTGGTACAATTTCCAACTGCAAATGTGTGATATTTTAAAAGTCCATGTGCAAATAGGCTGCAAGGGGTGGGGAGGCATGGACTCAGAATATATTGGTTCATGGAAACAATGTTATAAATGAGGGCCAAGGACTGAGTCAGGTAGGAAAAACCTCTTTAGCACATAATGAATGGCCTGAGATACATTTCAAATACAATAATGCCTCATGTATCCAATATCAATAAAGACTAAACTAGAGATATAAAGTACATTTCCAGACTTTAGAATTCTAAAATATTTAACCATTTTGATAGAAAAAATTAAATTGTGTATTCCTCTTAAACATTGTTTGCTAAACGTATAATTCACATCTTACGATGACTTGACATCACCACTCTAAACACCAACAATTGCCCAACTAATTGCTACCCTGATGTTTCACTTATAATAGCATTCCCCCAAGTGTGTGCATATGCAGAACAGTGTTCTGGAAGGGTCTTCCAAGAAAAATGAGTTCAGGCCTTATTACAGAAGCCGAGTACTATAGCAAAGAATCCAATGTAATTTGCTAACCCTGTGTTTCCCATTTAACCCTTCTTTATGTAATTACTGTTAAGGTCCCACAGAATAGTATAGTGGTTCCCAACCTTTTTCTTGGCTATGCCCCACCTAAGTATCTCTAAAATCCTGATGCGCCCCCTGTGACATATAATTCTTATTCAAAAAGTGAACTCCTATTCACGTGGAGGAAGCCTAAAAGCCCATTAACTTGGTCTAAACAAGCTTCCAAAGAACATGGCATCCATGAAAAAGAAAAATAAAGGAACGAAAGAGCAGTTTAAGTACTGAGGAAGAAATCACTAAGAAACTGTTGAAAAATAATAATAATATGAAGTGATATGAAAAAATAGCAAATAAACTTTCAAAACATATAACAGAACTGAAATGCATAAATATGTGCTATATATATATACACACATATATATACTGTATATGAGGCCCCTAGAACCGTAAGAAACGCAAAAAATTCACGGTTAATAACTTATTCTCGAATTGCCCCCCTTAAAAGTCAAACTGCCCCCCGTGGGGCACGTGCCCCACGTTGGGAACCACTGGTATAGAACATACTTGGAAACACTGCCTTGTGTCCAAGAAATCCAGGCTGTTGTGCTGTTTTGGTGGCTCCTCTTTAGAATCAGCTTGCATTCCACTTTTTCTCAGGAATCCTCCGTCATCACCCTCCCTCTAATTTGCTGCTTCTTGGCCACAACGCTGGAGAGAGAGCCAGATAACCAAGTTTGTTAAAACTGTGCCCAAAGTCGAAGTGACCAATTCTGAGAGCTAGAGGTTTCTTCTAGTGTCAAACGCATCAGCTTAGGTGTGTCCAATTGGTACTATTCCATCTACTCAGTCTCTTTAAATGTCCTTTCTGGGTCTCAGCTGTGTGGTTCAAGTGAGGCCCTGCACAATGTTGGTTCAACCACATTACATCAGAGAATGCTTTTGTTCCGGCCCTCCGGTCCAGTTTAAGAACCCATTGTGGCCCTCGAGTCAAAAAGTTTGCCCACCCCTGTTCTAGTGTCAAACGCATCAGCTTAGGTGTGTCAAATTGGTACTATTCCATCTACTCAGTCTCTTTAAATTTCCTTTCTGGGTCTCAGCTGTGTGGTTCAAGTGAGGCCCTGCACAATGTTGGTTCAACCACATTACATCAGAGAATGCACCCGGTAAGGGTGGGGACCGAGTCAGACTTTGCCCACCGATGTCTCCTCAGCGTCTCACAGTCAGTGGCACACAGTAAGCACTTGGCGAATGTTGGATGACTAATGAACTGCCCCTAACTGCCATCTGTAACATTAATTCTTTGGCCAAGCACCTGATGAATTCCGAGGCCAGAAACACATTTCCTCCTCCTCCTCCTCATTCAAGCAGAGACACCAGCGGCTCCTACGTCTCTGCTCACTTGCAGTCTATGCACATCGATGGTGGTCCCCCTCATGCACAGAGGCCTTCCTGTGACTGAAAGTTGGGGGTCACAGGGAGTACTACCCTTGCCTCTTAGGAGACCGGGAGGCAGGGCAGAGTTGGATCAGGTGTAAGAAAGCACTGCCGGCCCATGGACTCTGCTCAACGCGGGAGCGGGTGGCCGACACGGGCAGCCTTGCCTTCTCTGGATGCCCTTCTCCTGGCCGATGCAGGCGTGTCCGCCAGCAAACACGCCTCCTTAACAATGGCACAGCCGGGGGAGGCCCATTTAGCAAGTCAGGTTGCAGCATGGAAGTAAAAGAACTGAGCGTTTTGAAGGATGGATGGTTCACTCAAGCAGTGTAGGCCTGGTCAGAGAAAACCTGCCCACCACCGCAGGAGGGCCTGAAGGGTGTCTCAGGTGGGCGACTCTCACCTGCAGGTCTCCCACCCACCCCACACCTGCCCCAAAGGAGTGTGTCCACACAGCGCGCAGGACAAGGAGGGGTCTGTGCTCAGAACAGTCTACTCCTAATAACAGACCCTCGCCGCCAATTTGGCCTCGATGCCAGGCCTCCATCAGTACACATTTATAATTCTTCCCTTACAGTGACAACCAGCTTATTTATAAAGAATTGATTCTCAGCAGTTTAGCTCTCAAAGCGTGAGAGAGAGAGAGAGAGAGAGAGAGAGAGAGAGAGAGAGAGGAGAGATCTGGAAGTCTCCTAGGGGGTCTGGGGGCACCGAGGCCTGAGCCGAGGTCCTAAATCCCGGTGTTTGCGCGGAGTAGGCGACCCCGAGCCCCAGAAAGGGGGAGGCCGGGGGCAGGGCCCCGGAACCGGCGCCGTAGAGGCCGCGCGAGCGACAGCCGGAACAGCGGGAAAGGCGGGCGCTGGCCCCGCATGGCTCCCCACCCTTGACCCCTGCTCCTACAGGTCCGACCAGCAACGAAGACACCCCCGCAGCCCCGGCCTCCCCCACTCACCCGGCGCCCAACGCTGGCGCAGTCCGGCCGCTTAAAGTTTCCGCCCGCGCGCCGCGGCCGGAACTATAGGGCCCCGCGACCAAGGGAACCCGGAACGGACTGTGCACGGGACGGGGGGGCGGGGCTTCGGGGGCGGCGCGGCGCCGGCTCAGAGGACGCTGGGGGCGCGTTCTCCTGGGTGCGGTCGTCTGTCCTCGCTGCTGCGAGCGTGACGACCCCGGGCCTCACAACACTCCCCTGTCGCCGAGGCTGAGCTGTGCGCCCCCCTTCCCGTCCTCCCCGTCCATTCTCGGGCTCTTCCCCCATTTACCTCTGGCCTCTTGCCCACCTGGCCCTGGTTCCCGAAGCTCTGTGACCCCTTCGCACTTTTGTCTCCTGCTCACCCGGCCCCGTCGGTGCCACCAACCCAACCCTCTCTGATAGTTGCCCCTCTTCTCCGCCCCCTACAGACCCTCATGTTCTCAGAACCAGGCGACAGCGTCCTCTTCATACTCTTTTTAAACTACAATTACTGCCGGGCAGTGCTCAGACTAAGCACGCTGTGTGTTTTTCTTAGCTGACCTGAGCCGACTTACATGGCGAGACTTTTCCTCCTGGCCTCCCCAGCACGTTGCTCTCGTTACCCCCACCCCTCGTTCAGGGGAGCAGAGGGAGAGTCCAGAATTTCCAATTATTTCCCTAAGGGAAGGGAGTTGTCTCGCTGCCCCTCATGTGATGGTGCCTCAGCCATCAGGTCGCTGTCCTGGTAGTTTCCGCTCGGTTCCGTGGACTGATTTGTTATCTCAGCCCTAAAGCTGAGGTTTACTAGTTCGCTGATGGGGGTGAGACCTTGGTGACCGAGTTCTCCTGCATTCAGGCCTTCGGGAGTCCAGGGAAGTCAAGGGCGAGGTATTAAATCCGACAACAAAAGGTAGAACTGCCAAGAGGGCTGCGTCACTCAGGGCAACCAGTGAGTGCTTTTGTTTTTGTTTTAAAATTCTTAGTAGAGTCCCATTAAAATCAGAAGGTTGTTCAGTGAATATAAAGTCAGAGAACATCAGCAGAAAGAGTTAGAAGGCCTTATTTATTATTTTTTAATTTTTAAAATATGTATTTTATTGATTTCAGAGAGAGGAGAGAGAGAAACATCCATAATGAGAATCATCCATCGGCTGCTTCCTGCACGCCCCCTGTTGGCGATCGCCCGCCACCCAGGCGTGTGCCCCGACTGGGAATCCAACGTGACCTCCTGGTTCCTAGGTCCATGCTCAGCCCTGAGCCACACTGGCCAGGCTGGAAGGTCTTAAAGGAGATGTCTTTCAAGCCATCGCTGGCTAATGCATTTCTGTTTTCCCCCACTCAAGAGACCCCACTCAAGAGACCCTTATCATTTGCATATTTTCGCACACACATTAAAGGAAATCAAGAAACAACCTCTTTACATAATCTATCATCCCCTTTCTTTTTCTCTGCTTTGAAACAGTGGGCACTGTCCCAGAAACTTGGAAAGCACAGTGGTTTGGTCTTCAGCCCAGCAGAGCAGAGGTCAGTGACAGAAATACCAGCCCGCTCACAGGGCCAGCACTGGGCTCAGGGGAGGTGCATACCTGCAATCCTGCGAAGGCCCATGTGGAAAATGTGGACTCCCAGGCCATGCTGACTGAATCGGAATTTCATAATTTGGTGCCTGGAATCTTCATTGTTAAGTCCAAGATGATTTTTCATCCACAGAGGTGAAGGCTAAGGAATGAGTAAGTGAAGAAAAGGGGAAGAAAGAGGGTGGGGGGAAGCAGTAAGCCCATCTCCCTTTTCTGTTCTTTCCCTTTCAATTTCCTATACTATCCTTTGCCCCGTATCTTCCTTCCTGCCTCCTCTAGCCTAGACCTTGCCCATTCCCAAATCGTACTTTAAGTTCCAGGCTATCCCCTTTCTCCCAGCCCCAAACCACATTCCACTATTTTCACCAAAGGGGATGTCTAAAGAAATAGTTGTGACCCCTCTCTCTTCTTAAAATATTTGTCACTGGAAAATTTCAAACACAGACACAAATAGGGGAAATAGCATAATAAATCCTCATGTACCCTTCACTCAGCTTCTACTGTCAACTCAATTCTCAATCTTATTTCATTTATACTTCTACCCACTTTCCCCAACATATTATTTTGATGCAGATTCTAGACTGGATATCATTTGGTCCATAAATATTTCAGTATGTAGCTCTAAAAGATAAGGGATTATTTTTTAATCAATAAACTTTATTTTTAGAGCATTTTTAGGTTCATAGCAAAATGGAGTGGAAAGTACAGAGAGTTCCATATACTACACACACACACACACACACACACACACACACACAGGGCCTTCTGCACTATCAACATCTCACAGCAGAGTGATATACTTGTTATAAATCCATGAACCTACATTGACACATTATAACCCAAAGCCCCTGGTTTACCTTAGGGGTCACACTTGGTGTTATACATTCTCTAGATTTGACAAATGTATGATGACATGTATCCACCATTATAGTATTATACCAGAGTAGTTTCACTGCTCTAAAAATCCTTTATACTCTGCCTTTTTATCCCTTCCTCTCCCCTGATTTTTAACAACCACAGATCTTTTTATTGTCTCCATAGTTTTGTCTTTTTCAGAACATCATATAGTTGGAATCATACAGTGTGTAACCTTTTGAGATTGGCTTTTTTTGCTTAGTAATATGCATTTAAGTTTCCTCCACGTCTGCTCATGGCTTGATAGCTCATTTCTTTTTAGTACTAAATTATTCCACCTTGTGAATTGGGTTCCTTTTTCCATCTTTCTGGACCAGACTGAGAGGGTGTTAGATAGTTTGTGGGAGAAGGGAAATAACTAGATCTGGGTCTGCCTGCAGGAGTTTGAAGGCAAGGATGTAACTAGCAGAGGTCAGCCCCTCTACCCAGGCTTCCGACATTCAGAGTGACTTCAGGACACCCAGAGATGAAGCCAGCTCTTCCACAGTGGGTGGCACCTCTGTGTGCTCTGGAGAGGAAGCAGGGAACTTTCCCACTGTCGTAGGCCACTTGGGGGGAAGTAGGGTAGTGGGGAGGCTCTCAGGGATTACCTGTTCTTTCCACTGAAAGTAATCAAAGTGGCTATGCATATACCTTGGGGAAAATAGGGTGGGGAGAAAGGAGCATCCAATAAGTATCAGGCAGAGTTAGCTGAATGATTGAAAAGGCTGCCAGGTCCATGGGTGGGATCATGAGACCCCCCCAATTGCCTCACTTCACTGCCACTTCATTCACCCCCAGCCCTGAGTTGGAAACACAGCTCCTGGGGCATCTTGGGATGTTCCAGTCTGCTCTAGGGAGATCTGTCAGTGCCCTCTTCCCCAAGGCTTTCCCTTAGGCCTAATAAAATATTTTGCATGTGTGAAATGCTTTAAAGTTTTATAAAGTATCTTTGCCACATTCCCTCGTTTAAAAAAAATAAACTATTTCTGCCCTGGCTGATGTGGCTCAGAAGGTTGAGTGTTGTCCCATGCACCGACAGGTTGCCAGTTCCATTCCCAGTCAGGGCACATACCCAGGTTGCGGGTTCCATCCCTGATTGCGGTGTGTACAGGAGGCAGTAGATCCATTTTCTCACATTGATGTTTCTCTCTCTCTCTCTCTCTCTCTCTCTCTCTCTCTCTCTCTCTCCCCTCTCCCTTCCTCTCTCTAAAATCAATAAAAACATATCTTTAAAAAAATAGACTATTTCTTAGAGCAGTTTCAGGTTCACAGCAAAATTGAGCTGATATTCCCTCATTTAAAATTTTGATTCTCACATCTACCCTACAAATAGGTAAGTGGCTATTATTATCTCCACATTTACATTTAGATTACATTTAGAATCACATGGTAGCAAATGGAGCATGTTGCTAACTGAGGTCTTTTGATCTCTTAAGCCCCAGGCACTTTCTCTTGGTTCTTAGAGTGCGAATTCTGAATCTTTCCTTCCCACAAGCTTAGAAACCCCAGACCATCTCTCATTCCCAGAAGTTAGAAGCAAGTTTGAGAAGTTCCCCCCACTCCCTCCTCCACTGCAGAGGCCCATGCAAGCCCATCTGGGTCCCTGATGGAAGGTGCACCCTCTTAGTCTCTGGCAAAGGCACCAAGACCCAGAACTTGTACAAGGCCCTAATAAGCTTCTTAGAAGGGGTATTAGCAGGGATTGTATATTCTTCCCTGAGATGCCCTTCACTCCCGACCCTGTCTTCAACTAGGATTCCATAAGAGAGCTGGGGGCAGGAGAATGGGGTAGTCCCTGCTGTCTAGCTTCAGACCCACTCTTTGATATCCTGCATTTTGACAAGTTTCCAAAACAGAAGAAACCCAGATGTCCAGGTTTGAAGGTAGGTGATTAAGTAGGACGGTGCCGGCTCAACTCTGTTATATAACACAGGCATACCAGAAAGAGAGAGACCCTCCGAAGCTTCTGTAGGAGATTCAAAGTGTTGAATTTATGGTAAGGGACAGGGTGGACAGGGAGATGGCGGGAAGATAATTATAGGAATCAAGAACAAAGAAGGAGAATCACTAATTTTGTAATTCTTTTGTTCATCCCTCTTGTGCTTGTTAAGACAATTGCATTTGCATCTCTAGTGTGGTAGCTGGAAAGACTGGGGCACTAGAAGGCTCCTTTGCACTGCTACTCACTAGCTGTGTGACACTGAGCAAGTCACATCTCAACCTCAGTTTCTTCTTCTTCTTTTTTTTAATTTATTGATTTGAGAGAAAGAAACATCGATTTGTTGTTCCACTTATTTATGTATTCTCTGGTTGATTCTTTTATGTGCTCTGATCAGGGATGGAACCCACAACCTTAATCAACTGAGCAACCAGGTCAGGGCTGGATCTCAGTTTCCTCATGTCTCAAATGGGGAGTTATACTGAACTGTGTTAGTAACTTCTTCTACCTTTAACCTCCTAAGATTCTATGGGTTACTCATCTCCCTTCCAATAGATTACCTCATAGGCAAAACTGATCATTTCTAGGTACTATTTTGTAATTATCTGAGCACATTGATTGGAGATTTAACAAATATTTACTTGGACTGGGCCTCAGTGCCCTTGATAAATGGAGGATTCTCTGAGGGCCTTTCATGTTCTTTCCTCCTGCGTCCTTATGTAAAATAGCCCTTACTTGATTCTATACAGTGCTTTTCACTGGCCTTATGTGTTTTACTCTCCCAACATTCCTATGACGTAGGTATTGTTATTACTATTTACATAGCTAGATACTATTATTACTATTGTCATTTCTATTACATTGAATTATATAATTTAAATTTAACAGATACCATCTATATAATAAAGAGTTAACTGGTTAAACTGAACAGTAAGTTATACTGACCCCTGGCCTTTAGTTTCCCTTCTCCAGATGTCCTTCCAGAGATAATCTTTGCATGATCAATGCATATATATTATGCCCATTTCACAGATGAGGCCCTGAGGCTCAGCTTGTCCAGGGTGACACAGCTGGCAAGCAGCAGAGCTGGGAATCCAGGTCTTTGACTCCACTCTCCATATTCCTCCTGCCACATTACACTGTCTGAGAACCTTCATGGCATTAACTTTTTATTTTACTTTCTTTTTTAAATCTTTATTGTTGAAAGTAACATGACATTAACTTTTAAGCTTTATCCTCTCTGGATGATATGGTGGAATTGTTTTAAGTAAGTCTGAAAAAAACACACACACAAAAAAAACATGCAGAGTTGTCAGTCTTCCACTGCTGCCTCTTTTTGTCCAGAGCTTAAAACCATGTCTTTTTACTTCCCTTGTGCCTTTAATAAGGTGAGATCTGTGGCCTGGGGCATATGAGCTCCCAGCAATTCAGGCTTGCACTTAGGAGCGCTGCCAGACCTTGGGTGGACCCAGCTCAGGAACCACCTCAGGCTGCTGGCATGCCTGCACGGCACAGAGGACCCCTAGATGCTCTTTTTCTCCCAAACAGGCATTGCCCCCTTGAGCAGGGGGCAGAGGTAGTTTTGTTCTAACAGAAACAACTATCTTCCACCACAATGGCCCCTGAATGAAATGATATTCTTTCCAGATGAGGACCCCATCATTCCTCTTAGGGACAGATAACCTCTTTTATTTAATTTCCCCCTCTCTCTAGGTTTGTGGATATCTCTTAGCTGGGCTTCATGGAGAAATCTTCCCTGATCACCAACCTGAATCCCAGAACAACCCCCATCTTTCAGTGAACAGAATGAGAGGCCTTCCGTAACCTGGCATAACTGGCCATCATGGGGAAATTAATCAGGATGGGGACGCAGGAAAGGCGGTTACTCCTGCCAAAACGGCTTCAATGGAGTCGCTTCCTCTTCCTACTGGGAATGTTGATCATTGGTTCCACCTACCAGCACCTGAGGAGCCCTCTGGGCCTCCCCTCACTGTGGGCAGCAGTCTCTTCCCAATACCCTGTAAAGCTGGCCAGCC
This sequence comes from Myotis lucifugus, assembly GCF_000147115.1. Lineage (NCBI taxonomy): Eukaryota > Metazoa > Chordata > Mammalia > Chiroptera > Vespertilionidae > Myotis > Myotis lucifugus. The sequence goes on along the minus strand of NW_005871163.1, from coordinate 1,228,934 downwards.
GGGACCTTCCCAACAATGAGATGATGACGGTGAGCAGTGACCCTCCAAGGGCTAGTTCTGAAATGGAGGGTGAGACACTGGAACCCCAAGGCACAGTGGGCAAGGAGGAAGCAACAGCTGGCATAACAATGGAGAACACTCTCAATACACCCAGAAGAATAGCCAACATCTCTCCCACAGTACCTAAGAATAACTACAGCCCAACAGCAGCAGGCACAGACAGAACGAAGGAGAACACCCCAACCAGACCAAGTGGAGTACTGAATTACTACATCCCAACTTCAAGCATATCAACAATAAAGAATTATATCCCAGCAACACCCAGGGGAGAAATGAAGCACTACCCCCCAACTCGAGCCAGGGGAAAGGTGAAAAAATACACCCAATCCCCACATGGTAGAACAGTAAACTCTGCCCCAACCACATTCATGACAATGACAAGAAGCCATGGGATCACTCCCAGAATGACAGTGAAAGACATTGAAACTGTGGCAACCTACAAAATATTGGAGACCAGCCCCTCCAAGGGAGTAGTGGAGGAAACCACCCCAACTACTAAGAGAATAACTGATAAGACTCCAACTTTCCTGATAAATTACATAGAAACAAACATCTTGACTTCTCCTAGGAGTGCAGTGGATAAGAACACGCTGACTAACCCCAGGAGAGTGGACAATAACAGCTCAACCAATCCTCCGAGGTTAGTGGGAAAGAACAACCTGACGACTTTCCAGGGAATAGTTTTAGAGCACACTGCAGCCACCTCTGATGGGCAAGTGACAATTAGCACCAGGGTTAGGAATCCCTCGTCCAGAACCAGTGCTCCAACCACTGGATTATCCTTAGCCACCTTCTGGGGGCTGGCGAAGAAACCTCCCACAGCACCAAGCACCTCAGCAACCCTCAGCATCAGGGCAAATCCGACCACCCAGGTTCGTCACTGTGTGGAGCCAGCTCCAGCCATGCCCACTACCCCCTCCCCCAGCCTGACAACGGCCCCGCTCCCAGAGGCACCCAGTCCCAGTCCCTCGGCGCTGCCCCCCAGCTGGCCAGACCACCCTAAGGCAGAGTACCCCCCAGACGTGTTCAGCGTGGAGGAGCGGAGGCAGGGCTGGGTAGTCCTGCACATCTTTGGCATGATGTACGTGTTTGTGGCCTTGGCCATCGTGTGTGATGAGTACTTTGTCCCAGCCCTGGGTGTCATCACAGACAAGCTGCAGATCTCTGAGGATGTGGCAGGTGCCACATTCATGGCTGCAGGAGGCTCTGCCCCCGAGCTCTTCACCTCCCTCATCGGCGTCTTCATCTCCCACAGCAATGTGGGCATCGGCACAATTGTGGGCTCTGCTGTGTTCAACATCCTCTTTGTCATCGGCACCTGTGCCCTGTTCTCCCGGGAGATCCTCCACCTCACTTGGTGGCCCTTGTTCCGTGACGTCTCCTTCTACATCCTTGACCTGATGATGCTCATTCTCTTCTTCCTGGACAGCCTCATTGTCTGGTGGGAGAGCCTGCTGCTGCTGCTGGCCTATGCCTCCTATGTGTTCACCATGAAGTGGAACAAGAAGCTTGAGCTCTGGGTGAAGGAGCAGCTCAGCAGGAGGCCAGTGGCCAAGGTTATGGCCCTAGGGGACTTCAGCAAGGTAAGCACAGGGTAGCTCAGGTTTTTCTAGCCACTTTGGGGCAAAAGGGTGAGGGAAGGCTGGGACTAAAGAATGGAAAGTGCTGGGTCACACTTCAAGAGATGGGTGCTCTGGTTCCCTTGCTTTTCATTCAACGTTTAGAGGCCTGTTCTCTGCCAGGCACTATTCTGGGGTCTTTGTACGGAGTGACCTTGGTTCACCCCACCCCCCAGCATCCTATAAAATGGTTATTACTATGATCCCCCATTGGTAGGAGAAGGAACTGAGGCCTAATGAAATCAAACCACTTGTTCAATGTCACACAGCAAATAGGGGGTGGAGTCAGGATTTGAACCAGGTTGTCTGGCTGGGTCTTTTGAAATGATATTTGAGCTGGGTTTTGGAAAATGTCCAAGGAGATATCAGGCAGGGAAAAATGATAATCTCTTCCATGTGCATGGTGTTTAGGGTTTATCTAGTACCCTTACTTTCATTTAATCTTATTTGTTCACATTCCAGACTTGGAGGGTCTGGTGTCTTGGATGGGGTCCGAGAAAGAAGGGGGAGGGCTGTTTTTGGTTTTGTTTTGTTTTTAAAATAGTGAAGATGAGAGCTCCATTCATCCACTGACAAGCCAACGCTAGGTGCCGAGCCCTCTCTCTGTGCTGACTGGAGACCAGATACCAGGAGTGCTAACCCTGGGGCTTTCTCCTGTTCCTTTCCAAGAAGTTCTCTGTCCCCATGAGGAGCCTTCCTACTGAATCCATTGCATGATTCAATAACCTGGAAGATTGAATTGGGGGAGTGATTTCTGAAAATTCATCTCAAAGATGTTTATTCCGTGAGACTCCAAAGTGAGGGCACCCTAGGGAACACAGACCCCATTTATCTCCTGCTCCTAAAGCTGGAGTTTGGGCAAAGGTTGGCTCAGAGCCTGCCTGCGTCAGGTCTCAGTGAAGCCACTGGTGCGAGCAGAATTTTGCGTGCAAAGAGTAGAAGGATTTAGCTACTTAATCCAGAGCAATTTTGATGAGTGGGCAGGATGGAGACAAAGCTCAGCAACATGTCTGGGAGATACATGATGCAAAGGAGATAAAATGTACTTTCTTTAGGATTTTTCAGATAATGTGGTGTTCTGGCCGGAGCATGGAACTGAGAGGTAGGAAACCTGGGTTCTAATCTGATTCTGCCTCTAACTAATTATGTGACCTTGGACAGGTCCCTTCATTTCTTTGGGGGAAAATGAAAAAGTCAAGCTAATCACCAAAAGGTCCTGTTTAGTTATAATATTCATTGATAATGTCCTGTGTGCAAGTGAATTCAGTTCTGGCAGGCCCAGCACAATGGTTATTTGTCTGATCTGATCAACTGAGCTCCAATTGCCTTATTTGAAGATTGCCCAAAAAGGAGAAATGTTCTGCTCAAGGTCATACAGCTGGCAGGTATCAGAGCTGGGATCCAGTATCCTAACCTCCCATTCAGCACTATTTCCCACAAGACTACTGCTTCATGAAGCCAGAGACTTAAAAAAAAGAAGGGGAGACTCAGAGTGTCCCCTCACTCACTATGAAGAAGCAGGGCCTGCCTCTAATGCGGTTCTCAGGGTAGGCTATGCTGGGGGTGGCCACGGAGCCTGGTACTCTCCTCTGAGGAAAGTATTTACTGCCTGGTAGACACCAGGCCAGCAGTTTTCAAAAGGCCTTGGGCTTGCCTCCCAGTCCTTCATAGTAATTCTGTTTTTATTTAAACTCTGCAAATTCTGAACTTGTCATTTTGTCAGAGCTAGACCATCAAAGCAAAGCTTGCCAATGACGTGAAGCATAATCATGATTTCAAAAGAGAATTTGTAACCTCCTTCCGAGACTTTTCAAGGGCTTCATCGCAGCTGTTTGCCAACCAGTGAGAGTGGTGCTATTACAACTCTGTTCTTAGCTATTTGTCAAAACAGATCCAGTTTATGATTTTTAATGAATAGAATTATGCTTTTAAAAGCAGGTTGAATTACTGGCTATATTTGAAAGCAAATCTATATTTATTTAAAATTAAAAACCTATAGTTTAGACTTCCCAGCACTAACTACTGCCTGCTAAAAATTAGTCCAAATAACTCAAGAATTATACCTGTTTTGAAATGGTTTTTAAAACTGTCTGGATTTGGAGTTTCACCCCAGGTTTCTTCTAGCCAGAGAAAGAAGGAATTGCCTTTGCTTGTATTATTATGTCTGTTTGGCTGGTCAAGACCTATGATCTGGTTAGAGGGAGATCAGTTATCCTGCATTTCACTGACAGCTAGGGAGAAGCCATTCTGTTTTGAATTCATGAAGCAATTCTCTGAAAATCCAGTCTTTGTTCTGGAATTCATTTTGGTGGTTTATGCAGGCGTATGTATTTATCCCTGTAAATTATTTTACTTTAAGTATAAAAAACAATATGCTTTGCTCTCTTCCTCACTTTTACTGACTTATTGGTTCACCCCTCTCCCTGACTAATGGGTCCCTTCTTTGAGCATCACCTCAAGAAGGCAGGGAGCCAGGGAAACGGGGCTCATTTAATCAGCTGTGCTCCAAAGGTGAGGAAGTCAGAGGGAAGTGGGGCAAGGCCAGACAGGGTGATAGGGAGCCAAGGAGGATGGCTGGGGAGGGGAGGTCAGCTGTTTAGTAGCTTAAATAGTCGGAAGAGAAGCGGAGGGCGGTGGGATCTGCTCCTTCTTTTTTTTTAAATTGTTTTCTTTCTTTTTTTAAAAATGCATTTTATTGATTTTTTTACAGAGAGCAAGGGAGAGGGATAGAGTTAGAAACATTAATGAGAGAGAAACATCGATCAGCTGCCTCCTGCACACCCCCTACTGGGGATGTGCCCGCAACCCAGGTACATGCCCTTGGCCGGAATCGAACTTGGGACCCTTCAGTCCTCAGACCGACGCTCTATCCACTGAGCCAAACTGGTTAGGGTGATCTGCTCCTTCTTGGAGAGAAACAGGAACAGGAAAGACACCCCCTTCTTCTGTTGCCAGCCTGGGGTGAATGTGGAGGGGGCGGCTACACCATCAGGCTCATCATTGCCACTAAATGGGTAACAACCTTTGTATCTACCAAAGGGCTGAGCCCAGGGTCTCATCCCTAGCTAAAGCTCCATAACTATTTGGTTCAATTTCCTCAGGGAACCCTAACAGTTTTGCGAGAGAAAGGAGCGGGGAAGGGAATCCATACTTATGGAGGGCCTATTCCATACATACATTATCTCAACAACTTTTCATAAAAACCCCACAAGGAATAGATTGTTATACCCATTTTGCAGATGAAGAAACTGAGAGGCTCAGATAAGATAATTATCTCAGCCAAAGTGACATGGCTAGTTGACTGTCCTTTCCACTGGTTCAGGCGTTTGTATTGAGGAGGAAACTGTTCTTGCAAGGCGTGTCAGGCCTTAAAAACTGTGAACAATGCACTACCCTGGGGGGGGGGGGGCGCGAGGGAAGGTCGTTATCGCTGGCCCCAGGACAAGATCATCAACACCTGGGGGCCACAAGCCCACGAAAGGGGGTGGAACCATATCTGCAAGACAAAGACCCCAGAAGGTTATAAAAAGTGAAGCCTCTGTGTGTTACTTCACTCTGATTTGGAAATTATTCCCAGAGTCCACTAGTGTTAATAAACGGGGTCCCTCCCTTTCTCTAGGAAGTGTGCTTGGTATTTCTTTGCTCTTCTGTAACAGTATATCTGGGTTTCAACCCAGGTTCCACTGCTAATTACCCCTGTTACCCTGGGCAAGTTAATGCAATTCAACAAACCTCTATTACTAAGCACTGAAATGAAAATCAGTGTGGGAAATAAAAGATTGTGTCCCATCCAGTAGAGGGGACAGGCAAAGACAAGAGTATTGTAATAGAGGGGACACTGCCAAGCGCTACAAAGTCACTTTGTTTTTCATCCAGGCCTGAGATTGCCCATCTGAAAAGTAAGTGGGATGAACTAGTGCAGAGGTTGGCAGACTTGTAAAGAGCCAGATACTAAGTATTTCAGCCTTTGTAGGCCCTATAGTCTGTCACAACTATTCTGTTGTGTGAAAGCAGCCACAGACAATATGTAAATGAATGGAATGGCCACATGGTGTTTTACTAAGAGCAACAAACTCACAGGTTTTTCCTTTCTGAAGGACTGACTATGTACCCAACTGATACCTATGGAGTTTCTAAGCTGAAGGACCTTTCACTTTATTGCTTAAAGTATTACAAAGGGTATTACATATGTCTCCTTTCCCCCCCGCCCTTGTTTGTTTTTATTGCTTAAAGTATTACAAAGGGTATTACATATGTCTCCTTTAAAGGACCTTTCACTTTACTTTTTATTCTGCTCTGATAATCTAGAACCAGGATAAAAGTTTTGGGGGATGATTCTAATCAGAATTTAATTGAGTATTTTCAGAAAAAAAAATGATGTAGCATCAGATATATAGCAACTATTTTAGAATCTCTGTTTTGACACTGGCTGAAAAAATATTTTAGACAATATTGTCAAACTGATATGTATGGTTTGAGGAATGACCCCAATAAGGAAATAGTAAATGTTTGTTTATCAACACAAACAATCTAACTTAGCTTGCTCTGAAACTTTAGACCTGATTTTGAAGCTCTCAATGTATTTGTTCTGACCAAAAATGGCAAGTGTCTGATTTGCCTTGACTACACATACTCACAGAAAGCAAACAAACAGCAAAACTGAGGCATTAGCCTAGCTGAAAAGTCTTATTTGTATTTGAAGGGTGATGGCCCTTCCTTTAAAAAATATTTTTATTGATTTCAGAGAGGAAGGGAGAGAGAGATAGAAACATCAATGATGAGCCCTAACCGGTTTGGCTCAGTGGATTGAGCGTCGGCCTGTGGACTCAAGTGTCCCAGGTTCGAATCCTGTCAAGGACATATACCTTGGTTGTGGGCACATACCCAGTAGGGAGTGTGCAGGAGGCAGCTCATCGATGTTTCTAACTCTCTATCCCTCTCCCTTCCTCTCTGTAAAAAATCAATAAAACATATTTTTTAATAAAGAAACATCAATGATGAGAGAGAATCATTGATCAGCTGCCTCTTGCACACCCCTACTGGGGATTGAGCCCACAACCTGGGCATGTGCCCTTGACCAGAATCGAACCCAGGACCCTTCAACAGGCTGCCACTCTATCCACTGAGCCAAACTAGCTAGGACTGTATTTGAAAGGCGATGGCCCTTCTTTAGAGAGAGAGTTATGAGCTTAGCCAGGGAGGACCAGACATTTGCATGAAATGCTGATTGTGAAGACAGCCCTGTGGGATGCCAGTGGTGAGAAAGGATGCGAGGTTGGGAATGAGTCTGGTGTGGGCCCTTGGAAAACTCCATACTCACATTCTCACCCCCAAATACTTCAGAATCTGAAACTCTAGAGCAGAGGTTCTCAACCTGTGGGTCGCGACCCCTTTGGGGGTCGAACGACCCTTTCACAGGGGTCGCCTAAGACCATCAGAAAACACATATATAATTACATATTGTTTTTGTGATTAATCACTATGTTCAATTTGTAACAATGAAATTGGGGGTCACCACAACATGAGGAACTGTATTAAAGGGTGGCGGCATTAGGAAGGTTGAGAACCACTGCTCTAGAGGAAAGTCTGTCACTCTCTCCTAAATGCATCAGGGGCTGTAGTCTTCCTGGCAGGATTGTTTATTAAACCAACAAACAGGACCCCAAGCAGACAAACCTGGGGCCTCCTTAGGTTTTTTGTCAAGGTTGACATTTACCCCAGGGCTTTCATCAGTGGCCTGTACTGCCAGCTGCCTGCTGAGAAGACAGGGTGGGTGTGGGCAGCTAAGCAGCTCCTGGCCCCTCCTGCCTCTGTGGGTCCCGCCCATGCTAGGCTGCAGGGAATCCACTGTGCTCTCAAAGAGCCCATCTAACCTGGGCTGAGGGGTTCCCTCCTTTAACTCTTTGAATAGTAAGTAGTCAGCTTCCCCCCAGTTGTCAGGAAAAGATGGTAAAAATAGAATTCTCAATTTTAAACTCTCTTTCTTTTTTCTTAAACTTTCAGTGTTCCCCTGCTAGTGGTGCTAGCAGATGACAAAGTGAATACATAAGAAACAAACAAACATTAATAGAAAACTCAAACACGTGATCATGCCTGGTCCAATATCTTATTGTTTTCATGGGTGTGGGTATGCTTGCAGTTGAGATTTTACATGCATTCCTACAACATAGTATATTTTCTACTAATGTATATGATGGGATTAAATATGAAATGAGGTATTCATGGTATTCTACAAAGAACAGCATAGAGTTCCAGATGCTCTGCCACTTATATAAATTGGAAGCCTAAATCCAACAGAACATTTTTTAGTGTGGAGGAGTAGGCATATGGATGATAAACAAGTAAAATAAATTAAGAAGATAATTTCAGAGTGTGACAAGTACTGTGAAGGAAATAAGCAATGCATGTGATGGGGAGTGACTGTAGGTAAGTCCCCTTTATTGAGAGAGAGAGAGAGAGAGAGAGAGAGAGAGAGAGAGAGAGCAGGGGAAACCTCTTGGAAAATAAGTCCATGTAGAGGTCTGCAGAATGAGAAGAAAAGCACCCCATATTCCAAAGAATTCCAGAAGAGGAAATAGCATTTGCAAAGACTCTGAGTGAGGAAAGAGCTTGGTGCATTAGAGGAAAGAATTGGAGGCCAGTGTGGTTAGTAAGTAAAGCGATACAGGGTAATGCCAGAAGGAGGGAGGGTGGGGCTGCTTCATCCTGGGCCCATGGATCAGATAATGGAGTTTGGATTGTATTTGAAACTCAACAGGAGCCATATTTAAAAGATCACTTCCTAACTACTGTGTAGAGAATGAATTGTAGGTGTACAGGGTGGAAGCAGGGAGTCCAGTTAGGAGGCTGTTGTGGACATCCAGTATATATATCCCCCAAGAGATTTGAGAGATGATTTAAATACAGAATCATCTGGACTTGATGATGAAGTGAATGCGAAGTGTGAGAGAGCAGGAGAAGTCAAGGTTTTTGCTGGTGCCAGGGAAGACTAGAGGAAGAACAGGTTTAGGGAGACTCAAGAGTTCCCACTCTGGAATGGTGAGTTTGGGTGCCTATGTCACCTTCAAGTGGAATGTCTAAGAAGCAGTTGCACAAATGGGCCTGAAACTTAGGAACAAGGTCTGGACTGGAAACAGAAAGTTGTGAACTACCAGCAAATGTAATTAAAATCAAGGATTGGGAGAAACCAAGATGGCGGCATAGGTAAACACGGGAGTTTGCTGCCTCGAACAACCACTTCAAAAATACAACTAAAAGACGGAACGGACATCATCCAGAACCACAGGAAAGCTGGCTGAGTGGATGTTCTACAACTAGGAGGAAAAAGAAAAGCATACCAAGGCTCAGAGGAGGCGTAGTGCTGAAGTAAAATACTAAGGTTCGGAGTGCATGCGGAGGGGGCTGGAGGCTGAGGGCGCGGTTGTTTTCAATCGGGGAGGGAGTCTCAGGCTCTGAGCTCCAGTTCCGGGCGAGTCTCTAAGGACCCAGACTCATACGGGAGAAGCGGGACTGTCTGGCATCGCTCAGAACCCTAGGGCAGCTTTCTCTCCGTGGGGCTTGCAGCGACTACTGGGACACTGAGAAGCAGAGCCTCTGAGGGCAAGACTGAGAGCAGCCATAATTGCTAACCCTGCCCTGTTGATCCCGTGGGACCCGCCCCGCCCAAGCCCTGCAGGGAGGCTTTTGCTGGATAGCCTCAGGCAAAGGCTAGATTAGCACCTCCCTAGAGATCCAGGAGCCAGGAAGCCCAGAGGTCAGAGTGGGACCATCCAGCTTTAAGCTCCGTGGAACCATAAAAGACACACTCAGGAGGCAGACTCAGTGAGCACCAAAGCCCCATCGAAGCAAGTCTAGCCCCAGAGGGGTGTCTCCAGCACAGAAGTTCTCCCACCACAGACACAGCTGATTCTCACAGCCAATTGGCCTGGAGGTCAATTCCTCACAGTGATAACTACAACAATCAAGGCTTAACCACAACAAGACTGTGCACAAAGCCCACAAGGGGGTGCACCAAGAGTGTCTACCTTAGGTAATTGGGACACTTAGCACAGAAAGGCACTCTATCGACACAGCGAAGCATAAAAAAATGCCGAGACAAAGAAACAGGACACAAACGACAGAATTGGAGGAAAGCAAACTGTTGGATATAGAGTTCAAAACCACACTTTTAAGGTCTTTAAAGAACTGTTTAGAAGCCCTCGAAAAGACTGGTAAGACCGCCGATAAATGTAGTGAGATCCTCAAGAAATCTAATGAGACCCTCGATGTTGTGATAAAGGACCAACTAGAAATTAAGCATACACTGACTGAAATAAAGAATATTATACAGACTCCCAACAGCAGACCAGAGGGTCGCAAGGATCAAGTCAAAGATTGAAATACGAAGAAGC
>NW_005871163.1:1100272-1217334 GCF_000147115.1 Myotis lucifugus | reverse complement strand
GTCAGGGAAGAGTCCGCTGCCAGCATCCCTGGCCACGGCTTCCCTGCCCAGCACCCGGCTTCTGCAATCTGCGATCCATGACTGCAGAAGCTGGGTGGCCAGCTCCCCAGCCGTGGCTTCCCTGCCCCGCACCGGCTTCTGGGATGGGTAACCGCAGAAGCCCAGTGCAGGGGTGATCACAGAAGCCAGTTGTGTGGGAAGGGAAGCAGCCTCAGCCAGCTTCCCTGGCTGGGGCTTCCCTGCCCCACACCCGGCTTCTGCAATTGGTGATGCCTATTTCTGCATGACACTTAACTGACCACCCTCCCTTGAAGCACAAAAGAAGAAGCCCCCAGAAGAAGAAGCCGCCCACCTTTGGTCCTGGCCCCAGCGCCTGGGGCTGGCTGCAGCCCAGGAGATGGACAAGCTACTGGCCAGAGGTCCCAGGCTGCAGCCACCCGGAGAAGCTACCAGCCCTGTGGTCCAGGGCGCCAACGCCTGTGGCCAGGGAAACAGGTTCCCTCTTCTCCTACTGTAGTCATTACTTCAATATTCCCCTTCAGAATTTCTCTCCTGTGCTGCAACCCAACTCCACTTTTTATCGGAAGGATACGGAACAGAGAGAGCAGTGTTAAAAGCTTACATTTTTAAGCCGGTAAGGTTGGTACTGAAACATATAAATAGAAAACTAGAGTCCTTAAGGTAACAAAGGCTACAAAGGACAAGGACAGCGCATGACCTATTATATCCAGCAATCCATATGGGGACTGAAAACTTTGCAATGATGGCAATTACTGAAGATATGAATCAACTAAAATAGTTGACAGGGACAATTCTTCCATCTTTGAAAATATCTACATCAAATCTGTTTAAATAGATTTTCATCTGCATAATAGAACACATTCTGACAAGACCACCACCTCCACCAATGTGGTCAGTGTTGTGCTGTAAAATGTTTAATAACCGAGGGACCTCCCCCCCTCGAGTGCACAAATTTTGTGCACCGGGCTACTAGTATATATATATATTATGCATCCATAAAAAAGAATGAAATCTTACCATTTGTGACAGTATGGAATGACCTCCTAGAGCAGTGGTTCTCAACCTTCTGGCCCTTTAAATACAGTTCCTCACGTTGTGACCCAACCATAAAATTATTTTCGTTGCTACTTCATAACTGTAATGTTGCTACTGTTATGAATCGTAATGTAAATATCTGATATGCAGGATGGTCTTAGGCGACCCCTGTGAAAGGGTCGTTTGACCGCCAAAGGGGTCGCAACTCACAGGTTGAGAACCGCTGTCCTAGAGGGTATTATGCTAAGTGAAAAAAGTCAGTGAGAGAAAGACAAATACCATATGATTGCACTTACATGTAGAATCTAAAGAAGAATGTACTAGTAAATGAACAAAACAGAAACAGACTCATAGAGTACAGACTAATGATTTCCAAAGGGGTGGGGGTTCCAGAGGGGGACTGGATAAAAAAGGTGAAGGGATTGAGAAATATAGATTGTTATTTACAAAATATTCATGGGAGTGTAAAGTACAGCATAGGAAATAAAGTCAATAATATTGTAATAACTATATATGGTGCTGGTTGGGTATCAGAAATATTAGGGGAACCACTTTGTAAAGTATATGATTGTCTAACCACTATGCTATACATCTAATCCAAAATAATATTGAATGTAAACTGTAATTGAAAAAAATTTAAAAATAAAGGTATGTTAAGAAGGTTGACATTTATGTATAAAAAAAGAAATGGGACTAGTAGGCATAATAAAAGAATGGAATCTTACCATTTGCAACAGCATGGATGAACCTAGAGGGTATTTATGCTAAGTGAAATAAGCCAGTCAGAGAAAGACAAATATGATGTGATTTCTCTTATATATAGAATCTAATAAACAAACAAATGAAATACAAACAGACTTATAGATAGAGAACAAACTGACAGCTGTCAGAGGGAGTTTAGGGGCTGGGTGAAATAGATGAAGGGATTAAGCAAGCAAGCAAACAAACAAAAAACCTCATAGACACAGGCATTAGTTTGGTGATTATCAGAGGGAAAGGGGGTGGGGAGGTAAAAGAGGGTAAAGCGGGGATAGGTGGTGATGGAAGGAGACTAGACTTGGGGGGGTGAACGTACACTACAATATACAGATGCTGTATTATAGAATTTTATACTCGAAACCTATATTATTTTATTAACCAACTAGAGGCCTGGTACACAAAATTCATGCACTGGGGGTGGGGGTGTCTCTCAGCCCAGCCTTACCCTCTCCAATCTGGGACCCCTTGGGCGATGTCTGGATGCCGGTAGTCAGACATCCCTCTCACAATCCGGGACTGCTGGTTCCCAACTGCTTGCCTACCTGCCTGCCTGATTGCCCCTAACTGCTCCTCTGCTGGCCCAGTCGCTCCCAATTGCCCTCTTTGCAGGCCTGGTAGCCCTGCAAGCCTGAAACGCCCCCTAACCACTTTTCCTGCCAGCCTGATCACGCACTGCCCTCCCCTGCAGGCCCAGTGCTCCAACTGCCCTCCCCTGCAGGCCTGGTCCCCCCGAACTGCCCTCCCCTGCAGGCCTGGTTGCTCCCAACTGCCCTCCACTACCGGCCATCTTTTGACCACATGAGAGCAGCCATCTTGTGTGAGGGTGTGACAGTCAATTTGCATATTACCTCTTTATTATATAGGATGTAACCCAAATAATTTCAATAAAACATTTAAAAAATGAAATGGGACTAGTAATAATTACTGCAAGTATAAAATACACACTGGGTTTCAAGGGCTTAGTATAAAAAATGTAAAATATCTCATTAATATTTTAGATATTAATTACATTGAATTATATTTTTGATAGGTTAAAGTATATTATTAAAATTAATTTTACTTGTGCTTTTACTTAAAAAAATTAAAATTATATATGTGGCTTGCATTCTATTTCTATTGGACAGATCTGGACTGGAAGTAAGCAGGAGGCTGGTGTGTGCTCAGCTTAGGAGTCTGTGCTCCCTTTTAAGGACAGTGGCCCCAGGATGCAGTGGAGGGACATGATGTGCTTTGCTCTGAAAATCACTGGCTAAGGGGTGGAGAATGAACCAGAAGGAGAACAGATCAGAAGTCAGGAGCTGTTGCAGAACTGTAGGCAGGAGAGTGGAAAGATGAGGCCAAATTTGAGGTCTTGCATGAACTAGGTCTGACAACTAGTTGGATGTGGTCTGTGAGGGAGAGGGAGGAATTTGGGTAGACTTGTGGGTGTCCAGCCTAGACAAATGAGTGGATCAGGGTGCAAGCCTATACTCAATGAAGGGATAAAGTGAAGTGTCCCCAACTAGAGTGTAACCTGGGTGAAGGACTCAGACCAGGGGTTCAGTAAATATTTGTTGAAGAATGTTTTTAAAAAATCAGACTAAAATGTGTGGTTCAGGAAATGTGTCAGGGATTTTGTCTAGAAGGGGAGAGGTAAATGATGAGCTAACTGCTACATTAGTGGGAGATAGAAATTGAAAATCAAGAGGACAAGCCCCCTGAGGGGCTACCAGGTTTCTATGAACAGTTGCAAGGGATCCCATTGCTCATTCTCAGCAAGATGCTTCCCTGGGGGCTTAGCTGGCATGGAAACATTTTCTTCAGTTTCCTTAGCCCCATTGCTAATTTTCATGAGGAGAAGGAAAAGGTGGGGTGATGATGCTGAAGAAAGAGGAGGGAGAATGGTGTGGTGTGAGAGGTGGATGTGGGAATGTGTTTGTAATAAGGCATATACTGAGAACACCTGCTTGCCGGTACTGTACCCATAAATGGACCCACCAGCATTACCCAAATGTAGACAAACATTCACATCCATTTACTTGAATAATTTGAAACTGAGCCACTAGGGAATATAGGTTTGACCTCATTTTCTTATGCTTGAGAAAAGAAATGTAATTTAGTAAAAAACTAAACAACAAAAAACCTTGAATGGAGATTAGGAGATTGGGATTGTCACTATCTTTACGAGTAGAGTACAGGCAAGTCACAGAATGTCCCTACATCTTTTTTCTCATCTATTAAAATAGCAGTAATAACACTAGTCTTGTTTATTTCACAGTTAGTAGTATCGAATGAGGAACTGGCTGTGAAAGGCTTTAGAAAGTTAGAAGTATGTACTGAGGTTAGAAGATATATATACAGTGAACCCATAGAAAAGTGTTTTGTCTTGAATAAATCTGAATTGCAGAGAAATCAGTAGGCGTGGGCATCATGAGACAAAAATGTGTCTCCTGCTCCTCTGTGGACAGAACCAGCCATCCCAAAGGGTAGCCTGGTCCCTCATCATTCTTTGCCTCCAAGAACTCATTGAGTGAAGATTGGTTATGATAAGTAGGAAGATGTCTGGGCCAGTGGGGTTCAGTGCGGTAGACTCCAGTATCCCAGTAATCTTACGGGTATGTCGTGAAAGAGTCAGGGGATTTGTTCAGAAAATCCACAGTGCTCCCCTTCATATTCAGATTGGTTATTGCTATTCTGTTACATCATTTGTGAGACAAACATGATAACCACTACATTATGGAAACATGACTCATTAATTCATTTGTTCATTCATTAATTCATTGATTCATTCATTCAGCCTGTAACCAAGCTTTCAAACCCGCCCCCCCATCCTTCAGAGCTTACCCAAATTCTACCTATTTCAGGAAGCCTTCCTTGTCCATCTCAGTACAGCACATTTATCAATCCCTCTAATTTCTTGAAACACATTTTGCTTTGTCATGTGCTTGTGCTATCATGTGTCTTGATTCCTTTCTGGACATAGATTCCATGTCCTAAACATCTGTGTATCCCTACAGTGCTAGCACAGCACCATGTAAACAAGCAGGTGCTCAGGAAATAAGAACTGAATGAATGAACATGTTGGGTGGATGGATGAGGGGGTAGCCCTGGATTCGGCAGTATTTTCCATATTTTCTGAGCTGGACAGAGAAGGGAGTGTAGTAAGTCTAGTTCTAGTTCTGGCCGTGGAGGTTGGTGGGGTGGAAGAGGCAACTGGAAGGCAAAGACAGTTACTGGGGCAGCCATTGGTGACCCTGCTGCCTGAAGATGGCACTAGAGGCCAGTTGGGAGTAGCTACTCACTCACCTGCAGTGAGCGCCTACTGTGTACAAGACACAGTTCAGGGGAACAGAGATGGCTGTATCATAAGTTCATTGCATGGCCAAAAAATATATGTGGAAGTTTAAACAGTGGTTTTAAAAAAAGTTAAAATGACAGTAAATGCAAAATGGCAAGATAGTGGTCCAGATAGTACATACCGTGGGCTTAATGAGCCTTCAGCTTGATTTTCTAGGGCTGTTTCCCAGTGGGCTGCCCTGCAGCTTCACCAGCACTTATTTGTCTACAGAGCCAGATTTTGGTATCACAGAATGTGCTCACTGTTGTTTTAAAGCTTTTGAGGAGAGATGTAGCAGAGTGAGCTGAAGTGAGGGTGAGGTGGATGGGGCCATTTGGGCAAGTTTCATATCTGAAAATTTGGCATACAGAGGGACGCAGAGGGCATGAACAAGGGAATAGGAGTTGGAATAGACTAGGTATATTTAGAAGACAGTTCATTCATTAATTTATCAAATATTTATTGAACCCTTGCAGAGTTTTTGTGCTGGACACACATGGTAAATGAAATAGGCAGTCTATCTTCAAGATGCTAGTGGGGCAGTAGATTTATTTGCATGTTTGCTAACGTACATATAACACAAATAACACATACATATAACACAAAGTGGGGAAAGTGCTATGAGGGAAAAGAATAGAAGTCTGTAAAAGAGAATTAGATGGGCACCCCATAATGAAGGTTTCCAGTTGGGTAAGAAGGATGGCACATTTGAGGGACCAGAAGACGGGTGGTGAGTGGACACATCTGGCTGGGAATGGCGTATGCAGGCTGAAGCCAGGCTGTGGAAGGCCAGGTTGTCTCTGCTGAGTTTCTGTGTTCCAACCTGAGGGCTTCCTGGAGAGAAAGGGAAATAGGGAGAAAGAGTGACGGTCTCCAAACACCTTGTGACTCCTGTCCCCGTTTGCAGCCAGGTGATGGGGCAGTGGCGATGGATGAGCTACAGGAGAACAAGAAGCTGAAGGTGGGTGCCATGTAGAGTCTGCGCAGTGAGGACACTGCAGGGTCTCACAGGACAGCCACAGACTCAGGGCACTGTGGCCCTGATGCCGAGGATCTTGGGCTGGGCTCAGGCCTGGGAAGCTCCTGGGAGTGCTGCCAGGCTGAGCCTGGGAAGGAGCGAGGGACTCTTGGCCCCACGTGGCCTTGGAGGAGGTGCTGGTTTGGGAGCTGGAATGTCACTGCTTGCTTTGCCACTAGCTCGCTGTGTGAGCTTGGGCCTCAGATTCTGTATCTGTAAATGACTGGACTAGATGAACTCAAGTCTAACTTTACAGCCCCCAGCATGCCATGATTGATCAAAAGCCTAATTACCTGTGGCTTTGGAATGCCCAGAACTAAGAGAACCATCAGAGGGCACTGGGGCAGAGGAGTCTGAGGTTTGTGAAAAAATGTCTTAGCTGCCTTTGGCCTATGGGGTATTTGGGAAGAAGTATGGGGACCTTAGAGAGAGGCTGGGCCTACTAGATAAAAAGGAAACCTCCCCATCCAAAGAAAATCCCTAGACCAGTTGTAAAGTACCGTGTTACCACAGCCACTAGATGGCAGAAGAGTTCAGAGCCAGAGGGATGGGGAAGGTGAAAGTGGGGGGTAGGTTATGGAGGTGGGGGCGTGGGGTGGAGTGGGGTCAGAGGGACTGAGCAAATGTTTGTCTGTCTTTGGATGCTCCCTTGTAAATCTGTGTGTGTCACATCTGTGTCTGCAGCTATAGATGTGAGGATGTGTGTGTGCCTGTGAAGGTTCTTGAGCACATGGGTAGAAAAAAAATCTGAATTGGGAATTAGAAGACCTGGGTGCTAGTCTTGACTCTTTAATTTACACCCCACATGAACATGTTGAGTTTTCATTTCCTTTTCTGTAGAAGGGATCTCAGTTCCTTGTCTGTGGGAGTGGGGCAGTGATAAAGCACCATGATGCGGTTCGTGGACTGCGAAGGGCTGTGCCCATGTGCAGGGTCTGCTGTGTGGTGTGTGGGTGAGCGTGTGCTTCTATGGGGTGTACTTGGGGAGATGGAAAAACCCTTGGCAATGTGGTGTCCTCAGTACCCATTGCTGCTCCCTTTTGAGACCTTAGGGAATTACTCAGTATGTAGAATTAGTCAGTCATGGGAGCGTTGAGGGGAGGCTGAGAAGAAAGCAGTGTAACTCTGGTTATTGTGAAGGACAAGGTGAGGCCAGGGAAACGCTCCTGTGCTTTCCCTCTGATCTCTCTGGGAGGGAGGCAGTGTTCAGTGAGGCCCTTGGTGGCTTCCCACCTGGCTTGGGCAGGGGCCCACTGAGGCCTGTGCTGCTCTCTCCTGCTCAGCTCCCGTCCGTGCTGACCCGAGGAGCAGCTCAGCCTCTCTGCACACTTCGCGAACGAAGTACCGGCTATGTCGATACGTAAGGACAGAGAGGAGGTATGTACGTCAACCAAACCTCCCCCAGACCTGCGGTGGTCTCCCTGTCACTCCTTCCCTCCTGCAGCTGGACAACAACTGGGACCTGCAAAACGGAGGCAGTGGGTGGGTTGAGGGCAGGAGTGGGAAGAGAGAGTTAGCAGAGGAGAGTGGGTGGCAGTCAGTCTGGGAGACAGGGTAGAGACGAAGACACAGAACTCACTGGGAGAGGAGAGGGCCCCAGGAGCCAAGGCCTTTAGGCATCCACATTCCCGTTTCCCTGCCTCCCTGTCCTCTCTTGTAAAAGGAGGAGGTTCAGCTGCAGATAGTGAGGCCATGATGCTGTGTGCCCCGCATGGGTTATGTGGGGGCTGCCCTCAGTATCTTCTCTGTGCAGCCCGCCACAGTCTCCTCCAGGCAGCTTGGATCAGGCTGACTGGCCAGGGTCGCTTCCAGTGGAAGCTCCTGTAGGTGCCAGAAACTGGTGTCCTAGGAAGACTGCCAACCCTCCCCCTCAGCCAGGAATCCCAAAGGATATCCTGGAAGCTGCCAGGACCACTTCTGGGGGTGGTGAGGGTCCAAAGTGCAGTGGGAGCTGATGTCCAACTTCACAGATGATTTGGCAGCTGAGATTCTCACCATCCTTCTTACCAGTTCCTGCCTTCTGGCCTCCCTCTCCTAAGAGCTGCCCCTAACACGATTCTCAGGCCCCCACAGGCACCCCTCCAGGCAGGAGGCCCATCAAGGGAAGGTTGGCTTTTGGGCAGAGTACCCATTGCTGCTCCCTGGGGTTGTGTTTGCAGTTGGGCAGAGGGCGGAGAACTGAACTGTATATGACACTAGAGACTGACCCTTGAGCCCCAGGGAGCACCCTGACTGAGATTCCTGGTTCAGGGACACATTTTGGGGGCTCAGAATTCCCTCAGGCCCTTAAGTATCTTCTTCAGACACAATATTGGGACTTAGGGTATTTGGAACAACTATGTTGTACTGTGAAAGCAGACTCAAAGACAAGGTGATCAATCCTTCCTTAGCAAATCTTCGAGGTGAGCCCTGGCGGACACTGAGTAAGACCTCCTGCAGCGCCAGCTCCAGAAGCAGTCCCGCTGGGGTTCTGAGAGGGAGTCTGCAGCCCCTGGCCGCCTGTGTGCTATCCGTGCGGCTGTGTCATGAAGGAAGCTGTGTCTCTGGGCCATGCTGGGCCACTCCTCTGGGAGTTACTGACTCTGGCAAAGTCTTAAAGATGAAGACTTCTCCTCAATGGGACCACAGGGCCCCCTGCCTGGGCCGCCTCCACCACTCACAGCCGCCAGCTGGCCTGCTTGTCCTGACAGGATTATGTGATGTCCAAGCCAGGCCGAGGTCAGAGGAGATTGATACTAAGGAGATGATCCTCCGTGCTGAGCTGAGAGGCATGTGAGGAAACCAGCTCTGGGGGAGCCAGCAACCGTCATCCCAGGGAAGACAGTCCTGCGTGGTCCACGGTGTGCCTGTGCGGCATGGAGTGGCCCTCGCTGTGAATGACTGCTGGCATGCTCTGGGGTACAGTCCTGCCCAGGGAAGCCAACCCTGATTCTACACCGTGAGATTCCATCCAGGAGGGGCTGTGACCGCACAGGACTGTGATGAAGGCCTTTGTTCCCAAGACTTTCCAGATACATGTTTGTGTTTCCATGTGCTGTTTCCAATGGCTGTCCAGATGTTTCCACCCTTGTCAGGTGTTCCAGCTCTTCCACAGAACTGGTCTGAACTCTCACCCTGTGAAGAGGATCCAATGATCCCCATGCCTCTTCTGTGTGTGTGTGTGTGTGTGTGTGAGTGAGCGGGGTGCGGAGAGAGAGGGGTCTCATAGTTGGCCTGCTTTTCTTGGGGGCATGAGAAGTGAGAGGGTAGGGTGTGTGAGGAGGGATGAAAAGGGAGGGGAACTTGGTTTTATTGCCAGTCCCTCCAGCTAACAGTTGGCAGATATTCTCAGTGCCAGGACTGGAACCAGGGGAGCCCCTCTTTGACAACAGCTACGTGTCGCTCAACAGAAGATGCCAGTGCTTGATTCCTGCCATCGGGGCGCTGGACTTGTTTGGATGAAGGAGGCGTTGGAGTGCCCACTTCCTGACATCTCAGTCCTGACAAGGACCTCCTGGGCAGGCCCACCAGGAAACTTCAAGGGACCACACATGCCAGAGCAGTGGAGCCCGTTGCCAGAGGGGCTGCAGCTGGAACCTACTGTGAGAATGTAGGAGACAGGCTGAGAGGAGGAAATTCCAGACCTGTTAATGTTTCCTGCCCATCAAGGCTGAGCTTGATCCACCCAGTTTTCCAGATTGCACCTGCTCATCCCATCTGGATCATGGACTAGAGGACCGTCAGGGTCTAACCCAAACCCTCTGGAACGTGGTGCCCCATTGCTGCAGACTCAGTGGGACAGCTGCTCTCAACTCCTGTGTCAGCTCATCATTATCGTCATAGCTAAACCTGATGCAGTGCTTTCTAGGTGCTAGGCACTGTTTTAAGCAAGTCGATGTATCAATAATTTATTCCTTCAACAAGTCTGTCAGATTTTACAGATGAAGAATCTGAAGGACAGAGAGGTTAAGGAATCACTCAGCTCAGTCCATGGCTAGCAAGTGGAAGAACTGGGATTCAAATCAAGGTTGTCTAGTTTCAGAATCTGAGCTAAGATAATATTTAATTGCAGCAATTACAGTATTTTTATTTATTTTGTCTCACAGATCCCCACATTGTGTGTATCATGGTGTTGCCTTTTTAGAGAAGGGATGCTGAGGCTTAGAGAGGATACACAGGCTTTCCAAGGTCACCCAGAGTTCACAGGGCAGAGCCATTGTGGGATGCAGAATAGACTCCAGGGCACCACTTTGTTCCATCATGTGTATCATTATCCTCAGCTTCTCACACTACACGGCTGTGAGGGGGACCTTCATGGCCCCTGCACCTCAGTCTCTGTGCCTCCCACCTGAAATGACACATGGAAAGCACTTTGCATGTCTCCTGGATCACAGTCACACTGAAAGAGTTGCCCTCCCCATTTTTCTTGCCTGGAAACCAGCGCAGCACCATTCTGAGCACAGTGCTCTGTGGGCCTCCAGGAAAGCATGTGCACAGGGATCTGGAAGGGGGCCCTGTGTGGGTTCCAGGTGTCTGGGGTCAAAAAGGGTGTGGTGAGCAGCTACTTCCCCCTTGCCACTGAGAGGGAAGGCTCAGGAATATGGCCACCAGCAGTGCCCCTGCAGTTATAGCAAAGCGTATAGTAGATTTATAGAAAGTAAGTTGTAAAGGCCCTTACACATAATCTAGTCCAAGGATGTAATTATTTCTCCATTCCCTGCCCATTGCAGACACCTCCGATCAATCCTGGCACTCTCCTACCAGACCTGGATGAGGATTCTCCTCAATTCAGCACCCAGGCAGCCATCACTTGGGCTCACAAAGGAATTAAACCCTATCTGTTGCCCCCAACACTAACCATGTTATTTTACCAGAAAGAAAACAGGGGAAGTGACTTGCTCAAGGTCACAGCCAGTTAGTGACAGTGCAGGGAATGTAAGACAAAAGTTGGGAACTGGGCACCGTGACAGGCCTAGTAAGACTAGAATCCAGACATCATAACTCCCAGGCCAGCCTCTTCCCATGCACTTGAGCTGCTCTGGTTGCTGGTCCACCAGCCTAACTGAAGGGTGTGGCGGCGATACTTTGGTCCCAGATATGCTTCTTTTTTCATTTGCAGCACAATCCTCCAAGAACAGGGATGAGGAGAGCTTGAATCAAGAGGCCAAAGCCAAGCCTCAGGCCAAAGCAGAGAGCAAACCAGAAGGTGAGACCAGCAGGCTTTCTCCTGCACCTTCCTTCCTCCTATCTGCCAGGGCTGAGGCAGGGCTCTTGGCCTCTCTGAGCCAGTCAGCTGGAGTGGTGATCTGGTGCTGCCTGCACTTTGCTGTAGTCCAGGGTCCCTCTTCCCCAGGCAGTCCTGTACTGTTCCCTCCATACTCTCCTTACGTGGGGTAGGCAAGGCCAGGCTGAAGGTTGTTGAACTCCCACTTCTGTTTTTGCTGAATCTTGTCCCAAATTAGACTATATTGGACTCTAGTTCTTCTTCCTGCCACTTCTACAAAAGGATAGTTCTGCTAGGGATTGGCCCGAGACCAGCAACGCCAGTGAGGAAAGGCCACCAGGGTCTGGTGACAGAAATCCAGCATCTGTGTGGCTGCTGGGACAGGGAGTGTGACAGCTACTGCCCTGTGGGCTCTATACTGCACACCAGGACTACCTGTTGTACTCAGCAACCCTTGGAGGGAGGTAGAGCAGCAGTGGTTGTTCCCATTCTATAGACACCATTCTATAGACAACGGAGGCTCAAGAGGTCAAGTGACTTTCCCAAAGCCACACAGCCAAGAAGCGAAAGAGCCTGTACCTAAACCCAGCTCTCCAGACTTGCCAAGGCTTCCTAGCTGCTGTCTTTGAAATCATTAGGATCCTCTCCATGCAGCTGGTAGGGGGAAAGGTCAGACCCTTAGGGCTGGGGCTTTACCCTCTCTTTGTTCCAGTTGCCTATGCTGGCCAGGATGGAAATGTCTGCGAATACAGAAGGAGCAAGGATTGCCATTTCCCAGCCATCCTCTCATCTGTACATAGCTCTGTGGAAAGGACAATAACAGTTCACATCACATCATTTCACTTTTTCTATCAACAAGAAATCCCCCTTCTGAGATCCAGAAGTGGACAAGTCCAATAGCCCTGTAGCCACTCACATCAGTCTCTATTAGCTGCCCTCAACACCTGGTACTCTTCTGACCTATCCCATGTTTATCCTTTAAAGAGGAGGAGCCAACCAAGCTCCCTGCGGTCAAGGTCACACCAGCCCCTGCTCCAGACGTCAAGGGAGACCAGGAGGAGGATCCTGGCGGTCAGGTAGGCACAAGCCTCTTCCCAGGTAGAGGAGTGTGAGAGACCCAGGGAAGGACTTGTTGACCAAAAAGTCTTCCTTCCTGAAGGTCTGAGGTTCATTCCTCTGGGGTAAGCATTGCGAAGATGAGATACTTCATGGGGCCATTACATTCACCATTACACCTGAGTGTGAGTCAGAGAACATATATAAGAATGTGTTGCCAACTGTCACCTACTGTAAAAACATAAGAAAAAACTGTTAGGCGTCTCCCAGCAACTTAGGGATGGTGAGACCAGTCAGCTCAAAATGCCAGGGGAGGGTGCTGGGAAAAGGCCTGGGGACCTCCCAAGGCATCTTGGCCTTGTCCACTGGGCTTCCTGGGTTCTGATACTGCTGTCTTTACAGCCGCAGCCTCTCCTGCTACAGCCAAACTGGACTTCTTGTCTCCATGCTTTTCTACCTGGGCCCAGATGGTTTTCTCCCCCTAGAACAGGGGTGGGCAACCTTTTTGTGAGCGCGTGCCAAAACCAGCAAAATCTCTGACTCAAAATTCTTCTGCGTGCCAACCCTAATTTTTTGAGAACATGTTATGCCTACTTGATATCTCTTAAGATGTACGTATGTGAAGAACCTTGAAGAAATAATAAAATTTATTCGAGCGACAAAAACACAGTATATGATGATGAAAAATACATTTATTTTTTAATGTATACATGTTATGTAAAATTATTTATTTATCTAAGATGCACCTACACTGAATTTATCTGAAAAATAAAAAGTCGATATTAAGAAAAAAAATTGTAAATGGAAGATTATAAGAGAGGGTTTCGCGTGCCAGCAAAAGTTACTGGTGTGCCATGTTTGGCATGCGTGCCAGGGGTTGCCCACCCCTGCCCTAGAATGCCTTTTCCTCCTTCTTCAGATACCCTAATCTGCCTCCAGGCAAGTGCAAATGCCTCCTTTGCCATAAGGCTTCCCCACCGTCCAATCTGAATGCCTGTGGTACATTGTTCCTCTCCCAGGGCTCTTACACTGCCTTCCTTGTACTCTGTCTCTTGGTTCCCCTGCTAGGTGGTGAGGTTCCTGAAGGCAGGATCCAATTCTGAGTCATCTCTGTTTCCCCCACAGAGAGAAACTCAAGGCACAATAAGGGTCGAGTGACTGGCAATAAATTAACAATCAGTTTGCAGGTTCCATTGCTGTTTTTTGTTTTTTTTAAACTTGACACTCAGAAGCACTCAATTATATCTTATCCTTAAGCCAGCAATTTGGGTTCAGTGTCTAAGACATTTTCATGGTATCATGAGTGTCCCGAGTAGGTCCCGGACAGCCAGCTCAATTAAAAGGGATTAAGAGGAACCCCAGCGCAGGAAGTGAAGGTTGGTGTCACTAGGAGCTGGACCTAGGCCTGAGAAGGTATCTGTGACCCTGGAGGCTTCTCACTCCATGTCTGGCTCTCCCTCACATCCCTTCCTCTGTGTGCACACTTTCCTAGTAGCCTGGCTCCATTTGCTTCCTTATTAGCTCACACAGCCCTAAAATACTACCCTAGTTCTCCAGTCTACAGGGGGGATCAACCAGTGATTGGCTCCTAGTCACAGAAGAGAGAAAATTCGTTCAAACCAGGTCATGGGGCAGGGACCCAGCCTGTGTCCAATCAGCTGTGGCAGGGAAAGGGGGGGTGCTTTGACTTCAACAAGGAAGAGGGGATATTAGGGGTGGCAGTTTTTAGAGAAGAGGGTACAGGCTGGGCAGACACTCCCATACCTATGGATTTAAAGGACTTGTCGTCTTCTCTAGGAAACCTCTCCTGATGGGGCTGTGAGGGAGGCAGGAATGACTTCAGACTAAAATCTCACTCTTCATTCCAAATTCAAAGCAAAGCCTTACAGAGACTAATATTTGACTTCATCAGGGGTTCTTAACCCTGGCTGCATAATAGAATAATTTGGGGAAGCTTAAAAAAATACCCAGGCCCCCCAAAATGCCCAGGCCCCGTCCTCAGTCAATTAAGCCAGAATATCCGGGTTGGGCATGAATGTTTTTAAAGTCTCCAGGTGACTTTAATATGCAGCAGAGTTTGAGACTCACTGAGCATCCCTTGGGGATGGGCTATGTCATGAAATTTGTTACAGAAAACATACTCCATGAGCACACAGTCCAGGCCATTTGTTTGTTTGGATTAGCATATTGTTATAGTTAGTTGAGAGCCTAATCTGAGGACCCTCAGTATCAATGGCTTTAGACTGCATGGAATCAGTCCATGGTTCCCAAACACTGGTCTGCAGATGGACTTGTTGGGAGCACTTGTGAGCATGTTAAAATAGATTCCTGGCTTCCAGTCCCAAATATTCTAATTCAGTTGGTCCAGGTGGGGCAAGGAAATGTATATTTGTTTCTTTTTTAAAAGATTTTAAAATTGATTTTTAAAGAGAAGAAGGGAAAGGAAGAGAGAAACATCAATTTGAAAGCAAAATATTGATCCTCCCTGGGATCGAGCCTACAACCCAGGCATGTGCCCTGACTGGGAATCTTAACAGGAACCTTTTGGTGCATGGGATAACCCAACCAACTGAGCCACGCCAGCCAGGGCAGAAATGTGTATTTGTAATAAACTTCCTACACTGTAAGGTTTGGGAACCAAAGATCTCATTTGGCCCTGGCATTTGCAAAACAGGGTAGGTTGGTGGTTAAAAGGCCAAGAGTTGGACTATCCATATTCAAATCCCAACTTTATCACAAACTGTGGACCATGGGCAAGTTATTTAACTACTCTGTACCCTAGTTTTTCCATCTATCAGATGGGTTTAATTCTATCTATATCATTAATTAATTGCTCATGAAACATAGTAATTGCTAGGTATTATTATTAGTATATCACTCAGCATGGTGCCTGGCACATAAAAGCCATCAATAAGTAGGTATTATCATCAATTTATACATATGATGTAATATAACAGTTTAGGAGTTTAGTGGACACAGCAATGTTATATAATCACCAAAAGATATCATGCAATATTAACGGAAACATGTCTAAGACAAGGATGCTGATAATACTATTAAACTCTGTGCAGTGTTCTGTGTTCAGGTTTAAAAGCCTCCTCGTGGGATATAAGCTAATTAGAATGAGTTCACCAAGCTGGGGATGAGGCTCCAGGCCATTATATGGGGGGATGACAGAAGGACCTGGGTATCGCTAATGCAGGGAAGAGAGCTGTCTTGTGGAAGAGTGATTAGCTTTGTTCTATGCATCCCCAAAGAGGAAACCTAGACACAGAGGGTAGCTCCTTGGTATACATATGAACTTCAAACCAAGCAGAGTTGCCAAAGATGACAGAAGTTCTTCTGGTGAGTTTTCCATCCCTGGAAATGCTCGAATAAAGACTAAACAACCACCGGGTAGGAATGTTGTGAAGGGGAATTTTGCTGAGTAATTGCACTAGTTTTCTCCTCATACATGAGTTTTTAGTTATATTCTGAGAGAACAACAATAAAAATAATAGGAAGAAACTGGGAAAGAAAACAAGCAGAGAAGTTACGTTAATCGGTTGGCTTTGGATTGCAGGAAGATGTGGCTGGAGCTGAGAGCACAGGTGCAATGACAGGCAAAGAGGTTGAAGCTCCTGGTGAAGGTGAAAATGGAGGTGAAACTCAGCTAGAAGGTGAAGGTGAAACTGAAGCAGAAGGGAAAGGAGACACTGCAGGTGAAGGTGAAATCCAAACAGAAGGAGATGCTGGTGAAGTGAAAGGTGACGCCGAAGAGCAGGGATTCAATGCTGGAAATCAAGGTGAAACCAGAAGTGATGAGAAAGGTACAGATGGTGAAGGGGGAGGTGATGGAGGTGATGGTGAACATGAAGAGAACAAGAGTGAAGTCCAAGCAGAAATAAAAGAAAATGATGAAGGTGAAGGTGAACTCCCAGCAGAAGAAGAAGATGGCAAAATGAAAGGTGATGGTGAAACCAAAGAGCAGGACTTCATTGCTGAAAATCAAGGTGAAGCCAAAGGTGTTGAGACAGGTACAAATGGTGAAGGAGGAGGTGATGGAGGTGACAGTGAAGATGAAGATGAAGAGGAGGATGAGGATGAGGATGAGGAAGAAGAGGAGGAAGAGGAAGAAAATGAGGAGCCTTTGTCGCTGGAGTGGCCTGAGACCCGGCAGAAGCAGGCTATTTACCTCTTCCTCCTGCCCATTGTGTTCCCACTGTGGCTGACAGTGCCCGACGTCCGGAGGCTGGTGAGTTTGCCCAGCCATGCCCTAGCCTAGACTGTCTATCTCCAGAGAGGCTTTCCACCCAAGAGGAGGGAGAGGACAGGGTCAACCAGCTTGGCAGGGCTCAACCACAGAGAGGATTTGGGTTGGAATTCGCAGCTCTGGAGAGGGCCATGCACCTAGGGGGACATGGGCCTGTGAGGCCCTAGAATGTGCTTGCTTCCACCTCTATAAGCAATGTGAACTAGTCCCGCCTTGACTGTTTCAGTATTCTGATTTTAATGTAGGAATGATGCCACCACACCCCACCATATTTCACAGGGTTACTGTGAAAACCCAAGGCGATAAGTGCCATTTCTTCCCAGCATCCTATTTATAGGGAAACATCTGACTAGCATACCCCACCCAAAGGCTGTCCATATTCTGTCTCTGGGTCTGGAGAGGGGCAGGGCAGAGAGAAGTTGCAAAAGCCAAATCAAATACCCAGATCGGCTTGGTTCTGGGGCAAGCAAATAGCTCTTCAGTTTGGTGACTACTGAACACCCTACTGACTGTACTCCCTTGTGGGCCACCAACCCCATCCTTTCCCTGCTATGTCAAGGTCCTCACTGGAAACAGATTTCAGCTCACACATATCTAGATCCTCTCATCATCCCCCAGCAGATCTCAGCACTGATTCTGGGGCTCTCTCAAAAGGGCCAAAGACCTTTAGCCTCTGAAACTCACTTCTTTTTCTTTTCATACTTTCACATAGGAGTCTAGAAAGTTCTTTGTTATCACCTTCCTGGGATCCATCATGTGGATAGCCATGTTCTCATACCTTATGGTGTGGTGGGCTCACCAGGTGAGTAAAAAGCAGGAACTAAATCCTGTATCAGCAAGTTCAAAGGCTTTTTTCCTTCAGGGTAAATTTCCAGTACTTAGGGAATGGTGAGGATCAAGTGCATTTGTAGTTTCTACATTGTTGGTAAAGGCAGCTTTTTTATTCCAGTGAATGTAGTACTTTTCAAGTGTGGCTTTCCTTACATTCACATGCAGCATGACATAGAAGGCCCTTCACAATCTGCTCATCACCCTAGTCCCTTTCTCTGTCATGCATCTCCCACTCTTCCCCTCCTGGTGAATTGTACACATTGTACACACTCATGAGAGCAAGCACAGTTTTGCCCTGTCTCTGGCATTTTAATCCTCTGAGTGCCCATGGCTTTTCTGTTCTACCTGGAATATTGCACTAGCACAGAGCTGTAATCGTTGTTTATAATCTTTTTTCCTTCACTAGGCTGAGAGTAGGGTCAGTGTTGTACTGCTCATACTTTTCTCTCCAGCTCTTAGTTCCTGGACATAGCAGGTGTCCATGGTTCTGGAAATAGAAATGTGACATGAACAGATCTTTGGAGGGGCAGTTCTTTTAGAAGTAGAGGTACTGTTTGAATGTCAGTGACAGGTGGTATTATAGATGGACTTTTAGTCCATCTTACATAAGAGCAGGGTCATACCCTGAAGCCTTGAGCAGGGGCCTCATCTCCCCAGCTGTCAGTTCCGCCATGACCCTGCCTTGCTCAGGCCACAGGAGTATGCTGAGCTCCATGGGAGGTGTTGGGTTTGCACAAAGTAGTATGTGGAAGAGCCTCAGATTTTCCACTTGCTGTTGCCGTGGTTTCTTACTTCTGTTACTGTTTATCAGGTTGGTGAAACAATAGGGATTTCTGAAGAGATTATGGGTTTGACGATCCTGGCAGCAGGCACATCAATTCCTGACCTGATCACCAGTGTGATTGTTGCTCGGAAAGGCCTGGGAGACATGGCCGTGTCAAGCTCTGTGGGCAGTAACATATTTGATATCACCGTGGGGTGAGTGGCAAAGTTGCTTTTTAAGGAATATTAAGTAAGACTGGAAAACCTTGTGTTGGCTCTGTTCACTGGTTTTCTGCTTCATTCATTATACATGGAATAAAAGGGCATTTAAAGTATTAGTTTCTATAAGGCAACAAAGTATTCTCCCTTCATTAATCACAGACAGATGAGATAATAGAACTAAAATGCTGCCTGAAATGTAACTGACTGGAATTTATAGATGAGTTGAAAAATAAAGTCCATTAAATTCCATTACTAAATACAATCAAATGCTCTGCTCACTGACCTGCAAGGTGGTGGAGGTGGGGTTGGGACAATGACTCAGTCTCACTTCCTGATGTTCTTGTTCCTTTGCTTTTGGGTTCCTGCCAGCTATAAAAGCATTTTGTATAAACAAGCAAATGCTGCATCCTGCTGCACCCATTCCCTCACCTGGCCTATTTTCATTTCCCTAGTCATGCCCTGGACTTCAGTGGTGGCTTTGGTTTCATTACTTTGAATTTGTGTGTATGGGTGGGGCAGGGAAAGGGCATAGGAGAGCCCTAATCCCTAAGTAATTTAAAGGAATGTTGCCAGAACCGGTTTGGCTCAGTGGATAGAGCGTCGGCCTGCGGACTCAGGGGTCCCGGGTTCGATTCCGGTCAAGGGCATATACCTTGGTTGCGGGCACATCCCCAGTGGGGGGCGTGCAGGAGGCAGCTGATCGGTGTTTCTCTCTCATCGATGTTTCTAACTTTCTATCCCTCTCCTTTCCTCTCTGTAGAAAATCAATAAAACATATTAAAAAAAAAAAAGGAATGCTATCCTGAGCTGGGCCTTATCATAAAAATTTAGAGTTTAGAGTTACACATCAACAGATCTGGTTAGTCATACAGAAGTCATTTGGTATGAAGAAAAAAATAGTCAGACCTAGAAAACTTCAGTTTCAATCCAGGCTCTCCCAGTTATTAACTGTGAGCCCAAGGGCATGTAATTGAACTTTCCTGAACCTTGGTATCCTCTTCTGTGAAATGGGGCTAATATTTTCTGCTCTATTTCATAGATTGTGTGTGTGTGTGTGTGTGTGTGTAAAAATGAGTGCTTTGTAAATTGTAAAATACAGTTTAAGTATATGGGATGATTATAAACATGAAAAATACTCATTGTTTCTTCATCTCGCAGCCTGCCTGTTTCCCTGGTTGCTTTTTCTCTCTTATCAATGGACTACAGCCTGTTTCCAGTCAGCAGCAATGGCTTGTTCTGTGCCATCGTCCTGCTTTTTCTCATGCTCCTGTTTGTGATCTCTTCAATTGCATCGTGCAAATGGAGAATGAACAAGATCCTGGGCTTCACAATGTTCCTCCTTTACTTTATATTCCTGATAATCAGTGTGATGTTAGAAGATCGAATCATATCCTGTCCTGTATCTATCTGAGTCAGTCACTGTTGCTCAAAGTGGACATGGATCAGAAAACCATGCCAGCAGTTACTGTACCTCTTGGTACATTGATGAATGAACATGATCCAGGAGAGTGAACTGAGAGGCTGAGAGCATCTGATGTCAGTGTGATACAGGAGTGAAGGTTATTGTTGGGAACACCTGCAGCTCATTGTGATTAAAAATCTCACTTCTGGGGTTGGGGAGTGTATGGAGTTCCAACCCTTACTGCTACAGACAACTGTCACATGGACTCCAGTGAAAGGACCCCTGGAGTCAGAGGGTTTTCTACATGAGATACCTGGAGGGTTGGGACAGGCACAGTTAAGACAAGCCACCAAGCTCACGTATTCCTGATTATTAAAGGGCTGCTGATCCAAAAGATGCAGAGGTGGTCTCTGACCCTCCTGGCTCCTGCCCCAAGCACATGCTGCACTTCACGGTCTCCTCTTTTTCTGTTCAAAACATGAGGTTCTACCAGGTTTGTAATCATCACTGGTTCAGTTACTGGTGAGTTTAAGAGCTAAGGCTATAGGAAGAAATGAAATATAACAGGAATCACTTATCATTAGTAAGATGTGCACCAATATTTTATAGCTTAAAAGGATTACATTAGCTCTTACTGCATTTCTGAAAGTGAAATTAAAATAACCCAAGAAATTAAAATTTGTAATTTGCCCTTAAATTGGAAGGCCTGGATATGAGAGAAGGAAAACTACTCTAAGGGCTATTTAAAAATATGTACTTATTAGAAAGTCCAAGTTAGTGTTGTCTCCATCAAGCGGTCTCCTTGAGGGATTAGACATATAACACAGTGGTTGGTCCTGGCTCTGCCCCTCCAGCATATTCTCACCCAACAGTACAGCTGCTCCTAGTGAGTGAGAAGGTGGAGTTCAGTCAGTAGAGCCAAGTCTGGATTATAAAGTAAGAGATCCAGGGGGGCAAGGCCACTTTTGCATGTTAACCCAGATGGGATTATAAAGCAAGATTGATGTCTTGTGTGGCTTACAAGTGGAGATTAAGGCAATCACAAAGGAGAAATCCCAAAAATGCTTAGCACAATGGCAACACAGTGAGAACAAAAGTATTTCTACTTCCAAGGTATCTCGTGTAAAGGACACTTGTTTTTAAAAAGTGTGTGGTTATTTAAACATTTCATGTGGAATTTGAAGTGCTTGTATATTAAATACCAATGCTTACTGCTTTTACTAGCATCAAGTTAAGGGACACATGAGAAATGAAACAGTTCTATGTCCCTGGTTTCAGAGCAAAGGTCGCTGAGGGGACTGTAGATTATGATGGTAAATAGAGCTTTAGTTACAACATGAGAGAGGATTCACTGAAGACTAGAAGATAGCAGGACAGATGTGATATGAAAAAAAAATCAAACATTTTGGTGTTGATGGGCTGCGTTCAAAGAAAGTACTTCAGTCCATAATCCATCTTTAGTTTGGGTTAATTAAACTAATGGCCTCACTACCCCAGGATTCATGTTCTTTAGAAATGACTTTTATTCAGTTTCAATAAATTGTGAGTCCCATTGGTATTTTACAAACATGGTCAGAATGCTCCAGAGAAGACTGATGAAGAATATGGAGTCATATTCAAATTCCATATTCTGAAGTTATCCTCATTCCTGATGCTGCTGCAGTGCCCAGTCTCCACATGCCATGACCTAAGAACAGGAGGGAGATCCCAATGCCAACTCTGGGCGCCAGCCTGGTTTCTGCAGCCAATTCCAGCTAGCCACGGGGCATTCCTCCCCACTGATGGCCAGGGACCTGGTGCTCTTCCCCAGAATGACTGGGTGGGGAGTGATGGGACAGTGAAATGTTCTGTAATGATAAAGCTGCTTCATGATTAAAATAAACTCTAATGATCTAACAATCTTTTCCTAATCAGTGTACTGAATTTTTGGCATTTCTCTTTGCCTAGAAAGGAAGTTCTGATAACTTTACACTATGACAGAAAGGGTTAAGCATATAAAATGAAAGCTGGGTCTTGATGGGCGAGTAGGAATTCAAGAGGGAAAGGAGAGAAAGATTTCCGGGAGATGGAAAACTTATGTAACTTGTAAAAGATGCTTGGAAGTTAAAATTTTTGTCATACATTTACAGATCTATAATTTATTAAAATTGTGCTGTTTTAGAGATTAAATACTATCTTAAAATGTCAACATAATGTTGAGATGGTCCTTTCATTTGATAGGCAGAACAGATGTGATATGAAAAGATAGGACAGAATACAGAATAATCTGTATTCTAGATCATTCGTTCAGTCTAGAAAGTCCAAACTGTCCCCACAAGGGTGTCAGAATTGGAAGACTGGCTGAACAGATGGTTTCTTCTTCATTCCCCATGAGGTTTCATTTTCTTGATGGACTTGGGCCAAATTTCTAGTAATGTGAAACTCGTTCTAATTTAACGGGTTAAAATTCTATATGGTACCAGAAAAAAAGGCTACATTTCAAACTTATGAAAATTGGTATATGTTTAAATGGTTACTATACACTGCGAACAATATATTGCACTCTCATCTGAAAATGTTTCTATCAAATTATAGGCTTGGCCTTTTATAACACTGTCCATAGCCAGCAGTTCTCAACCTGTGGGTCGCGAACAATGAAAATACATCCTGCATATCAGATATTTACATTGCAATTCATAACAGTAGCAAAATTACAGTTATGAAGTAGCAATGAAAATAATTTTATGGTTGGGGGTCACCACAACATGAGGAACTGTATTTAAGGGTCGCGGCATTAGGAAGGTTGAGAACCACTGGATACCATAATTATCATTTATTTAAAGATTGAATACCAAAGGCAGCCAGAATTGGAATGTAATATTCTGGGCAAAGCCTAGTACATACAATTGAAGAACTGGTCGACCTTATGTGTCAGAGAATACCCTTGGTTCTGACCCCTTTTTTGTGGGCAGGTCATGCTGGAGGTGGGACTGGTCTCTATAAAAGGCATAAAGAGAGCTCATGATCAGGCTGTCTATCCCTGGGGAAGGGGGATCACTAGAACCAGCAGGACACCCTGGCCTAAGGCTGCCCACACACCCACGGCAACTGCTTCTGCTTTTCAGCCCTTCCCTGTGATGAGCAGGTAAAACCTGGAGAATTTCATTTAAAGAAAATTCCATCCGTTGCTCCAGTGGTCTATCACAGTACTGTGTTTGAAAAGAAAATCATTACATACAAAAGGAGGGAGCCATCCACATGAACAGCAACTGTGGAAAGGGCCACAGTAACTTTATCAGATGAGTTTGTTACCATCTCAGAGAGTAAGCCCAAGCACACAGATTTTTTTGAATCAGAGTCGGAAATTCCTATGTGAATTTGTACACTGCTGATTTTGTAAACAAGAATAATTAAGCCAGCAAATGTACTGTGAGGCCAGAGGAAGAGGGTAATATGAAGGTATTAAAAAGAAGATACCAAATACTGAGGATATGAAGGTAAACTGGTATGCAGCTGCTACAGAATTCAATTCGGAAGTAAAACTCAGCTTTGTGTCTAAACAGAAAGGGCTGAGAATACAAACTTGAGCACAAAGGTGGGCCAAGCGCAGTCTGCTCTTTCCCTTCCTGCTCTGAGATAAAGTGCCTGAAAGCAGCTTTCAAGTTCTAGTGGGAGAAATAAAAACAAAGCTGGGCTGTCACACTTTACCATACAAATGGGCATTTTCTTACCATATACTTACAAAGTATTTAGAATTCAACATAACAGCCTTCTATATACAGTAGGCTATCAATTGTTAGTTGCACTAAAATATCATAGTAATTACCAGCATAAAGTAAAATTAGTATTTATCACCTGAAATGCTGAACCAACATTTTCAGGGATCATTTCTCTGCATAAAAAAATGGAAGACATATTAGAAAATCTTACAATAAAACAGGCAGGTGATTTTAGGGTTTTAAAGCAAAAAAAACCCCCCAACAACACACAAAAACACAAAAACCCTCCAAACAATCACAAAAGACAAAAATCAGAATATGAACAAGCTGCACAACTCCCTACCTGACAATAGGATGAAAAGCTGAATATCTAAATATGATATAAAATACAAGTGTGTGACATTCAAAACACAATTGAAAAAAGTAGTAAAGTTATACCAGGACACAGAATGATTTATTTTCAACTATTAAACATATAAACAAAACCAAGAGTAAGAAAATCAGAGACAAATAATGTAGCAAAGGGTATTTCTCTCCAACACAATTGGCCATAATTCTCCAAAATGTACGGTCAACAGAGAAAAAACTGAAGGAAAGAATGTATAGAGTTATTTTAAAGGATGATCATATTTTAATTTTGTTTTGAAGAGTTTACCACTTCCTTTTCATGGTTCAGAGTATATTTTAAGACTAAATTTGTGTAAATAATATTCCTTGGGGATTAAAAGTAGGGGAAACAAAACCCAACCAAAAGCAGAAATAAAACTATGTGTGGGGGGAGGAGATACAAATTACATTCACTTTTCCAAATAAATTTGACCCATGAAGAATGGGCTTTACCTCACCGTTCTGGGTCAGATTTGAGATAAAAAAAAAAACTGTGATTCATATTGTGTTAAAGATAGGTAAACAATAGTGAAAGCTGTTCTTATAAGGGAAACAAACCAACCAATAAACAACAACAAAAGCCAGAATAGAACCCCAGAATCCTGTTTGGAGGGATGTTTGTGGGCAATGCCAAAAGCCTCACCTATCACATATTTCTTACTATCAACTTAAAGTGATTTAGAACAGCAGTCGCCAACCAGTGGTCCGTGAGGTCCGAAAGGTTGGCGACTGCTGATTTAGGTAGAAAACATAAGACAGAATGTGAAGCTTGGATTTGAATAGTAAAAGACAAAATTGGAGTGGTATTTACAAAGGAGAGGCAGACACATGTGCATAGCACCAGATTTTTCAAGTAAGCAAGTTCAGCCCCAAACTAACTGAACTAAAATTTTACATTTTTAAACTCTTCCCATTATTTTCCAGAGTAGAAGAAAGCTGTGAAATGTTTCAGCTTCGTGATAATCACTAATAGTGTGAACTCAAAAAGTGGTTTTCTGTAGCTGAGCTGATTCTAAGTCTCAGGACTTCATGTTATCCCCAGTCCAAATGTCCTGGACTCTACTGGCTTTATACACATAAATTGGGACCACCCATTTTTTTCTTTGAAATTGGCTAGAGAATTCCTTCCTTAATGACAATGTATGCAAACATACACACATATTGAAAATCTATAAATAATTCTAACAGCCAAAGAATACTTTTGATCAGAATTACCCAAAGAAAGTGAAATTAGAAATGATGAGATTAAAAATATATTTTAGAATCTATTCATGATGCTTAAATAATCAATTTATTGTCTGATTTCTGGACTTTACATTCCATAAACTTCAGATTCTGAAGGCTTGTTGAAAAAGCCAATTTCCTCAATATGGGAAATTCTCTCTGACTTTACTTTTAGAGAGTTATTACTTTTCTACTTTTGAAAAAAAATTGAATATTTATATGTGTATATAATATTAGCCGAAAACTCCAGGCCATATTCCCGATAAATACAGTACAATTTGCATCATACCCAATATTTTAGACATTAAGGTTAAAATCTGGAATAGAGTATATTGTCTGACATATTTCCCAACATAAATATTTATGTAGATATTAAAATTTAAGCTGATATTTGGCTTTGTAAGCTATTTCCCCTGTGGACTGTATGTATCTATTAGCAATAGAGAAATTTTGGAATTGTGGTATGCTGACCCTGATTTTGCAGAAACAGACTTGGAACTTCTGGGGCTCTCCTTCCACAAGGCTCAATGAGTCAGTCTGGGCAGTGCACACCCTTGTCATGACTCACTCACTGCAGTTAGGCGTAGGAGTACTAACATGCAATTCCAGGACAACACAGACACTAGCACTGACATTTTTTTAATCATTCCCCCAAGTAATAAAAAAAATATAGATAGATAGATATACATATAGAGATCTGCAGCTGTACCAGTTACTTCAAATAGCAGACAAGGAAAATAAGCACTTAATTGCTTGCTTTATAAGTTTAAGTTCATTTTAAGCTTGCTATATTAAGTTTAAAAATTAAAAAAATATCAACTTACTATAAACAATTTAAAATATGTATAATACAACTTCATGGTCAAAACATTTGACTAGTCTATGAAAACAGGAGATACTACATTAGTTCAAGTTTCATACATGAGTTTTCAATCTGTCTCTTACAAGAGAAACCATGAAAAGGTTGTTTTATTTTATGGGAACTAATTTTGTTTAGGGATTTCCCCATCACAAAACGAACTGATTGTTACAGGGAAAGTAAAGAAAAAAAGGAAAGGGGAAACAAAGTGGCTCTCTCCCTATTGGTCACTATTCTCTTCTTAAAATATTCTGTACATAAGCTATATGGACATTCTGAACCATTTACAAATTCATTTTCAAAAATTGAAGAAAAAAAGTGTAGAGTCTAAAAGTGTTATTTTATACACAGACTATACAATACATATTGAATGTACACACACACACACACACACACACACACACACATCTTAAAGATAAGGTTCTCCAAAGGTTTTTCGACATTCCATCACTCCTGTACTTGGCGGTCTATCACAGTTGTGTGTATTCTTGACTTGACTAGGTGTGAGACGATCGTATGCCATCTTGTATTCTTTATCAAATACATCTGAAAAAATTCACAAGAAACAAAGGCATAAAGAAATTTATATTTGATTTTGATAACAACCAAGTTTTGTAATACTACAGAACTGCAAAATTAAAGGCCAAGAAGGAATCTTGAGGTCTTTTCTGACAACTAAAGGACCACAGAATTTCAGAACTGGAACATGGGAACTTTAGAGTCCATAGCTCTTTAGCTCTTTAGAATGAGATTACACAGAACAGTGAAATTTAAAGCTTTAAGATGCCAACTTTTAAAAATGATTTCCCCCCCAAATTTTAAAACTGAGGTAAAATATATATAACATAAGATTTACCATCTTAACCATTTTTAATTGATTTTTTTTTAGGGAGAGGGAGAGGGAGAAGGATATCGATCTGTTGTTCCACTTATTTATATTGATTCTTGTATGTGCCCTGACCGGGGATTTAACCTCAACCTTGACGTAATGGGACTATGCTCTAACCAACGGAGCTACACAGCCAGGGCTGCCATCTTAACCATTTTTAACTCTACAGTTCAGTGGTATTACATACATTCATAAGGTGCAACCATTATAATCATCCATCTCCATTAACTCTTTTCATCTTATAAAACAGAAACACTAAATACATTAAACAATAATTCCCCATTCTCCACTCCTCCAGCCCCTGGCGACTACCATTCTACTTTTGTCTCTATGAATGTGACTACTATAAGTACTTCATAAATGGACTCATATAGTATTTGACTTGTTGTGACTGGCTTATTTCACTTAACATAATGTCCTCAAGATTCATCCATATTGTAGCATATGTCAGAATTTCCTTCCTTTTTAAGACTGAATAATATTCCATTGTATGTATATACCACATTTTGTTTATGCACTCATACTTCAATGAACACTTGTTTCCACATTTTAGCTATTATGAATAATGCTGCTATGAACATGGGTGCACAAATGGCTCCTTAAGACTCTGCTTTCAATTCTTTTGGGTATATATCCAGAAGTGGAATTAATGGATCATATGGAAATTCTATTGTTACCTTTATTATTAACATTACCAAAATATCAAAGTATCTCATATCAAAAAAATAAAAGAAAAAAGTATATTATAGGAATATACATTAAAATAATAAAGACAACCAACATAAAAACTATAGAATATATTGAAAGTATGCACACACATATTTTTAATGATATATAAGTATTACATGTTAAATATTATGCAGAATTACCTATATCAATATTTTCTCTTCCCAGTGCCACAAGTGAGAGAAATAATATTTCTCTATATAAACTCCTGGGAGGGGGTGGGGGGAGAAGGGAAGAATGGAGAAGATAATTACTATGCATATAGTTTGTTCATTTTCTACAAAAATTTTTATGCTAATATAAGCATGAGATATTCTAACAAATACTAAGCAAACAACATTAATATGCCTAGAGGACCAATATGTTCATTTAAGATAATGACTTACCTCTGTCTTTTAAAATGAGGACATTTATTCAGTGTCTCTAAAATCTGACTCATTGGTCCATAGACATCATTCATTTTGATGCTTTTTACCATATTTTTCAATAGTTCCTGGCTAAATGAATTATCACCTTTTTGTAATAAATGGACCATTGGATACTTATGGGCTGTAAAAGAACCAAAGAGCAGTTGAAGGAAAATGTTCTTTGTAGAAAGGAGAATGAAATTAAGCAGTAACTGATAGCTGGCAAAGAAGTTACAAAGCACTAAAAATAAATGAAGGGCAATAGAAATCTTAAAATGAAGAAAGAAAAAAGAAAATAAAAAAGATAAATAATGATAAAAATAGGCCGAAAGCTTTTTTGGCCTCAAAGACAAAACTTAAAAATACTGTTCTCCTTAATATAGCTCCTGGGGGAAGTTCTACATCAGCAGCCCAGATGGAAACAAACAAACAAAAATAAATATAAAGAAGAAGTTGGGATAAGCAATGTGCTAAAAGCAGAACTCTACAAAACATAACCCCTCCAGCACATATACAACACTACTTAAAAAACAAACCCAAAAAACACAAAACAAAAAATAAAAAAACCCTTGACCTCCATAGAAGATAAGCACTAAAGGCATTAAACTTAACACTCACTCTCAAACAAAAGAGTACGATTTTGACCTGTAAGACAAAAAGTAGTATAGTAAAATAAAAGTCAGTTATACATTAGTTTAGGCTATTTAAAGTAAGTAGAGATTACTCTCATATAAAAAAAGCCAGCATTCTATGATAGCACTTACTGTGGGCATTCCAGAGGATATACAAGGGCTGTCCTGGATCCTGATGTAATTTCATATTGTCCCATAACATTTGTATTAAAACATATTTACTATCTTCAGACATACAGTGGCGGGGAATCTGTGTTGAAGAATAAACAAACATTCATTAATGATCCTTACATAATGTTTTGTAAATATCTTATAAATAACCTTATAAATATTTTTTTCAGATGTATGTGTGCAAGATATAAAGAGAACAGCAAATGACTGGTTTGTATGCATTTTCTATTGACTGAAGGAAGATGGGCTGAGTTGAGAATCTAATGATCTCTAAAGTAAAGTGATCTCTGCTCTGAAGCAGATTTTACAAAGTTCAGAGATCTGTGAGAAAGGGTAGTATGAAGGGCTAATCTCTACCAGCCTATGACTGAAGTCCAAACAAAGATAAATCAGGCAGCCCCATTCTACATCAGTCCAAGACCCTAGGCCAGATGACTCTGACTGACTTAACCTTCAGACACTCATTCATCATGCACTGAAAATCCAAAATGTGTGCACCATCACCATAGATATAAAACACAAGAAGGAGAATACAAGGTTTCTGAACTTAGAGGCTTTACAATTTCGTGGTGGTGATAGCATATGAAAAGTAAAAACACTTTTACAGAACAACACATCAAAAATACAAATGAACATATAACAAACTGACTACCTAAATGTTAATCAAAAACCCAGAGTAAAGGAATGAAGAGAATGGTAGCACATGACTACAATATGAATTAGAGAGATCCTCTTAAAGAAGTGTCAGGCTTGTTTTTGAAGGAGGTATGAAACGTGAGTGGGGCCAACTCACAAACTCTTTTCATGAGTCATTTACAGTTAATTCTTGAGGCCATAATTAAAATGCAAGCCCATTTTGTATAAATTTTACAAGAAGGCTAAAAAACATGACTAGACTGTAAGAAGAAAAATTATTTGTAAACACAATTTGATCAATCTTATTCATCTAATGATTAAGATGGTTATTAAAAATAGCATAAACATTACTTTTTTGCCATTAGGAATATGCAAACATTACAATGGTGACAATAGCATTGTCTTTTAGTTAATTTTTACTCTCATACCTTTGAATACTTGTTACAATGCTCAGAAGAAAGAATCAATCCAGGTAAGTTACTAGGCAAGTCAAGACGTCTAAAATACCACACCAGGTTCCAAAAAACAATTGGATGATGATCCACAAAGTCTGCCACTGTTATTGCATGATCGCCTTCATTTTCCAATAAGCTTTCAAGTTCCTTCCATACTACTAAAGGACTGAGATATGGGACAGTGATAGGATCTGGACTTGGGAGGTGCCATTCTAATCCTAAAGAATCCTGTTGAATAAATAAAAACCATAAATGGTAAATACAAGATTTATGATACTAAGTCATTAAAAAATTTCCTGTCAATGTTTTCCATGTAAGTAGAAAGGTGCTATAATTGTATCATGGAACAAGAAACTCTCCTTGACAATAATAAAATTAAAGCTGGCCCTGGCCAGGTGGCTCAGTTGGTTGGGACATCGTCTGGTACACCAAAAAGGTTGCTGGTTCGATTCCCGGTAGGGGCACATATGGGAGGAAACCGATGGATGTTTCTCTCTTACATTGATGTTTCTCTCTCCCTCCCCCCGCCCCCCCACTCTCTAAAATCAATAAACATATCCTCGGATGGAAATTTAAAAAAAATTAAAGCTAATAAGGCTGTTTCGGACAAGGTGAACAAAATCATGTAAATGATCAATGTCCAAATTTTTAAAAACACCGA
Organism: Myotis lucifugus; assembly: GCF_000147115.1. NCBI lineage: Eukaryota > Metazoa > Chordata > Mammalia > Chiroptera > Vespertilionidae > Myotis > Myotis lucifugus. The sequence goes on along the minus strand of NW_005871163.1, from coordinate 1,186,712 downwards.
AATACATACTGTAGCTCCTTGTAAAGTAGTTGGCAGGCTGCCTGTAGGAATTAGCTTCTGCCCTCCAGTGTCTTCCTTATCCAAGGGACCAGAAGTACTGACACTCCTGGTCATTGGAAATATTGGACATTTTGATATAGCTGTTTTTGATCTATCAGCAGGGATCTGAATACTTCGGGCATATGTATTTTCCAGCCGTTTAGATTTGCTTGGGTATTGAAAAAAGAAAAAAGCATATCATTGTCTAGATTGACTTTATTTCTCTAGAAAGACCATATTCTTCTCTTTAGCATCAGTGCTGGACATAGCAAAGTAAATCTAAGGAACTCAGGCTTCAGCTTGGAAAAAAGGAATATATTTTTAAGTAGTCTAGTCATGTTAAATTTCCTTTTTATCCAGTGCACTTTAAATATTCAAGAGTCAATTAATTATTCAAAAACAGTTAGTGGACAACTCTTATACAGCAGGCCCAGATAATATAAAGCAGAGAAAATAAGCATCTATTCTTTCAGCTAGTGGGAAGGGAGATTCCCACCTATTTGTAAGCTAGTGGCAGTCAAAGTAAGGGCTACAACAGACCTGTGATGAAAGATAGTGCACACACAGATTTGCAATTTTGCTGCCTACGCATTTAGGATTAAACAGATCATACCAGCCTGCCAGTACTATGCAGGCATTTTCTTTTGCACATGCAGCTATTAATATGCCAGCTATCTATATTTGGCACTTCTCCAAAATGAATTTTAAGCGTAGATTTATTTATATTAGGCTTACTGTATATGTCTTAAATTTTACAGTTCCTTTATCAGCTCCAAATGTTTTTTTAGATTATTAAATATTCCTAAGTAGAAGATTAAATATTCCAAAATAGTAGTACTGACTTAATTCCTGAAGAGATAGACACAAGAGAAAGGTGTTTATTATAAACTTCAAGTGTTCTACAAAATTTTTACCTTTAAAATACTAGTAAACATTACATTATATGAATTATATAACTGATACCATGAGGATTCATAGAGTATAAACTATAATTAAACATTTAGGTTATTAAGATAATTTTAATATTGTTTTACTTAGAATTTAAGTTTATGAATCTATTATACATAGCAACTTAAACCTTAAAATGTTCATCTAATTCTTGTCATTATCAAAAACATATATTATATAAATTGTTAACATATAGTTCCACATAATATACTCACCTATTTAAATCAAAATTCCCTTGAACAGAGATAACAGATGTGTCAAGACCAGAGGCTGATGTTGAGATATAAGACTGCCTTCCCTGACTTGAAAAGGATGGAAAATGCATATTTTCTATTGATGGACTTGACTTCAAAAAGTATCTGCAATGTGAATTAAAGGAGCTTATTGAGAAAGGAGAGATTCTAGGAAATGTGACTCTTAAACATGAAGAAAAAAAAGCATAAATCATTACCTTCCAGGTCGTCTTAAATCTCTTATCTCGATATTCAAAAAGGGCAAGAAAAGATTGCCACAAAATGGGCATGTAGTATTGAGATTTGAATCATCTGCTGTCCAGCCAGCCATGATTTCTTCATCATGGACAAGACAATCACAAGTTCTACACCGAGAGCAACTTGAGATGAGAACCTGTGGGAGAAAATGGCACTGTATAAAGTAAGCTGGTTAGTGCATATTATAAATTAAAAACAGTTCAATTCATAAATATACTAGGACACTAAAATGCAGAAGGATTTGGAAGTTACAAACAAAATATGAATTACATTCAATGCATTATATATTTACCTTTAACTATTTCAGCTAAATCTATTCCAAAATTTTTGCCTGAAAAGGAAACTTGCATTTAAGCAAGCATTTTAACCACTATAATTACTAAAAAAGCCTGCCATGGAAAAGTAAACACAAGCATAATTTGTTAGTACCCCAAATAAGTATTTGTAATTACACATTATAGATTTGTGCTACTCAAAGTGCGGTCATTGAACAAATGCTAGTCCACAAATTCTTACTGGTTTGTAATAAATAAAGAAATTGAAGGGACGATTTAGAAACCTTTAAAGTAATTTGTCAATGCTGTAACAACTAAGTGTGTGATCAATGTATTTTGCAAGAGTATCAGCCATGACAGATTGGAGATTTAAAACAACAATAAACCCCTGGTCTGTCACTAAAGATAGTTGCTGTGGATGAACATAAATATTGTCTTTACATTAATAAAATGTAGAAATTCCTGAAGTCATCAGAAACTTTGTAAATTGCAACATCAGTGCTCATTGTTTATTTTCCAGCGACATACAAATTTATTCTCCAGTTTTATGCAAATGTATCTGAAAGTAAATTATACCTAAAAATTAGGGGAAAATATTAAAGGGTAAAAGAGTAACTTTTTCATTGTAAGAAAATGAGATAGAGCAGCACATCCAGCAGATAGCTACATCAAACTGATACAAAGAATGAAAAACATGATGGAAAAAGTTGACACAAATGCCAAAATGGCTCCCTGTATCTTCATCAAACAAGTGTGCTTGCACAGCAAACTTGGTTGTTAAGTGTTTAAGATGAAAAATAAAAATTCAAAGAGAATATACATATAACAAGGGATAAATATAAATGTTGAAATGAAAATGCTTTTGTATGTTGATAAATCTCAAAGGAACTTTTCTAAACAGAGGAAAATGGTATGACTTCAACAATCTGAAATACTAGATATTTTGAGTTCATTCAGGTGCAACATACATTTTGAAATTTTCAGATACTACATATTTAACATTTTATTACTCCACCCAAGACCATCAATACTTAAGAAATGTAACTTTCATAAAGCAGTACATAAAAATGTTCTTTTGATTAAAACTGTACCTCCATTGCATAGTTCTGGAAGATATTTGTATTACTCGTGTTGCAGGGAGATGCCACCTCTGATTTCCCAGGTAAGGCAAACTTTGACAGGGATCCTGTCCATTATTAAAAAACAAAGAGCGAAACCATTAAAACTAATGAGAAAGGATATGAGAATCTTTCACTTTCTTAAATTTTCTGATAAAATGTCAAACTGTTCTACTCAAAATAGTAAAGGTAATTTAAGAAAAAAACACACAAATAAACAATGAAAAATGTTTTTCAATGTATATGTTTTTGTTTTGAGTGTAAACCTAAGGAAATGTGCTCTAATTCCTGATTCTCACATGCTTGGTGTGTTCATCACTCAATATTAAGCACTTTATGTGTACAGAGTAGAAGGCATTCTAGCTGTTTGTAATTACTATTTTGCTGTTTGTGTTTTTCCATGTTTAAAATACAAGAAAAATTTAGTACTAAGGTTTAAAAAATATAAAATAGCTAATCTTATTTCAAATCATGAAAGGCTCTAAAAATTAGGAAAGAGTTTCCAAGTATATTCTTAAGAGCAATGGGATATTAATAAGTACTAAAACAACAACAACAACAAAAAGGGGATTTCTGTGGTCAAATCAATTGTTGACAGTGATTATATCTTGTTAGTAAAACTAGAGGTAATCTATACCTTTTGTTTTTCCCTAGCAGCTATTAAATTTTATGAATGAGCACTGGTAATTTAGTATATATAAAGGTAAAAAAAAGTAATTACTAGTTCACAAGAAATAGAGAGGACAGGAAAACTTGTTAAATACCACCATGGGCATGCAATCAGCATAACCCAGACTAATGACCTGATTACTTCAGCAAATAAGTGATGGGGGGTGGGGGGAGACTGCTCCAGAGAAACCACTGGCCCTAGGCCCTGCCACACAGAGATGGAGGCAGAGAGAGAGACCTAAAGCCTCACATCATCCATTAGATGCTTAGAGCTGGTGGGAATGGCAGTTCTTTCCTTGATGGCTCCCCAATAAATAACCTTCTGTAATCCCTCTCTGCTAATGCTAGTTTAAAGTTGCTTTCTAATATTTGCCTTGACTGATTCAATAATTTATGTGGGCACCTTTGTATCTAATGAATCGTCAGTAAAGAATAAATATTCATTTTAACAAGTATAAATCAGGTTGTGAGCTAAGTTTTATTTGCTTAGCACACCAAACTATTCTGTTATTCTTTAAAAAAAAAATAGGAGGGAGGGGAGTTAATCACCTGATTTCTTCATGAATATATGACAAAGGGGAAAAAATAAGAGAGGGAACAAAGATAAAAGGGAGTTAATAGACATCAACCAAATGCAACAGGTAGACCTTGTTTGGATCCCAATTTGAATACATCACCTAAAAAAGAGCATTATGAGATAATTGTGGAAATTTAAATAAATATTTAATATAAGATATACAATAACTATTGTCATATTAAAAATACAATGGTATTACAATTATGTTTTCAAAAAATGAATGCACCACAAAAGATACATACCATATGAGTCCATAAAATGTTTAAAAATAGCCATGCTAACATACAGTATTAGAAGATACTTATTTATTTATTTATTTATATACTTGTTTAGAAGGACCTAAATAGACACTTTTCAAAAGAAGACATTCAGAAAGCCAAGAGGCATATGAAAACATGCTCAAAGTCACTAATCATCTAAGAGATGCAAATCAAAACAACAATGAGGTATCATCTCACACCTGTCAGAATGGCTATCATCAACAAATCAACAAACGACAAGTGCTGGAGAGGATGTGGAGAAAAAGGAACACTTGTGCACTGCTGGTGGGAATGCAGACTGGTGCAGCCACTGTGGAAGACAGTATGGAGTTTCCTCAAAAAGTTAAAAATGGAAATACCATTTGACCCTGTGATCCCACTTCTAGGAATATATCCCAAGAAAACAGAAACACCAATCAGAAAGGATATATGCATCCCTATGTTCACAGCAGCACAATTTACCATAGCGAAGATCTGGAAACAGCCTAAGTGCCCATCAGCAGATGAATGGATTAGAAAACTGTAGTACATCTACACAATGGAATACTATGCTGCTGTAAAAAGGAAGGAATTCTACCATTTGCAACAGCATGGATGGAACTGGAGATCATTATGCTAAGTGAAATAAGCCAGTCAATGAAAGAAAAATACCACATGATCTCACTCATTTATGGATAATAAAGACCATTATAAACTGATGAACAAAAGTAGATACAGAGGCAGAGCAGCCTCGAACAGACTGTCAAACTATAACCGGAAGGCTGGGGAGGGTTGGGGGGCAGAAGGGGGGTGGAGTAAGAGATCAACTGAAGGACTTGTATGCATGCATATAAGCATAATCAATGGACATAAGACTCTGGGGGGTAGGGGAGGTCGGGGGATTGTCAAGGGGGGGAAAGGAGACATATGTAATACTCTTTGTAATACTTTAAGCAATAAAAAAATAAAATAAAAATAATAATAAAAGGGTAATATGCAAATTGACCCTAACAGCAGAATGACTGGGAATGACTGGTCACTATGACACACACTGACCACCAGGGGGCTGACGCTCAATGCAGGTGCTGCCCCCTGGTGGTCAGTGCGCTCCCATAGGGGGAGCTCTGCTCAGCCACAAGCCAGGCTGATGGCTGCCAGCACAGCGGTGGTGGTGGGAGCCTCTCCTGCCTCCTCAGCAGCGCTAAGGATATCCGACTGCAGCTTAGGCCTGGTCCCCGCTGACAAGTGGACATCCCCCGAGGGCTCCTGGGCTGCCAGAGGGATGTCTGACTGCCAGCTTAGACCCGATCCCCCAGGGAGTGGGCCTAAGCCAGCAGGCAGACATCCCCCGAGGGGTCCCAGACTGCGTGAGGGCACGGGCCAGGCTGAGGCCCCCCCCCCCCCAGTGCACAAATTTTTGTGCACCGGGCCTCTAGTTATTTATAATAGTCAAAGGCTGGAAACTTAATATCCATCAACAGAGAAGTGGTTAAAATAAAGTATGATACACTGACACATGATGACCTATGCAACCATAAAAATGAATGAGGGACAATGTTATGTGATGATATGTAATGATCTATCGTTAAGTAAAAATAAAGGGGGGGGAATGGCAAGGTATTTCTAGTAGGTTACCTTTTGAATAACAAGACAAGGAGGTAATAAGAATACACACACATGCACACATGGGCCTATTATTTTTTCAAAAAGCAACAAAGGAAGGATAAACCAAAATGAATAAAAATGGTTGGTTACCTCTAGTGACGGAGAAAACAAATGAAGGGGATGGGGATGGATACTAGGCTTCTCTGAAAATGCCTTGGTTCAATATTGTTTTGACTTTGGAGGCATGCATAATCTTGTACAAAAATAAAACATACAGGGAAAAAAAGTAAAGGTACCACCTATCAAATGAAATATGACAATACTGTCTGAACAAACCTTCTAGGGAGGCAGAACTTCCTAGGCTTGTTCTACTGAAATCAATGCCCTTAGTCCTTGTGGTAGTACTGCACTCTTGGGAGGAAGTGGCTCCTTCCAACTCAGGGCCGGCATCTTCATCCGTTAAAGAGGTAGATTCAGAATCCTGGGCTCCCACTGAAGAAAGACTGGTACGATCAGAACTTTGATCCTAAGGACATAATTATAAGCTTACTTTCCTTCATATTTAGAGTATCATTTAAAAAGTCACTTCTAAGGCAGAGGAAGTACTTAATTACTCAGATGATCAGTTAATCAACATTACCAAAAAAAAAAAAAAACCAAAACAAAAAGCATAATTTTTTAGTAGTTTGCAATAGTAGTTGATAACTAGATTCCCTGAGGTAAAGAAAAGCGCATCTGAAAATTACTTTGTGCAAACTACTTTGGACCAACATGTGCTATAGATCAATTTTTAAGACAGCATTTTAAAATTAGATCAAAGTATCTGTTAGTAAGATAACCTTGCTGACTTTATAAATCTCTATTTATTGTTAATTTCCTCTCTGTGAATCTCAGCCCAGGATGATACCTTAGAAATACATTTTATTCTTTAAAATTTATGTTTACATTTTATTCTTTTTTCACAATAATCCAGGCTATAAAGACATATATTTCTAGTTTTCACTTTTGAGAACACCAACGATAATTTTTTTCTGTTTATACCATAATCCGTAAGAAAATCTACTAGATACAAATTTTTGTAGGCAGAAAAAAATTAATATCTATAATTCTACTGCCCAGATAATACAATTTATTTTTTTCTAGTCAAGTGTATGTTACTGAGATGTTATTTATAAAATTATTTGAACATTTTTATGGGCTTTTTGGCTACATCTCGTTGTTGTTTTTTTTTTAAAATATATTTTTATTGATTTTTTACAGAGAGGAAGGGAGAGAGATAGAGAGTCAGAAACATCGATGAGAGAGAAACATCGACCAGCTGCCTCCTGCACACCTCCCACTGGGGATGTGCCCGCAACCAAGGTACATGCCCTTGACCGGAATCGAACCTGGGACCTTTCAGTCCTCAGGCTGACGCTCTATCCACTGAGCCAAACCGGTCTTGGCTCATTGTTGTTTTTTTAATTCTACTGGGCCATGAGTTGATGCTCAACCACTGAGCAACACTGGCTGGGCTATATTTGATTTTTTTAAATAAATAATTATCTGGTGAAATTTTCTAATTTGGGAGCTATTTTTTAAACCAATTTTATGTATTTTTTTGAACATAATTATTTCAAAGTCTTCTGCTATTCAAGTATTTGGATCTCCTAAAGATCTATTTCCAATATCTGTTTTTCATTTGTTTTTTAGTTATGGTCTTGTCTCTTGGCATAGCTATTTTTAATTGAACGACAGAATATAAAAAATTGTATGGACTCCAGATGTTGTTCTATTTCTCTAGAAAGGGTACACTTTTTCCTCTTTCTGATAAAGGCTGATTATTTTAATTTAACCCCAGACCGAACTGAGTCAAGCCTGGGTTTCAGTTTTGGTCAGGCCCAGTCTACCTCCAGTTTGCCAATGCTCCTAAGGTATAGCTCTACAGGACTTCCAACTAAGGGCTTAGTGTATTAACCAGCACCTCCACCCCCTTGCCCAGCAGCTCATGAACTCTAGCTATTATATTCCCAGTACCATAAAACTTCTTATCTGTCAGAGACTTTCTGCTTACCTTTTTTTTTAGCCTCCTGTCTTTTCAGTGTTTGGAAAATGTCTTGAAGGAAAAAAATTGTGTATTCGAAGACCCTCAAGTCTCCAATTTTATTTCTCCAGCTCTACATAAGATCTCCAAAGCTCTGCTGCCCCCTTCACCTCTCCATAGCCCTCTGATATGGCAAAGCCTGGATTTGCAAATTCTTGCTCTGTGCTCAAAACAAGCAAATGACCTCAGGGAAAAAGTAGCTATAGAACTTCAGCTCACCTCTGCAAGTCTCCTCTCTCTAAAATCTTGTCCCTCTACTTTCTAATTGCTTCAGCAGTTCTCTGATGACTCTGAACAGCTACTTTCTATATTTCATCTAGCTTTTTGTTCTTAGGAGGTATGTAGACAGATCACAAGCTACTCCATCCTAACCAGGAAAAGTCCTATGCCTGGCTGGTAAGTTTTGAAGGCATGCTAGACACTGTCTGAAAAAAAATTTTCATTTTGAAGGAAATAATGAAGTGAGCATTTTCAGATAACACAAATTTTTACTCTAGCAACAAATCACTTCCTTTCAAAATCTAACTATAAACATAACCTTAGTCAATTTTTTTCAAGTTTTAATTCTGATACTTACAAACCTCAGACATCTGAAGAATCCTTTTTAAAAACTGTGTTTAAGGAGAATGTAAAAAAACCCAACCCCAGACATCTCTACAAGTAAGGGAATTTTGGTGGTGAAGGATAAAAGGAAAAGTAGAAAATACTAACAATATGTACCTTAGATGGTGTGGTATACATGGTGAATCTTGAATACCATTTACTTGCTTTCTCTGCAACGCCTTTTCCAGCAGTGAACATACTGTTCCTTAGAACATCCAGTTTAGGTACTAGTAGTGTATCTAAATTAAATGAAGGTGATGAATGGGTAAATGCATCTTGAGTTTCTTCCCTAAATGGGCAAGAAGGCGAGAAGGCAGGAGAAGACCAGAGTCTATCCCTTGGTCTGTCTTCATTTTTTGTATAACTTTTAGATTTGGTAAGTCTCATTGGCCTAGGAGAATTAGGAGGCAGGCTAGATCTTCTACACGCCTTGACCAATGTTGGACTTTTCTTATCAGTTAATTTATCATCATATGCCCGTTGTAAATCAATGCTTGGTGTCCGACTTGTCAAAGGACTGGTCATGTTATTCATATACATCACGATTTCTTCAGCTAAATCACGCCTAGCAGATGGTGTTGAAACGCTTTTGGTTTCATCTTCATCTTCTTCCTCCTCTTCTTTTTGCTGCTGCTCAGTCTCAGCAACCAAAAGAGAGAGGGGATCAAATCCTGTTGCAACATCAGTTTTTTCAAAGGGTTTTACTGAAAAGCTGCTATTCATACGTTGAATCCTTTTGGGATTTTGTGTGGCAACATATCCCATTTTTGACCCACAGGTTTCACTGTCTAAATCTTCTAAGTCAAAAATTACTGGAGAATCCACTTTATCTGCCAAACAATTTGAACCATCAAAAGGTGTGTCATCATCACTAGATTCCTTTTCTAGACTATCTCTTTTTGATCGTAAAGTTGGCCTTCCAATATCAAGACTATTTGGTCTTTTGCTTTTTGAGATAACATGTGAAAGAATTTTTGCATCAGCTCCTAATTTTTCAACCATATCTCCAGGGTTTGCTTCCTGGTTAATTCTATTGAGCATAAGTCCCATCATCACTCCACTATGATTGCGGTTTCTATTTCCCCAGGACATTTGCTGCTGCAAATTAGGTTCACTGCCATTTTTATCTCTTTTCCTGAAGCATCTACTTTGAATGTTTCCTGCTTCATTTGTATCCTCAAACGATGATATTAAGAGTGGCTCAGATGTGCTTTCTGAAAAACAAGAAAAGTTTTAGCTATAAAAAATGTAATGTGCTATTATAAGTTGTCTTAAATATTTAAATACTAATAATGAAAATGATAATAGTAAGCACTCATCAAGTGTCTGCTATCTGACTGATACTATACTAGGTACTTTACTTACATTGTCTACCCATAATTATTCCAACATCCTTATAGCTTGAGAGAGATTAATTATATAGCCCAAAGTTGTCCAGTCCTTAAATAACAGAACTGGGATTAAAACCCAGATTTGACGAACTATAAAAGGTATACTCCTAGATGTTAGACAGCACTTCTTTTTAAAACTTATAAATTAAAATTAATATTTACTCATGGTATACTTAATAATATTATCCTATATAATTAAAGGCTAAAATGCAAATCGACAGAACGTCGGAACAACCAGTCACTATGACGTGCACTGACCACCAGGGGGCAGACACTCAACGCAGAGCTGACCCCTGGTGGTCAGTGTGCTCCCACAGGGGGAGTACCACTCAGCCAGAAGCCAGGCTCATGGCTGCCGAGCTCAGCGGCGGTGGTGGGAGCCTCTCCCGCCTCCGCGGCAGTGCTAAGGACCCTGGAGGGTTCCCAGACTGCTAGAGGGAGCAGGCTGGGCTGAGAGATCCCCCCTCCAGTGCACAAGTTTTGTGCACCGGGCCTCTAGTTGTTAATAATAATATTCATGTTAATTCCACTAAATTGATTAAATAACAATAGTTACTACAATTATGGTTGTATTAGATGACCTTAAAAATCTGAGTCTTCTGCCTATAAAAATGAAAAACCAAACCAATTAAAGGCAGCTGTGATAGTTTTATCCACAAAAAATTATTATTATTTTATATGTTTTTATTGATTAAAAAGAGAGGGAGGGAAAGGGGGAGAGAAATAGAAACATCAATGATGAGAGAGAATCATCGATCAGCTGCCCCTGCATGGCCCCTACTGGGGATCAAGCCCACAACCCGGACATGTGCCCTGGCTGGGAATCTAACAGAGACCCCCTGGTTCATAGGTTGATGCTCAACCACTGAGTCACACTGGCCGAGCAAGCATTACTATATTAATAAATATAAAATAATATATAAAAAGCACTTTAAAAAGAAAAAATATTATGTATTGTTATCTAAACAATCTGAAGGACTATCCTTTTGCCCCTGAAAAACCAGGAACAATGTCTTCACTAAGCTTATAAGCTTAATTTAAAAACTGGCGAGGTATACTGTACCCTCAGACTGATCATCTCAATTGCTCCCACTTCCCCCTTCCCAAAAGTCCCAACAGTCCAAACTCAAAAGATAGTATGTAGCTTGTAAGTTTGTCCCTATACTTTCTTATCATAAAAACTTGAATAAAGTATACTATAAAATACAGAATTCAAGCTACTAAACTATACTATGTGAGGATGCACAAATATATAAAAAATAATCCTGGAGAATGAACACTTAAAAAAATAAATATTTACTAGAAATACAGATACAAGATATACAGCACATAACAGAGGTATACTATTCAACTTACCTGTGCCTTCTGCCGATATTTTATCAGCACTGTTGTTATTTGTACCACTGAGGCGAACTATACTGGAAGAACTTTGATAATTGAGCTTAGGAAGACAATCAGCACTTCCTTTTGCACTCTCACTCTCTGATACTGTAAAGATTAAAATGAAATTGGTAAGATGAAAACTATATACATCATATAAGGCATAAAAAGAAGTAGCTTTTGGTTCTAAATATTTCTTCTCCAAATAGGTAATAAGAAATTATCGAACACCTCTGTATGAATTTGTCAATCACAAGTAATTACACTGATTTGAGGTCTCAAGGTATATGTCAAATTACTATGTACTGGTTATGAATGAGGTCCATGCATACATTTTATATCACTTCTTTGGTTGTAAAACACTGTTTTCAATGGGAAGAGGCAAGGGTGAGAATATAAGCAACAGACCATTAATAAAAGCATTAAATAAAAATATTGTTAAACCTCAGGAAAGAGCCATTGTTTGGCCCTGGCCGCGTGGCTCAGTTGGTGGGAGCATTGTACACCAAAAGGTTTCAGGTTTCAAACCTGGTCAGGGCACATACCTAGGTTTTGGGTTTGATTCCCGGTTGGGGCGCATACAGGAGGCAACTGATTGATGTTTCTCTCTCACATCAAAGTTTCTCTCTCTCTCTCCCTCCTTTTTTTCTAAAATCAATAAAAACATACCCTCAGGTGAGGATTTAAAAAAAAAGATTCACTGTCTGAAGAAATAGATTTCTATTACAAGAAGAATAGTATTTACTAGTAATTTGAGAGTGGTTGTGCCACTAAAACTATACACTTCACACATGAAGATTTGTATGTTGGAATATTAAGTGGTAGAGAGGGCTTGTAATGGGAGGAAAGAGGAATTATAATAGGAAAGTGAAAAATAAAATTAGTACTTTTATACCGAAAGCCAGTTGTATTTATTATTAATGTAAGCCCACAATTTTATACAATATCAACTTAATACCTACAGGAACTAGAATCACTCCCTTTCTTATCTTTTTCTTCTTGAATGTCTTCAGTAGATATATCTCCTCTTCTAACTTCATCTTTGGATAATGAATTATATCCAAGATCAGACTGGCCACCTAGAAAAAAAAAATAAAAATCCGTATGGTGTTTATCATAAACTTCTTTACTGAGAAATGGAATTAGGAGCAACGCATTACTATTCCGATTTACTTATAGGAATTTTTCTGGATAACTTTAAATTGGAAGCATTATATTGTGAGATTCCATCCCCCATCTCTATTAAAGTAAGAAAGGGATAATCTCAAAATAATTTATTTTTGGCTCCATGCTGTAGTCAAAAGCATATACATGCACACTACTAGCTGGGCTCCAAAAAACAAAGACAAACCGGACATTCTTTATACAAGTCCATGACCTTTCTAGTAAAAGCCTGAGTTCCAACTAAGCAATGAAGAAAAATCTGCAGGGAATTCATAATAGAACCTTCACACACAGGAAGCTGAATGTCTAAATAATTTTACCAAAAAAAAAGTGTTTATGTAAGTTTATAAATAGGTAATTACTTTTTCTGAAAATTCAATTGAATACCAAATTGCACTTAAGTACAAATACATGGGAATGAGAAAAAGAACATGTTAAAGTTATTTTTAAGAAATGCAAAAGTTGCATTGATACAAAAAACTTCTAATATATTATACTGTTAGAGATTATTTACTTTTCAGCAAATTATTTTCACTAGATTAACATCAAGACATAAGGTTTTGAAACCTAGTTCTATATCCTAGCAGACATAATTTTAAGTAAACCATATAACCTTTTTTGTTTGGAACTCTAATTTCAAGATTTATAATACACACGTTATGATTATATGAGAAACTATATATGGAATGGTTTAAATACTTGTAAAGAACTATCTAAGGAAACTTTATTAAGTATCACTAGGTATTTAATAAAATTGTTATACTTTTGAGTTTGTACTTTTAGTAATCCATTTTTCAGCTCTATTCCCAAAGAAATAAGTTAAAAATGTGAAGATAATCTTGAAATTCATGCTTTTATTAGGTCCTGTACTGTTTTAAGATAGTCTTTTTTTTTTTTTAAAAAAGGCCATAGTTAAAGACAAAAAATAGACTTCTTCATTTTTAAGAGATAATGTCCGAGGATGACTGCAATGGCTAATTACTATATTCACATTGCATAATTAATAAAACCAGCCCCGTAAAAAACAACTATGAAAATTACATTTCAACACAATTAGCTTATATTTATATTCTTAAAGGCAGGCATAAAAGGACACCAGCCAAAATGTTACTGTTTGCAGAGATAGTAAAACTTTGTATTTTATGCCTTTATAGAAGCCTTTATATTTTATTAATGGTTGAAGTTTTAAATTTAAAATTTCTGTCTATTAAGAGGTAGCTCTTATATTAAGAGGCAGCATATGTACATTTTTAATGTAATAATAAAAAGGACAGAATTATTCAAGTAATTTATTTTTAAAATATGTCAGTTTTAATATTAGAGAAGGCTATGTACAAATCTATTTTAATGAAATTAATGCCACCTTCAGTGCTAGAATGCTACAAATTTTATACATATTGAAATTATTTATTTGTAACTTTTTATTTTAATACTAGAGGCCCAGTACATGAAATTCCTACACTGGGGGTGGGGGGGTGGTCCCTCAGCCTGGCCTGTGCGCTCTTGCAGACCGGGAGCTCTCAGGGGATGTCCGACAGACAGCTTAGGCCTGCTCCTGGTGGGGGAGTGGGCCTAAGCAAGCCAGCATTCAGACATCCTTAGCGCTGCCATGGAGGCAGGAGAGGCTCCTGTCACTGCCGCTGCACTAGGCTTCTGGCACTCCCCCTGTGGGAGTACACTGACCACCAAGGGGCAGCTCCTGTATTGAGCATCTGCCCCCTGGTGGTCAGTGCATGTCATAGCGACCAGTCGTTCACGGTTTGGTCGATTTGCATATTAGCCTTTTATTATACAGGATAGTTTAAGACTCACAAGGAATCCTATCTAATAAAGAGGAAATATGCTAATCGACCACCACACCCTCACAAGATGGTGACGTCCACAGCCAATAAAGGGGGAATATGCTAACTGACTGCCACACCCTCACAAGATGGTGGCACCCAGTCCTCTCAGCCCCGCCTCATCCAGCTGGAGTCCCCCAGTCCCCTCAGCCCTGGCGGGGAGGGCAGTTGGGGACGATCATGCTGGCAGGCTAGCAGTTAGGCGTCAATCAGGCCAGCAGGGGAATGGTTAGGGGGCTATCAGGCTGGCAGGCAGAGTTGTTAGGGGCAATCAGGCAGGCGAGTGGTTAGGAGCCAGCAGTCTCGGACTGTGAAAGGGATGTCCGACTGCAGGTTTAGGCCCGATCCCTATGGACATCCCCTGCAGTCGGACATCCCCTGAGGGGTTCCAGATTGGAGAGGGTGCAGGCTGGGCTGAGGGACACTCCCCCCCCCCCCCCCATGCACGAGTTTCGTGCACTGGGCCTCTAGTTGTAAAAATAATACAGTACTGAGAAAGTTCCTGTGTACCCTTTACTCAGCTTTCCCAATAATAATATCTCATATGAAACAGTAAATTGATGTTGATATGGTATTATTAACACAGATCAGAGATATAAGTTTCTTTTTTTAAAACTCTAATTAAATTTTCATAATTACAAAGAACTTATCCTATAAAATTGATATGAAGAGATATGTGTGCTATCTAAAGTTAATTGGCTTATCATGGACTAAATACTTGAATAAATTCTTAAACTTTTATTTCTAGTCAAATAAAGAATGAATAAAATTGCATATAGTTATTAAATGCAACATCAAATCAAATACCTAATATATAAAATTAAAAAATGACAGTTAAATACATCATTGAAAATTAAAATCCTGAAAAGACCAGAGAGCAAATCTAATTTTTAAAATGTACTTTAATATATGTATACATAAGCACAAACAAACCTGTACTAGATCTATCATCAGTAGCATATACTTTGATTAAACCCGTATTAAAAGGTGCCTGCTCCACAGTGTGTGTCCCATGACCACTATCCATGCTGCCATGACTAACAGCATCCAGGTCACTGCCATCTGCTTAAGAACACAATTTGACAGCATTTTACTACTCAGGGAGATACCAAAAACACACATCAGTTTGTTGCTCAAGCTAATATCTACTAATACTGAATACAAAAAGTGCCACATAATTAGCAAATCCAACTGTAACAAAGAACCCTCTTGTGAATCATTAACGAATACTAAAACGAGACCACCAACAGTTGATAGTATAAGTTATAAGAAAAAAAGTAAAATTTTGTGTTTTTAAATGTGAAGAATACTCCAATCAGAATTTGCTTAATGGCAATAAAAACTAGAAAACATTCAATAACTTGAAAGTATTTAAAATTTCTAAAAAATGTAAAGTATAACTAGTCAATTAATTTTAAAGAAAAAAATTAAACATATATATACTTAAAAATCTTTAATTACCTGAGAGAGTTGTTTGTGATAAGCGTGCATGTTTCTTTAAAGTTCTTTTGAACTGTGCTACTCCTAAAACAACGTTTCTTAATTTTGTCCAAAGATAATAGCCATTATGACTTCGTGAAGGCCAGGTACTTTCTAAAACAGCCTATTTGTTAAAAAAAAAAAAAATTAGTATAATAATTTTTATAAATGAACACATTGGCTTTAGATTCAAAGTAAAGAATATCTAAGTAGATTGTATAACACAAAATAGCACAAAAATTTTACTTGATTTACAAAATATATTTTAAATACTCTAAGCCCTAACTGGTTTGGCTCAGTGGATAGAGCATCGGCCTGTGGACTCAAGGGGCCCAGGTTCGATTCTGGTCAACGGCATGTACCTTGGTTTCGGGCACATCCCCAGTAGGGGGCATGCAGGAGGCAGCTGATCGATGTTTCTCTCTCATCGATGTTTCTAACTCTCTAGCCCTCTCCCTTCCTCTCTGTAAAAAATCAATAAAATATATTTTAATAAAATAAATACTCTAAAATAAATGTCAAATAAACCCTGCAAGAACAACTTCTGCCATTAAATTAAGATTGTATAATCACAAAAGTTATACTCTTTCTCCATGAAATAAAAGTAATTACCTTATTATAATAACCATAAGTAATGGCATTGGGGTCAATACCAGCTTTCCGCATTTCAAAAAGCACTCGAACTGCAAGCACTGGCTGATCATATTGTCCACAGAGCTGCATAAGAATGCGGTAGCACACCTGAAACACAGTAAATTCAAAAGTGTACAGAAGCAAAACACCTATGTACATAAATATAGAAATAAAGCATTTTAAAGATAATTGTTACCTCATCAGGTGGATCCATCTTCTTTGACTGCATTTTTTTAAGCACATCATATGCTGTTTTCAGTGCCCTGACTTTTGAATGACATACTTTCACATAAGCTGGGAGACAAATAAACCACAGTCCGTAACAGTGACGCAGCAGACACCTAGACCACATCTGAGGAATGGAAGAGTACCGCTTGGCAATTTTATGGGCTGATTTAATTTCCTAGGGAAAAATGCGAAGATCTCATTAATAAATTTACACACATGGCATCCTTATTTAACTGTGTGTTGAACAGGTATAAGTCACTTACTTTTATAATGTTTCCCTAATAAAATCTGCTTGTAATTAATATATATTCAAGCCTCTGCTTGAATTTGTATTATATCATATCTGTAATAATAAAAGCGTAATATGCAAATCGACTGAATGGCCGTCGGCCGTCCTTCCGGATGACCTTCCAGATGAAGCTGGGGCTACAGCCACGGGATGGAGGCAGTCGCCCTGGCTGCGAGGGAGGAATCGAGGCAGCCGCCCCGGCTGAGAAGGCCTACTCTTGCACGAATTTCATGCATCGGGCCTCTAGTATAAAATAGAGTTCTAGAACTAGTTAATTTTTTGAAGTCCACTTACTCTAAATTATCTTCAGAATGCTTCAGGGAGCTTAATCTAGTCACAGTTACATATGAGGTGGTAAAGTATATTAAGGAAGGATAAGTGTCATATTTACTTTTGTTCTAATATTTGATTACATGAAAAATGCAAAATTTTCAAAGCACCTGTTTTGTTCTTCTGAACATAGGAGAAGGACTAGTAGGACTACTTGATTTTGAAGGCAATTTGCTCTTTTGTGTTTGTAGAAATCCATCAGGTCTCTCAAATAAACTGTTCCTAAGAACTGGAAATCCATTATAACTGTTTTTGAAAAGAGAAAAAGAAAGCTTCAAGCACACATAGATTATATCATACTGGTTACACGCTAAAAAAATGTATGACCAACAATTTATCCTATGTTTCTCCATCAGACTAGAATATATACTAAACAAATATTCATGCTAATGTTATTCTTATTATAATATTTAGAAATGTAATAGCCAAACATAAACTCAAATATATATTTTGGAGGAAAAAATTTGCTGAATTGACATTAAACTACAAAGTAACTCAAGCACTTTGGTAGTATTTGTGTAAATATATAGCAAACTTATCAGATAATATGACAGTTGGTAAAGGGCCCACCAAATCAATACTCTTTCAAACAGGACAGTCATTAATATCACTGCTTTGAATTAACTAATTACTGCAGAACCTCCCTCTTAAAAAGATGTAAATAACAGTGCTTGCTTCAGCAGCACTTATACTAAAATTGGAATGATACAGAGAAGATTAGCATGGCCCCTGAGCAAGGATGACATGCAAATTCATGAAGCGTTCCATATAAAAAAAAACAAGATGTAAATAACATATTAGCACACCAGAACAAGCTTTCATATTGTCATGAATTGGTTCATCAGGTTAGCTAGCAGGTTCAGGGCCTCATTTACTCGAAAGAAAATTGAAGAGGTTGGAGAAGAGGAAGAAAAGATTAGACTAGGTAGCTCTATGAGGAGGTGGGTTTAATTTGGGTGCTAGAGGAACGTGTTTGGGCATTTAAAAGATAGCAGCAGCTAAGAAAAAGACATACTGAAAAGAACAGAAGGAGCCCCTGAACAGCAAACTTAACCTACTTTATAATATTCTTAAAGGCATAAAATAGTTTTAATTAATGACAAAGAAAACAATAATAAAAGATGGCAAACTATATCAATTATATATAAGCAAATTCAGTTGAATAATAAAATATTGGTAAGGACTGAATGTTAAATAGCAATAAAATATCAAAGTTCAGGAAAATCCTGACCCTTAAAAATTCTTTGTATGTACATGGTGTGATAAAACCATTCTGTGTATCCTGTGGAAACTTACTGCCTTATCATTTTATATAGAAAATGTAAGTATATAACCATCTCTTATTAAGAGAACAGACTGTGCTCATTAAAGACATTTAAATTGTTTCAAATAATGGGGATGACTACACCAAAATTATACTGGGTAGTCTCAAGGGGGAAAAATGACTTAGATTCTTTAAAAAATGAAAACTTTTTAAACTAAGTAATTTTCTTATTAAAGGACTAAATCTTAAAGTAAAATTTTAATTAAAAAGTTAAAACCAAACCCCCCAAAACCCAAAAGTATATTAGTAAACATACCAAAAGGAGTCTTAGAAATATCATGTACAGCCCTGGCTGGTTAGAGTTCAGCCCTCGCACAAAAGGATTTCGGAATCGATTTCAGGTCAAGGGCACGTACTTGGGTTTTGGGTTCGCTCCCTGCCACTGAACAGGGCATGTTTGGAATGCAACTAATTGATGTTTCTCACATTGATGTTTCTCTCTCTCCCTCTCTCTAAAAATTAATAAAAAATGTCCTCAGATGAGGATAAAAAAAAAAAAGTGAGTCTGGCCAGTGTGGCTCAGTGGTTGAAAATGTCAACCTATGAACCCAGAGGTCACAGTTCGATTCCAGGTCAGGCACATGCTGGGTTTCAGGCTCAATTCCCAGTAGGGGGCATGCAGAAGGCAGCCAATCAATTCTCTTTCATCATTGATGTTTCTATCTCTCTCTCCCTCTTCCTTCCTCTCTGAAGTCAATAAAAATATATGTCTTTTTAAAAATGATATGAATAACATCATCAATAGATGTAAAGGGCTGGAATCAAGTGGACTTTGAATATTTACAAACATCGGTTACACCACTTTTTCAAATTTAATAATCTGGGTTATAAAAATAAGGATGTCCTGAAAAATCCTTTTTTAATAAAAATAACAAACTGTGACTTAATGAATGATAGGTGAGAAATGGTTTTAGAATCTTTAAATAAAGTAAGGAGTGTTAATAGAGAAGAAATAAATAACTTAAAATCTAAAAGGAAATACTATTTTAAATAAAAAATATATACTAGAAACTAACTATAGTATATAACAAATGTATATGTATAAAATATATCTAGATAGATAGATGTATAATAAATCTACCTCTATTAGAACTTTTCTCTAGACTTGAAGACAGGAACTATGTGTCATTCAAGTCTAAAAACCAAGCACTTAGAAGCATCTGGCCAAATTTCCTAAATTAATAACCATCAATTCCAATGGTTCTGAATCTCAACTTAAAATAAAAAATCATGGAATAATTAATAACCTAAAAAAATTACACATTAACCAATGTGTGTGTGTGTGGGGGGGTGGGGAGTGAGGAAACCAGCTTTAGTGAGAAACAAAAATCAACATTTTATAATAAAAATGCTGTATTTTGGTGGGGGTAGAGTCCTAACTGAATGTAATCAACATTTATGAGAACAGATACTTATGCAGATATAGAACTTCCCATTCCCAAGTCTATATTATGCAAAATTATAATTTTTTTCTTTTTAGACCTCAAAACTTAATAATGGATGTGGGATAAGCTTGCTTACCACCTAAAAATTAGGGATCTGTAAAGTTTGGATTTTTGAAAATACCATTCCTTAGAAAGCTACATCACAGATGATGGATTGCTTCTCTCTTTCAATCTCAAACATTCGCCTCTTGAATACCTGTACTGTAAAGGGGGTTCTTCACCATTGGGTAGATGGGGGATCTCAGGTGGTGTTACAAAAACAGTATGTTCGCTTTTGAAAGATTCATCCAGTTCTATAAGTCGCATTTCACCACTTTTGTCCATATCCACCTGAAGGAGTTTTAAAAAAGCATATATTAAAAACACACACCCCACAATGGTTAGCCAAGTGTTCATCTATAGGAGAATGGTTAAATAAACCATGTATACAACTCGGTACTATAGAGCTATTAAAAAAAAAAAAAAGAATGGGCAAGTTGTCTATGTATGACTATAGAAAGATCTCCAAGATAATTAAGTGGAAGTAACAAGCTGCAGAGCATTGTATATAGTGAACTAATTTTTGAGTAAGAAAGAAGGAGCCTTGGCCGGCATTGCTCAGTGGTTAGAGAGTCATAGGTTCAATTCCCTATCAAGGGCATGTACGTGGGTTGCAGGTCTGATTTCCACCCCTGGTTGGGGTGGGTGTGGGAGGCAACAAATCAATCTTACATCAATATTTCTCTTTCTTCTCTCTCTGTCCCTCTGCCTCCTCCTTTCCACTCTCTCTAAAAATTAATGGAAAAAAGATCCTCACTCTTTGGGTGAGGATTAAAAAAAAAAAAGAGGGAAAAACAAGAGGAAAAAAAAAATATATAAAAATATATATATATTATACACACACACTAGAGGCCCGGTGTATGGATTCATGCACTGCTGGGGTCCCTTGGCCTGGCCTGCAGGGATCGGGCCGAAACCAGCCCAATGCATAAATTTGTCCAGGGCGTGTCTGGCCCGTCTTGCCCAGTCCCGATTAGGGCCGCATTGCCCAGTCCTGATCGGGGCCGGGGATGGACCATGGGAGGGCTCCAGGGCGTGTCCAGCCCCTCTTGCCCAGTCCCAATCAGCTGGACCCTAGCAGCAAGCTAACCTTCCAGTTGGAGTGTCTGCCCCCTGGTGGTCAGTGAGCATCATAGCGACTGGTCAAATGGTCGAACGAACGGTCAGACACTTAGCATATTAGGCTTTTATTATATAGGATTTTTTGTTTATACGCACATAAAGAAATACTGAAGAATACAAAGAAAAGTAATTATCTATATGGGGGAGGGGAGATGAATGGAGTGAACAAGATGGGACAAGACCCAGATTTCCCAATGTATATGTTTTTATATTATTTTGAATCGTGGGGATGTATTCAAGAAATAATTTTTAAAATGCACACACAGCCCTGGCCAGTCTGGTTCAGTTGATAGGGCATTGTTATTCCATGTACCAAAAGACTGCGGGTTTGATCCCGAGTCGGGGTGAGTGGTTGGGCGCATGTACAGGAGGCAACTGATTGATCTTTCACATCGATATTTCTCTCTCTCAAATCAGGTGAGAATTTAAAAAAAAATACAAATAGGCAGGGTATCAAAAAAATATCTTCAATGTACTCTTTCTCACTAAGCTGCTGGAAGATGTGCTCCACCATAACAAAGAGGTAAACCAAGAAAGAAGCTACTGAAGCCAGAAAGCGACAACTCCAGAGAGAGGTCAATATCATTCCAGGATGATGGTGAAGGAAAATCCAGGATGACAGAGTAAAAAGCAATCAGTTCATATTGGAACAAAAAGATAGAATGCTCCAGCAAAAATTTTTAAAACAATCAAATGGATATGTTAGAAAAATTGACAGATTTAAACATTTTCACTTTTGTAGAAGACTTTAGAAATGACTTAACATTAGACACAAAGGAAGGAACATAGTAATTATTAACTTCAGGGAAAACAAAATCCATACATGAAAGGCAATTTAACTATAATGTATATATGGCTTAGCTGTGATTATATACAAAGTGGCCAAAAATAATGTTATGACTATACTGGGAGGATTGTGGTATTGGTGGTAGACATTAATTAGCAGCAATAAAACCATATTATTTGGAAATCTTAAGGTAAATGACTGAAGATATAGCTGAAAGATAAAGTGGTGGTCTCTGGGGAGCAGAAACTAGGGTAGAAAGGAACGGGACCTAGCCTTAAAAAAGTACTAGAGGCCCGATGCATGAAATTCATGCATGGGTAAGGTCCCTAGGCCTGGCTGGTGATCAGGGCCGATCTGTGGGGCAACTGGCAGGGTGATTGGGGGGCCCCCCGCTGGCACCTGCCTTGGCTGGCCTGGAGCCTGTGGGCTGGGGGCAGCTCCTGTGTTGAGCGTCTGCCCCCTGGTGGTCAGTGCGCATCATAGTGACCGGTCATTCCGCCGTTCAGTTGATTTGCACATTAGGCTTTTATTATATAAGACTGACTTTCTAAACTATGTTATGTTTTACTGTGGTAAAAATGAAAATTTCCTTTTAAGAGATTTGGCAGCAATATTAAGAATGCTTAGCTCTGGCTGGTGTGACTCAGTTGGTTGGGCGTCATCCCCTGCACAGAAAGGTTGCTGGCTCAATTCCTGGTCAGGGCACATGCCTGGCTTGTGGGGCTCAATCCCCAATAAGGGGCATGCAGGAGGCAGTCTATCTACATAGATATTTCTCTCTTTCTCTCCTTCTCCCTTCCTCTCTCTCTAAAATATCAATGAAAATGTTTTTGAAATATGCTTATAAGATCTGGTTATGTAAACAATTAGGAAACCATGTTATAATTATGTAAAAACACTGAAAGTAAGTGTAAAATGGATATTAGTTAGGGTATTGGGCTTACAAAGTTTTTCTCCCTTTTATTTTCCACAAAATTTAATATAAGTGTTAAAAAGTTAAACTTTCAATAAAAACAGAGAACATTATTAGCAAGACTAAAAATATAAAAAAAAATTAGGAACATGTCAGGGATAACTCATAGTGGTAACCTGTCAATGATAAATTATATCAAATGAATAACAAATGAAAAGCTCTATTTACATACATTTTTTTTTATTCAGAGGGAGTGGGTTTAATCTAATTATAAGGGCAGCAATGATAATGAAATAGAAAAGATGGACTAGAACAAAAAGGTTTAAACAGATACCCAAGGTAATTGGAAAGGAAGCTGAAAACTACTCCTATCCATGATGGAACATTATAAGAGAAGTGCTTGTCAATGAGCACCAGGTGTTTTAAAAATTTTATTTACTTATTTAACAGCTTCTCCCTCTCCAGATCAGGGCCTACTTCTTACTCTCCAGCCACTTTGCATAAAAAACACCTGTGGACAAGGAAAACTGCTCTAATTCTCAGTACGTATTATAAAGACTATTAAAACAAAAACTTGATACAATGCTGTAATGAAGACAAAATTGTCAAGGAGCTATGACATTGCTTCTCAAAATAAGCAAGGTTTCAAAGCTCTATATAGGCAGGTCAACTTACAAAAAGGCACGGTTCTAAAAGTTCATTTGTAAGTAAGTTATTCAAAATATAGAAAATAAATCCCCTCTCCCCCCAAAAAAGTCCTTCCTGAGAAATATTCTACATTTGGAGTCATGATTGCAGGGAAATCTATATTTGCCAAAACTTATCAAACTCTAAATTTGACTGAACGACTGGAATGACCGGTTGACCAGTCACTATGATGCACACTGACCACCAGGGGGCAGATGCTAAATGCAGGAGCTGCCCCCTGGTGGTCAGTGCACTCCCACAGCCAACCAACCTCCTGTGGCCCCACCCCCTGGCTGACTTGCCAATCTCCCATGGCCCCTCCCCCTGACTGGCCAACCTCCCACGACCCCTCTCCCTGGCTAGCCAACCCCCCCACCCCATAGGCCTCGATCGCTGGCCAGGCCAAGGGACCCCACCCATGCATGAATTCGTGCACTGGGCCTCTAGTGTTGATATATTATATCTCAGAATTTTGAATTTTTAAAAACTGTCCTAAAAGGCAGTTAGAGTACCATTCCATCAAAAATAAAAATTTAATACATATTTCTAGCACAACACTGTAGCACCATTTGAACTACAGCTAATCACCCTTTATTTCAGTGTTTTTATGGTAAAATGAATTGAGTTCTAAGCAGATAATGGCATATGTCCATGGTTTTCCTATTTCAAAGCATTTCAAGGACTTCAAGACCTTAGCCTTTTAACTCTCTATCAACACCAGAAAGTACTTCTCTACATCAACCATCCCTCAAGTTTTATAAAGTGAAGGAAAGGGTATATATATGCCTACACAAGGCTCCAAACTTGTTACTGCTCTCCATATGTTATTCAAAAGCTGAACATTGTCATGAGATGATAAAATGAGATGAGCTGGTTTTACTAACCTAATAAACTCGAATAAAAGCCAGCAAGATTAGTGGAATCTAATGAACAAAATGAACTAGCAAACAGAATAGAAACAGATTCATAGATACAGAAAACAGACTGTCAGTTGTCAGAGGGGAGGGGGATTGGGGGGGTTTGTGAAAAAGGAGAAGGACATAAGCAAAAAAACCCACACACAAAAACACACACACCAAAAATCAGACACAGACAACAGTATGGTGATTGCCAGAGGGAAAGGGGGATGTGGGAGGAGGAAGACAGCATAGGGGGATAAACGGTGATGGAGATTTTCTTTGGGTCCTAAGCGCATGATGCAGTATTGTAGATGATGTTTTATAGAACTGTACACTTGAAACCTGTATGGTTTTATTAATCAATGTCACCCTAATAAATTCAATAAAAAATCGTCACAATGTCTTCTACTTTTTAGTTCATACAATACTACTCTGAACACTGTGAGACATGCAGTTATAATAATTTCTCCTCACAATATTTTAAAAAAAACCCACAAGATAAGAAAACAACACAGAAACACTAAAGGACTTGACTAAAGTGCAAGTATAATAGCTGGGGTGAAAGTCCTTCTGATTCCCAATGCAGTGTTTATCCCACTACACCCTTCACAGTGAGTATAAGTTCTCATTTTTATAGGACACATTTGGTACTTAATTAATAAATGACATTTTCATGTTAAACTCAGAACTAAGCCAACTTCTGTATAGTTTGGCTGTTGTGCCCCCCCACCCAAATCACTGATTTTCTTTCACAGTCACATAAATTGGAAAGTGATGGACTTCTTTAAATTACCTTATCAGTATAAATTGTTGAAAAAAATTTCTTTTTTCTACTATCATGGGCATAAAACCATGAACACACACACACACACACACACACACACACACACACACACATATATAAAAGGCTAAGCGACCGGACGACTGGCAGGTAGGTATGATGCACCCTGACCACCAGGGGGCAGACGCTCAACACAGGAACTGCCGAGTGACTGCAACTTTGCAGAGTGCTGTCTCGCACTCCAGGACCCCTTGGGGGATGTCGGACTGCCGATTTTGGCCTGATCCCTGCAGGCCAGGCCGAGGGACCCCATCTGCCGGAGGGACCCCACTCACTCTGCAGACACCCTTCGAGCCATGGCACCTCCCAGGTGCGGCTGGGGAGGGACCGTGGGAGAGACCGTGGGAGGTTGGCTCCAGGGTGTGTCTGGCTCAACTCGCCCAGTCCCGCCCCACAGGCCACCTTCTAATTAATTTCCTTTCAATGTGCACAAATCTGTGCACTGGGCCTCTAAAAAAAAAAAATATATATATGTATATATATATATATATATACACACACACACACACACACACACACACACACATATATGTACAAATTTATAGAAAAGTTTCAAGTACACTAACTTTTCAAATACAAATAACTTTTTTCCTCTTAATATTTTGAGAGAAAGTTGCTGACCTGATGACCCATCACGTCTGAATACTTCAGTGTGTACTTCCTACAAAAAAGGACATTCTCCTATATAACTACAATACATGAATCTGGAAATTAACATTTATACTGTCTAATACTCAAACTACATTTGAATTTTGTTGATTAGCTTAATAATGTTATATCAGAAGCATCCCTGGCCAGTGTTGCTCAGTGGTTAGAGTGGTTGGCCTGAGCACCAAAGAGTCACAGGTTCAATTCCGGTCAAGGGCACTTGCAGGAGTGATGCTGGCCCTAGTTGGGGTGCATGTGGAAGGCAACCTATTGATGTGCCTCTCTCACATTGATGTTTTCCTCTCTCTCCTGTACCCTCTTTCTCTTCTACTTTCTCTCTAAAAATCAATGGAAAAAATATCCTCGGATGAGAATTAACAACAACAAAATGCTCAAGTTAGAGGTCCACAGGCTTGAACAAAAGTTCTATTGTCCGTAAGTGGGCAGGCAGAGATACAGACCTGACTGCTAAAATAAAACTCACGATTTAGTAAAATACTGCAGGAAATTTCCAAGAGGTTGTTGTGTTCTATAATATCTGGTAGGCCACCAAAACTTTCAGAATAAAGGGTCAATGATGGGATGAAATTAATTTAGATTTTGTTAAAAGCTAGTAAAACTTATAAATAGAAACCATAATTTATAACAATTATAACAGTCACACAAAATAAGTAGAGCACTGCAGACAAACTTACTTTATCTACACAGTCATCAAAGAATGCCAGGCTTGCATCTTTATCACTGACAAAAGAACATTCCTCAATGAAGCGAATAAACATTTGTGTTTTGGTCATCATGTTATAGAATTTTTGATGTGATCGGTCTCGGCTTCTTAAGAAAGCTGTTCAACATAAATTTACAATGTCAGAATATCATTTGTAGATTCATAGAATTTTTAAGCTAGAAGGAACTTGATCAACCATGTCATCTATATCCACCATTTTGCAGAAAAAGAAACTAAGACCCTGAAAGTAGAAGTGATCTGACAAAGATAGCAACAGGAAAGAAACTTGAATCAAGATCTTTCAAATCCTCAACCAAAATTGTCTCTGTTGTCCTCTCACTACCTTGAAGATTACACATAAACTAGTAAATGTGAAAGCATCTTAAAATTGCAATTTACCCCCTTCTTTATGTGTTGCACGATATGTGCATGTGGCTCATGCTCTCTCCATATACATACGTACTTTTTTTAAAGCAGCAGTTACATCACCTCTAGTATTCATTTATGCTGTGTCAATACTTACTGTAACAGAGTAAAAGTTTATTTCCTGATTTCACACTCCACCTCATTCACTCAATTACACAACATGGGTTTTCTTTTGGGCCCATGAACTCAAACTATTTCCAATCTCAGGGACTTTGCATAAACTGTTCTCTCTGCCTAAAACACTCTTGTATTTTCCCTTTGCCTAATTTCTACTCCTCCTTTTAAACATGGCTCATGTGTGAATTCCTCACAAGGGCCTTCTGTGACCTAAAGTTGTGAATTGAAGTGTTCATTCATATTATTTTCAAACTAGAGGCCCGATGCACGAAATTCGTACAAGGGGCTTGGCCCTCACAGCCCTGGCGGCTTGCCTTGGCCCTTGCAGCCCCGGCTTCATCCGAAAGGTCATCTGGAAGGTCATTTGGCTGTCCTGGAAGGTCGTTTAGCATATTATGCCTTTATTATTATAGATTATCTTTTTCACTATAAGCTCTATGGGAGAACTGACCATGTTTCTCTTTTCTTTTCCTTTTATGTGTGTGACCCTGTATCTTTTGCATACCACTATATACCCAAAGCCTATCATTTGGAGGCACTCAATATACACTGAGTGGCCAGATTATTATGACCGGCCAGATTATTATGATCACCCCATCAATACAATGAAGTGAATTAGTTATGCAAATAATAATAATAAAACCTTGAGAGTATTTGCTTAGGAAGTTTTCAATATTCAGTATTTTTGGAAGTGTCAATGAAGCACTGATGGGGTGGTCATAATAACCTGGCCAGTCATAATAATCTGGCCACTCAGTGTATGTTTATTAAATAAATTTATCTTTTAAATGTTAAATACCACAAAAGAAAGTGAATACACATTATGATACAAATGCATTCCAGGGTTTCCCAACATTTTTTTTTTACTTTGTGGCATGAACAGAAAATAATATTTGTAAAGCATACTGAAGCTGCTCAAGCCTAGAGGTGATCATTACAGGCTACTCAGCATGCCCAACATTGTCTGGCTTCCCTGAAAGCGAAAAGCATCAACATCAACACAACTGTGACACAAGTGCAATAGTATATGTTTAGAAATTTCTGTACTTTTCAAATAGTTCTTCATGCATACTTTGCCAATGGGATTATATTGAATATTCCTGAAAAATAACTGGTCCTATGGAAATGGATTACCAACAGAGTTGCTATTCACGTACTCTCAAAATAGTTATATATTTTGATAAATAGGAGCTATTAACCCAGAAAGCAATTAAATCACACGAGGTTAAGCTCAATAATATGACAACTGTAAAACTATGCAATCACTCACCTTGTAGGGCAAAAAGAGAGCTTGCATCTGTGGCTGTCTCAGATGGGGCTTGTGTTATTGGTGTTAAGTATGATCTATAACCTTTTAAAATAGAGGCCATGAAACACAAAAATGCCTCTTGGATTTCCAAATCTATCATATGTAACCTCTTTCCAGAATTAAAATCATAGTCATTCATTGCTAAGTCCATTAGTCCATCATCTCTTGGTCTCTGCTGCACTGTGAAGAAATAGTTTTAGTGTTTCTCCAAATAGTCAAAACTAATGTTAATAGTTGTATTATTGTCAATATAAATTTGTTGCATATGTATGTCAAGTCATTATGCTATACACCTTAAACTTACATAGATCTGTATGTCAATTATATCTCAATAAAATTGAAAGAAAAAAATAAACATTTGTTGTGTTTTCAAAAGGGCTCAAGCTAACTCAACCTTTGTTTATATATAACTTCATAAAATGTAAATCCTAGAAAAGCTTACCACATAATTTTTTAGGCTCTGCTGAGTACATTTTATCCAAATTAAACACAAAATAGCTGGCCGGTGTGACTTAGTGGTTGAATGTCAACCTATGAACCAGGAGGTGACTGTTTGATTTCCGGGCAGGGCACATGCTCAGGTTATAGGCTCCATCTCTAGTAGGGGGCATGTAGGAGGCAGCTAATCAATGATTCTCTCTCATCATTGATATTTCTATCTCTCTCTCCTTCTCCCTCCATCTCTGGAATCAATTAAAAATATATATATATATATATATTTAAAAATTGAACACAAAATAATCCCTTTTTATCTGACTACCACCAGAAAAAATCTTCACGTTATAAAATAACTATATGTAGGTTAATTAATGAAGATCATAACAACCATAGCAACTGGACATGGGGTTAAATGCAATAGTCCTTCCTTTCCTCTTTTGTTTCTTTTAAATATAAGTATGTATAGGAGGAACATTCTGGGATTAAAATGTGAAAATCAACTCTTACTCTGAACAATTATTTCTGAACAATTCAATGCTAAAGCCATTAGGTAGTAAAAGAATAACTTTACAGTAGAGAAGAAGCTTGGTAGAAACCACATAATCAAGTGATCAAAGGGAACATATTAATCAATAATGGGACAAATTGATATAGTGATCAATCTGATAAGGATACTATGCAAGGAACTCAGTGTCACTTCTGCAATATTTCTGTCAAAGTTGCATGATCTGTATTTATCATGAGGACATTCAGACAAACCCATATCATGGACCATTCTACAATAGTAAGAATAATCTTCAAAAGTGTCAAGAAAATGAAGAAAAAATTGATGAACTGTTTAGAGAAAAGAATACAAAAGAGACCTGAGACTAAATACAACATCTGATATGCAAATGGGTTCTTTTGCTATAAAGAACATTACATATTATGATAACTAGCAAAACTCAAATCAGGTCTGAGGATAAGGATGGTAGTAACTTTGAATGTTAATTTCCTGATTTTCATGGTTATATGGTTGTATTGTAGTGCTATAGGAGAATGTACTTGTTGGTAGGAATACATTCCATTTGGAGGTGATGGGACATCTATTCTCCAAGGGTCAGGAAAAAAAAGTTTGTGATTGCTTAAAACTTTAAAAACTTTTTCAAATATGAGGAATAAATCATCTTAGCAAGTTTTTTTCAAGTTCTTATTGTCTAAAAAAGTAAAAGTATTAGAAAGAATGTAGGCATTGGAACAGAAGGTTTTAATCATTAGCTTCAACTGAATGATTCCTAAGAACGTACTTTTTACCTCTCAACCTTATTATCCTCACCTCATAGTTGCAAAGATAAAAGAATGTATGTGAAAGTACTCTGAAGCTAGAAAATGTTATACAATCCTGAACTGTCAGTATTGTTTAAAAGTCTGTAGTTTTAAGCTTTAAGATTCTGTCCTTCAATAGAGCTAAATGAACTATTTCATTGATTTTAATAATATTTAAATATTGCTAAATATTCACTGCTGGACTTCTCAGTTATTCAAAGGAAGTGCATGTACTTTTAGAAAGCAATTAATTAGGTAGTTTAAATAAAATTCCATACACAATTTACTTGTTCCATAAGATAAAATTTTATTCATTTGATGTTATTTTTTAAATATCCCAATATTTATGAATCACATCCAAATTATCTACTTATTGTGAGGTTTACTTTGTAAACATTGTCTTTCGCCCTAGCTGGTTTGGCTCAGGGGATAGAGCATTGATTGGCTTGCAGACTGAAGGGTCCCAGGTTCAATTCCTGTCAAGGGCACATGCCTAGGTTGTAGGCTTGGTCCCCAGCAGGGGGCATGCAGGAGGCAGCCGATCAATGATTCTCATCATTGATGTTTCTATATCTCTCTCCCTCTCCCTTCCACTTTGAAATCAATAAAAATATACTTTAAAAACAAAACAAAACATTGTTTTTCATGTCCTCTTCCAAGTATACTACAGGATATAAACCATTTCCTATGCTTATATTTCACCTACTACATAAATGAGAACCTCAAATATCGCTACACAATTACTAACCATTTTTCATAAAGTAAGTATTAAATTAAGGGCCCTCAATAGACCGTTGTTATAAAATACCAAGAGGATTAGATAAATGAAGATTTCATTCTTCTTAGTAATTCTGGATCACTGTCAAGATATTCTTACATAGCTTTTTACTGAAATATTCCATAGTCTAATCAATTTTCATTTTGATTAATTTCCTAATGCTTGCAGCAAGTTTCTATTTTCAAATCATTTGAAGAAAGCACAGTAGGTGAAAAACATAAGACCTAGCTCTCACCCTATTGGAAATTAGCATTTTCTAATGTAACTGAAACCATTTAATATATTCAAAACTAACTTTCTATTCCATGTATGAAGAAAATATACAAGTGGAAATGCTTATTTTTTCCATGGTGTTTCAGTAACAGTAAATTAAAGAAAACAACCAGTTTAACCTCTTTTTGAATTTTATTATTCTAAAATGGTTCTATAAAAATGTGATATCAAAAATATATCTCCCATTTAGCTTCTAACAAATTTTGCCTATATGCTCATTTGCCTTTAAGAGTATAAAAATACTTTCCTTTAGATAAACTTTTTATAAGTACAGCAAAGTAACTGGAGTTCTTTTCTCAGATTAAATTACTTCCTTTAATTAAGTTAGACACTTACATTTTGCCAATTGCTGGTACAAATTATTCAGTGTGTTCATCAGATTTTTACATGGCTTCTTTGGAAGTATCTTCCAGGCTACATTTTTCTTGTCACCAGTTCTGAGATTAAATGGAAAAAATAATACATTTGTTAGATGAACCTTTTTTTGAGGAAAAGGGGAAATATATACTTAATTATGTAAAAAAGGAAAAAGAGAAAACACGTTGAACAAATAAGAAAACACTTAACAAAATATTCTAGTGAACAGGAGAAAAATATTACTGGGGTAAATTGGAATGTTGAATATTAAAAAGTAATTTATATGAGGGTGAAACCTTGCATTAAATATAGCTCAAATATTTGTAATTATATTGGTATTGAGTACATTGCATGTGCATTGGTATCATGCCAATCACTACCAAATTTAACATGGTGGTCATTACTCTTAAACTCCATTTAAGAGTCTTTAGACACCTAAATACCGGGAAAATCCTACTATGTGGATTATGTTGTTGTTGTTATAGATTAGAAAACTTTCAATGAGCTTATCAAAATACTTTGTCATATTTAAATACTGTTTCTGCCCTGACCAGTTTGGCTCAGTGGCTAGAGCATCGGCCTGTGAACTGAAGAGTTCCAGGTTCGATTCCGGTCAAGGGCATGTACCTTGGTTGCGGGCACATCCCCAGTAGGGGGTGTGCAGGAGGCAGTTGATCCATGTTTCTCTCTCATCGATGTTTCTAGCTCTCTATCCCTCTCCCTTCCTCTCTGTAAAAAATCAATAAAAAAAAAAATTAAATACTGTTTCTTAGTTTCCTAAAAGAAAAATTATTTTTGTTTCCTTCAGAAAAGAAATAATCTATAATATTAACTTAATCAAATAAACTAGAACATTCCAAAATACTTTTAAATTATAAAAGAGGATATGTGTCTGGAAGTGGTATCTTTAGAAAAACAAACAAACAAACAAACAAAAAACAAAACAAAAAACCCCCTGAAAGTGGTATCTTTGTTTCTAAGACAAACTTCTATAATCTCCTTTAGTACCACTATGACAATACAGTTGTTGCTCTTTAAACTACATATGGGGTAGGAGAAAAACAACAACATGGTGATAAAACACCATAAAGGTTTTGGACTTAACTATAACTTTGTTTATTCCATTCTTTATTAAATATTTTTTTATTTCAATAGCAATGAATACTCATTTTAGAAAACTTGAAAAATGCACAGAAAAAGGAGAAGAAATGTACATCACTTATGTTTTAACCACCAAAGACAACGATATAGCACAGGTGTGCAGTGAAACTTGCTGAACTTTTTTTTTCAATGTTCCCTAAACTTCCCACAGAACAAAAGGACAAATATCACTTTGAAAACTAAACGAAGAAAAAAGAGTGGATGGGAAAGCTTAAGCAGACAAAGAACAACTAACTGTCTTGGAATCTATCCTATCTTTCTACAAATGAGAATAAAAATATAGATAGGGCAAGGTAAATTTGCAGGTGTCCTGCTGTGAAGATTTTATTTCATTTATAATGTGACCAAGAGCATAAAATCCTACATTACAGTGAGAACACAACGTAGTAACACTATTTACATTATTTTCTTTTTTAAAAAATATATATTTTATTGATTTTTTACAGAGAGGAAGGGAGAGGGCTAGAGAGTTAGAAACATCGATGAGAGAGAAACATCGATCAGCTGCCTCCTGCACACTCCCTACTGGGGATGTGCCCGCAACCAAGGTACATGCCCTTGGCTGGAATCGAACCTGGGACCCTTGAGTCCGCAGGCCGACGCTCTATCCACTGAGCCAAACCAGTTAGGGCTACATTATTTTCTTGATAAAACTTTGCAACACAGTACTCCCACTGTGTCTTATCATTCACTGTATGCATGCCTGCCTTAGACTAGATTATGAGCAACTTAAGAAAAGGGAGTGTACTTGGTTTACCTTTTTATTCCCAGTGCCTAGC
Organism: Myotis lucifugus; assembly: GCF_000147115.1. NCBI lineage: Eukaryota > Metazoa > Chordata > Mammalia > Chiroptera > Vespertilionidae > Myotis > Myotis lucifugus. The sequence continues at coordinate 1,152,958 of NW_005871163.1, read as the reverse complement.
AGAAAAGGTATTCAAGATGTAGCATAAATGAATGAAAAATATGTTATTTCATTACATCTAATTATTTACATCAAATAAATAATTTTCTTCTCTAACTCTTGATATCTTCACTTTAAAACTTGGCTGAGTAGGACAGGTTAATTTAGTATCTGAAATTGGATCTATGCTAGCCCTCTGCATTTGCATTCATAGTAACCTCATTTACAAGGTAACTATTACATAAATAGTTAGCCAATAATTAGTAATAAGATGTATTAGTTTGGAGTCAGACAGTGATGGTTTCAAAAATGCAGCTCTGGCAGTATAAGTTATGTGCCTTTTGATAAATTACTTAAAAATCTAAGCTTTGGTTTTCTTCTGTCACAGGGTTAATAAAAACTACCTCACAAAATAAAGAGAATAATATGAGACAACTAAGGCATACAGCTTTATGACTAGCACATATAAGATTCTAATTTCCCTTTCTTCAGAAATTTCTTGACATTAATAATATACTCTGTATTATATGTACCTAAGAGTCAGAGAGGGAAAAGGTAACCAAAAATTCCATACTCAGAATTTGTTTTTCTTTCAAATTTCAGGTTGAGGCTTCAGAAATTCTGGATGAAGGAAGGTAAAAAGCTGTTAGCTTACTAGTTTAGTACCCCCTTAGGTTTTTAAAGATGATAATATCAAGAAGGAAGAATACTAATGAATGCAAAAGACTCATGTTTTGTTGATTCTTTAATTCATTAGTGATCAAAACAGAAAGATAAAATAATAATTAAAAATTCTGTTATCCCTGGCTGGTGTGGCTCAGTTGGTTGGAGCATCTTCCCATGCACCAAAAGGTTGCTGGTTCAATTCCCAGTCAGGGTCCATATATAGGTCAGGGCACGTTCAGGAGACAACCAACTCATGTTTCTCTCTCACATCGACATTTCTATCTCTCTCTCTTTCTCCCTCCCTTCCGATCTCTCTAAAATCAATCCTCAGGCGAGGATTAAAAAAATTCTTCTAACAAATTGAGGGAAAGTATAAAAAGAGGGAAATGTAATTTTTTTTTAAAATATATTTTATTGATTTTTTACAGAGAAGAAGGGAGAGGGAGAGTTAGAAACATTGATGAGAGAGATCGATCAGCTGCCTCCTGCACGCCCCCCACTGGGGATGTGCCCGCAACCAGGGTACATGCCCTTGACCGGAATCGAACCTGGGACCCTTGAGTCCGCAGGCCGACGCTCTATCTACTGAGCCAAACCGGTTCGGCGAGGGAAATGTAATTTATCGCCGAAATAAACCTAGTATATACTCATTTACCGTCCTTAATTTTAATTTTTAAAAACACTGTCATGTAACATTAACAAATGGGAAAGAAAAGAGATACTACTTTAATATTTAAAGAGTTAAATATTCCAGGTAAAGAATTAAATATTCCTAGTAAATAATCTTTGACTCTATTGATCCCATACATAAAACGGCTTTTACACACCAAGTACATCCTATATTTTCTTGGTTAGGCTTTCTCCGAATAAAAGCTTTTTGACAGAAGACATGTTTTATACTAGAAAATTATTTTTTTGCTAAACTTTTCTGATGATTTAGGTATTTGAAGTTTTGACATAAGACAAAATTAGAATTAATGTAAGATTAAATTAAAAGGCTTTAATATAACACATGCATATTTTAAAATGAAGAAAAACCTATTTCACATATACATAAGTTATAAAAGGCATACTAGCTTTTGGGCTTTTCTGATAGTTATTTTAAGCATGTCCTGTGGATTCAATGTGGTCACTGCATCAATTTCCTCTTTCCTGAATAGCATAAGTATGATTAAATTGAAAATAAGGGATCTAAGAGAAACACTTAATTATAAAAAAGCTACAAATATACAGCTCCAGTAGTACAACTTAAATATTATTCCAATAAAAGAGAGCAGCTTATAAAATCCTTACACTCCTAGGATATAAGAGTAAAAAAAAGTATAATTTAAAAGTGATTTAATGACAGAGGGGTGGGGGCTAGGAGGACTAGATAAAGGAAGGTGAAGGGATCAGCTGAAGAATATATACACATAGCCTATGGACACAGACAATAGTGTGATGAGGACCAAAGGAGGGGGAGGCGGGCTGAGTGAAGGTGGACAAAAAGGGGGGAAATGGGGGACATCTGCAATAGCGTCAACAATAAATTTTTTTTAAGTTATTTAAAAATTTAAAAACATTACATTAATTTTGATATGAATTATCAGTATTCTAAATAATATTACACTATACTAGAAATAGGATTGAAATACTAATCAAGGAATAGTATTTCAATTCAATTTGTTTCACCCATACCCATTTGACTAAAGGGAAATACATTTTTTTCTATTTCTAACTTCAATTTCCTTTCTGCTAAATTTCTAGGTAAGCATAAGATTATAATGTTTCTTAAATATTTAAAAAGCTAAGGATGAAAGGTACATTCTCTTTCCAATAAAACCTTCTCCAATGCCCTAAATCTATCCCACTGAATATAGTAAGAGCTGATTCAAAGACGGTAATAATCCTAAACACAAAAACAATATATCTGAAGGGAAATTCTGATAAGCATTCATAAAATAAACAATTACACACATAGACTATGAAGTAAAATTAGTGGGTGTAGAATCAGTAAAATGTACTTACTGAGAAATGGTGTTGGTATCTAGATCAACACAACTAACATCTGGTGGTGGGTCATAGAGATCAAAGTATCTTGAATCAATTCCTACTATGAATGGACATGGTGCACTCAAGACATCGGCTAAAGCCAGTGGGCAGAGAGGAACATATGGGCATGGCCAGTGGAAAGGGAATATCATCTTGGATAAACAAAAGATTGAAGAATATTTAGCTGTTTGACATTGAAGCATAATTTATCAGCAAGCACAAAAAATTATATTTTAAATATTTAGACTTAAAGTCTAATGCTTGAAAATGAATTAAATAATTATAACTAGTGTCAATGGTCAGAAAATTTAAATTATTTTCACAACATAAAAATTCATTACACTTTGAGTTAAAATAGCTTTAAATCACATATTTTCACAATAAGAAACTGTGATACTCACAGACACTAATGCTTCTGTCACACTAGTAAGCACTGAAGGCCGTAAGGAATGGATGAGAATCTTATGTTCTGTTACTGCAAACACCAGTAGTGTCACAGCATTTTCAGGCCCTAAATTCTGAAGTAGTGTTGAAAACTTGCCACCACTGTCAATCCAAACAAAAATATATAATTAATAAAATAAAGATCCAATAGCCTCATTACACAAAATAATGAAAAAAATTCATGATTAGGGTAGAATTTTGTATTATATATTCAACTTTAAATGTGATTGCTGATCTTATGTAGGGAAAACTGCATCAGAAACACTATGAAAACAATGACGTTTTATGAAGTTTCAAAATCATTGAATTCTTCTGCATTGTATTCATTATGGAAAATGAAAAATTATCTGTTTTATTTTATATATGAAGATCTACCATGTAGATAATGTCCAAATAAAGAATTTAATTTATACAGGTATGCTTTGATTGAAAGCAAATCCTTTAATGAAAGTTTTGGCTCATCTCCCACTATAATAGTAAAAAACTACATGACTTACAGGCCCACATCCCTTAAGGTAAATACACATATTATTGCAAATAATCTTTCATATTGTAATAATAATAGTAATATGAAATCAAGAGCTATCAAGTAATGATATAAATACAAAGCAAATTCATAACCAAAACTTAGACATCTAAGAGGTTGAGCATAGACCTATGAACCAGGACATTCTGGTTTGATTCCCAGTCAGGGCACATGCCTGGGTTGCTGGCTAGATCCCATGTGCGGGTTGTGCAGGGGGCAGCCGATCAATGATTCTCTCTCATCATTGCTGCTTCTATCCCTCTCTCCCTCTCCCTTCCTCTCTGAAATCAATAAAAATATATATTTTTAAAAAACCACTTATACATCTGCATAGTAACAAAATGCTGACAAATAACTCTGTAAGCCAACCAGTGTTTTGTCTATATAATCTATAACAAAAGCATAATATCTATAATAATAAAAACATAATATGCTAATTAGACTGGACATCCTTCCAGACGAAGCTGGGGCTGCAAGGGAAGCCCAGGTCCCAGGTGCCTGCTGGCAGCCAGAGGGAAGCTGGTGACGGCAGCCGGGGAAGGAAGGCCTACTCTTGCATGATTTTCGTGCATCGGGCCTCTAGTGCTAAATAATTGGCTTCATTAGATTTTTTTAAAATAAAGCAAAATTAGTAACAAAAGTCTCTTGGAGAAATGAAAACATATGTCCACAAAAATCTTGTGCATGTTCACAGCAGCATTAGTCATAGTAGCCAAAAAGTCTATCAACTGATGAATGGATAAATAAAATGTAGTATATTCATATACTGAAATATTTGTTGGAACTAAAAAGAAATGAAGTACTGATACACACTAGATCAGCCGTGGGCAAACTACGGCCCGCGGGCCGGATCCGGCCCGTTTGAAATGAATAAAACTAAAAAAAAAAAAGACCGTACCCTTTTATGTAATGATGTTTACTTTGAATTTATATTAGTTCACACAAACACTCCATTCATGCTTTTGTTCCGGCCCTCCGGTCCAGTTTAAGAACCCATTGTGACCCTCGAGTCAAAAAGTTTGCCCACCCCTGCACTAGATCATGGATGAACCTTGGAAACATTATGCTAAGTGAAAGAAACTAAACACAAAAGGTCAAATATTATATGATTCCATTTATATGAAATGTTCAGAATAGGCAAGTCTGTAGAGACAGAAACAGATTAACTATTACCAAGGGTTGGGGAGGTGCGTGTGTTTGTGTGTGTAGGGATGGGAGAAATAGGGAAGGTAAACTGCTAAAGCATACAGGGATTCTTTTTAGAGAGATTAAAATGTTCTAAAATTGATTATAGTGACAGTTGCAGAACTCTGTGAATATAACCAGTAGATTGTACAATTTAATTGAGTGAATTATATAATATGTGAAATATATACCAAAAAAGCTGTTAGCAAAAAAAAAAAAGTCCTTGGGTAATTTAGAATCATTTTAATATAGTCTTAGTCAGTATTTCTAGTTTATTTTTGGCTTAAACAACGGTTAAGAAAACACTGATCACTCTGGACCAAGACCTAGTGATGAAATAATCTGCAATTTTTACAAAATTAATGTCAAAGATGGCACCTAGTCTCCCTTAGATGTGTGCTACAAAATAATTATATTGTAGCTATTTCTCTGCAAGAAAAATTATACAGCTAATTAAATTTCAAGAAATGATATCACAGAAAAAATATATTTCATAATTTCTCTTTTTAAGGTGATGAAATACTTTGTTCTACCCCATGGTTTAATATTTATACGTATCTTTTTATTTTGAGATTAAATGGAAAGTTAATTACATTGGATATTCTTCAGAGAATATTTAAAGCTAAAAATAATTGTTTTCATAATCGACATACATATGTACCTATTTATGTAATAGTACTTAACAAATGGATACACAAAATACCAAACACTACCTTGAAAGTCTTTCTTTTTTTAAGAATGTTAAACTAAATATTAAGTAAATGGAATTTAGATAAAAAACAGTTAAATGAAAATATTTACGTCAACATTTGAAATTTTACTTAGGAAAGAGAGAAAATATTTGAGCTAACACTAGATTTAGAGAAATAAACAGAAATGAAGTTTTACTTGCCTTAGTGGAAGAGGTGAAGAAACAGGCTGACTGAGGATCAGACTATCGTGTGGTGATAACTGGAAGAAGATTTAAAATAAAGTATTTGAAATATAAAGATAAACTTTAAACACCACTTTCTGGTAAAAACATATAGATTAATGATGATGAAGTTTCAATATATTCATTCATCAGTATAATCACTTACTAAGATCCTGAAAATATGCCCTGATTACTGACCTCTTCTGACTACTAATTCTTCCATTCTAAACCCTGTATTTTTTCTTCTGTTCTTCAATGTTTCCCTAATTCCATTTTAACAAATCTGTATTGAAAGACTAAATTATTAATTTAATACCATAAAACCAGAGTTAGCAAATCTATGGCCTCCAGGGCAAATCCAAAGGCTACCTGTTTTTATGAACAGTTCATCGGAACTCATCATTTACATATTACCTCTAGCCGATTTTGCGTAATAACAACAGGGCTGAGATCAAATGGCTTGTAAACACGAAGATATTTACTTTTTGGTCCTCAACAGAAACATTTTGCCAACTTCTGCTATAAAACAAATGTTTTATGCGTATTCAAACTGACTGTTACATATATTTTGGCACTAAATACCAAGAAGTAAGATAGAATTAATATGTAAATATGCAGACTGAGATAATAAAACTTATCAAATGATATTTTTCTAGATATTTTATCTGTATCAATATAATAATGCAGTTATTTTTATCATTTTCAAACTTATGCAGATTTTTACAAATTTGTAAATATCTATTTGTCAAATGATTTCTAATTTTGAATGACACCCCAATACTGGCTGCAATAGATTTAGTACAGCACACATAGTGATGTTACATGAAAATGTCTTAATGTAAATCACTTCATAAATGATGATTAAATAAGCAGAAATTTACATATCAAGACAAAAAATATGAACAAGAAAAGAAAGTCGCAGGCTGGAAGAGGTTAATGGGGGGGGGATCTATGGAATACTTTCAACAGTAAAGATTAAAAAAAAAAAAGAAGAAAGTCAATTGGGAAAAAGAGATGGGGAAATAATTTATGTTTATTTTAAACTTCCCCCATCACAAAGATATGAGCATTCCTTCATGCAATATATGAAAATACACAACTTTCCCTTCTATATACTGTAATATACTTATCTTAGGGACTAATGCCAAAACCATTGAGAAACTTTCAAACACTGAGAACAAATTTAAGAAAATAAGTTCCTTTTTTGTGTTCAAAATGTCCACGGCTTCCTACTTCTTTAACTCTGCAACCCTTTATTAAAGAAAGAAGGGCCCAAACTCCAAAATAAATTAGCATCTTGCTCTCTTTCAATCTCATTTTTTCCCCATTTAAAATTTTTATTCCTATGTTACATTTTGACAGAGCCAATAGTTCATTCAACAGGGCACTTATATCAAGAAAATCTTACCTGAACTAAAATCCGTGGTCTCTGAGGAGATGGAAAAGGAACTTTATGCATAAAATGAGAAATATGCCTTAAAAACAAACAAACAAAAAACCAATTAATCCCAAAGTGAGTACCATATGCTACAAAGGTCAACATGTCATCATAAGTCCAAGTTAAGTCAAAAGCTCTGTGAACCTATAATTTCGAAATCCCTGCTACTATGAAAACAAGTGAACAAACAACCAAAAATAATTTGTCCCATTAAAGTTGCTTCTACTTAAATTCAATAACTTCTCATATTAATAGTTGTTCACATTCAACAATGTTTATGTCATGAATATTTCAAAAGCCATTTTACCTTTTACCTCTCCCTAAGTAGATAATATATAACATACCGGAGATGTGGACAGTGCATTTGTAATATACACTTTAGTCAACTGTTCATATTTTAAAAGTGAAACACCATTTAGAGTGCTCCAGAAAAATGGAAGAGTTTTACTATTTCTAAAAGATAAACAATATACAGACACACCTTATTTTATTGCACTTCGCTTTACAACTTTATAGATGTGTCTTTTACAAACTAAATGCAAAACTCTCCACCAGCAAAAAGATTTACAACTCACTTTATTGCAATACTTGATTACAGTGGTCTGGGTTGGAAATTGCAATATCTCCAAGGAATGCCTGTTCTTTCTATTAATAACAGGTTAAAAATTCTATTATTGAGTTTATGGTTTTTTTTCTAGAAATGGATAAAAAGTGAGATTGATGTGTTTTGTTTATAGCACTATGAAAAAGAAAAAAGGCAACATTAGTGAAAAATCCTTTTTTTAGAAAAAAGTTATTTTATTTCTGTATTACTTTTGTCTTAAGTATTATTTCAAAATCATCTTTGTTTCAGAACTGGGATAATTTCAACAGGATAGAGACATTAAAAGAGAAATGTATTAATTTTACAAACATGTTTTGACTGCTTGCTATGTATAAGACACTGCCAGACATTTTGGGAATTATAAAAAAAGCATATTAAGCCATGAAGGTACTCATAACCTAAGAAAAAAGATGAGGGGAACGAGTTCCAAGACACACTTTTGCTTGAATTATCTGAAGTTGTTAGAACAGCAGAAAACAAAGTGTACTCCATGAACATCTAAAGATCTCTAAAACCCATCCATGGAGGATCTGCAAGGTCAAAATTAATTTTTTTTTAATCCTCACGGGAGGATATGTTGATTGAATTTCAGAGACACAGACATTGATGTGAGAGAGAAACATCAATTGCCTCCTGTATGGGCACCCTGACTGGGGATCGAACCCGCCACCTTTTGGTGTACGGGACCACGCTCCAATTGAACCATACCGGCCAGGGCTCCAGTGTATTTTTAAAAAAATAATCTGTGGCCTTAGCTGGTTTGGCTCAGTGGACAGAGCGTTGGCCTGCGACTGAAGGGTCCTGGGTTCGATTCCAGTCAAGGGCACATGCCGGGTTGCAGGCTTGATCCCCAGTAGGGGAGTGCAGGAGGCAGCCAATCAATGATTCTCTCTCATCACTTGTTTTTCTACCTCTCTCTCTCCCTCTCCCTTCCTCTTTAAAATCAATAAGTATATTAAAAATAATAAAAAATAATCTGTGATGGAAGGGGAAGTATGTATAAAGCACTTCTGCTGTGCGTAGCAGTACAATGGTTGTCTTGAAGAAAAGCACTTGTGCAACTGAGTCCACAGCAACATTTAGTTCATGCCAAACGGTCCTTAATATTTGGTTCTATGAAAAACATCCATGAGCATATTTGGTACATGACAAAGTATTCTTTATATTTGGTCCTGTCAAAAATGTCCATGCTTAGAAAACGTCTTTGGGTTCAGATAGCCCATAACAGTTTATAATTTTGGTTTTACAGGATTGATACATAAGAAATACTATCAAATTTTACTGATCTAATAACTGTGCTGTAGCTGTATTGCCAATAATAATCCCTGACTCAGTAACCAGCTAGTAATGGCACATGGGGTAGGTAGATGGGTCAACGTGGACTAAATGTCTCCATGGATGTTTTACACAGAACCAAGTGTCTGCTAACCCCTATAATAAACTCTACTTGTCATGTCTGGGTGCAGTAACAAAAAGGGAAATCCACAATTTTCTGAACAGACTATTCAAATGTCCACTTACTTATTTGCGTAAGGCCAGGTTCATGTACTTGGACCCAAGCAACATATTGCAACAGATTAAATACAGAAGCACACATGAGAATCTACCTGTGTTCAATTAATCCAGACATTAGATTTATAAAAATGTAAAACAATGTCACTCTTCTAACATTTTTTTGCTTTGGAAAACAGTTATTTTTTTTAAAAAAAATTATGTTTATTGTTTTTAAAAATAATGTATTTTTAAGTTTTCAGTTTTAATTTCTACTATAGTAAATATCAACAGATATAAAGAAAAGCTCTTTGGGGGTACTCAGTTGTTAAGAGTATAAAGGGGTCCTGAGACCAAAAACACTGAGAACTGCACTGGAATACTGGGCCTAGAAAAGTGCTAGGAAAAATTAAGGAATAATCCTGTACACCAATGTACTTATGATAATTCTATCACTTCCCAACTGTCATTAGAGTCAGAGAATTCTGCCTAAGAACACAAAAGACCTTAAGTGATTGATGGTATAAAACAAACAGTCCTCTCTGCTGGCTTGGCTCAGTGGCTGAGCGACAACCTATGAATCAGGAAGTCACGGTTAGATTCCCAGTGGGGAGCATGGCGGAGGCAGCCAATCAATGATTCTCTCTCATCACTGATGTTTCTATCTCTCTCTCCCTCTCACTTCTCTCTGAAATCAATAAAAATATATTTTTAAAATAAAATAAACAATAGTCAGACAATGTAGATATTTAGATCTCATTTGCAGCAGATCTTACTACTTGAAAAATTATTCATATATTTTAATGACCTTAAAGTAAATTACTAAAATTTTAAAAAGAATGCACTTGTCTAATTTTTTCTTTAAATTCATTACATCTAAAAATAGTGAGGAATATTTTTAAAGGTCCATAATAAACACAAATTATATGCAAAATAAGAATTATAAAACTATTTTTTAAAAATTCCAATTAGGATCTCCAAACTTCACAAGAACATCAAAAAATGAAACACTGCCCAGCCAGTGTGGCTCAATGGTTGAATGTCAACCTATGAATCAGGAGGTCATGGCTTGATTCCCAATCAGGGCACATGCCTGTGATGCAGGTTTGATTCCCAGTAGAGGGGTGCAGGAGGCAGCTGATCAATGATTCTCTCATCTCTGATGTTTCTATCTCTCTCTCTCTCATCCTCTCTGAAATCAATAAAAAAAAAATATATATATATATATATATATATATATATATATTTAAATATATTTTATTGATTTTTTTACAGAGAGGAAGGGAGAGGGATAGAGAGTTAGAAACATTGATGAGAGAGAAACATCAATTTACCTGCACACTCCCTACTGGGGATGTGCCCGCAACCAAGGTACATGCCCTTGACCGGAATTGAACCTGGGACCCTTGAGTCCGCAGGCCGACGCTCTATCCACTGAGCCAAACCAGTTAGGGCAAAAAATATATATACTTTTAAAATGAAATACTTATTTTGTTAGAGATAAAGTTATTAAAAATAGCATGACTGTAAAAGTATAATAGAGAAATATTTCTGATTGAAACCACCAAACTCTTTTTTCCAAATAACTCCTGACAAATCTAGTTTCCATATAAAATTTACCAGTAAAATTCAATTACAAGTACAAATATACCACACATAATAGAAAGATCTGCCACATTTTGAATCAAGAAGGTTTTTAACTTACTTCTCAATTGGAAGGACATGAGGTCCAGAGATGGAATAACGATACAAAAAAGTCAGAAACTTTCTGAATGCATCAAAAAAAGGCCAGTGAGAAAGAAGGCAGATGCATTTATTAGTGTGAACTGTTTTGGAACTGTCAGACTTCCCATCTGCCAATGATGCTAAACCCAATAGAAGTCTCTGTTTTTCTGTGAGATTCTCCTCAGGATATGGTTCATAAAACTGAATAGCAGCACCATAGACCTGGAAAACAAGTAATATATTTACTAAATACATTTTATGTCATTTATTCAAATCACATCATTAGTTAAATATTTAATGGGTGAGCCAGGCCACTTATGAGCCATTATATGTCTATGAGTTAGGCAAGGTGCTAGGTACCAGGAACATTTGCTTTCTTGAAGTACATTAAAAAATAAAATAAAATAAAAATTTAAAACTACACAAGTGCTACTCTCATATCTCTATATTTTTTCAAAAAGGTGTTTCAATTAAATTGTATTTGTTTCATAGAAAGTGAAATAAATTGTATCAATATTCTCTGCAAGAAAATTATTAAGAACTATTATTTAGTAGATAGTGGGACAATTTTAGATAGGGAAATACAAATTCCAACTTCAGGCAATTCACTAAATTTCTCTGGATCTCAATTTCTCAATCTACAAAAAGAGAGTGTCAGATTAAATTTCCAAGGCCCCTTCCAGCTATAACAGCCTATGATTCTAACTAGCATTGATTATTAATAATGTATTTTGTATTATTTTCAAAGCTTCTACATTACCAAAAACAAAGCAATGAAGGATCATCATATGACAATTAAAAATCTTTCACCACATTCACAAGAAAGCATTTGAGTATATGGAACAGCATGAAAATTCTCTTTTCCTTTGTCCCTGGATATAGTTACTTTAACCAAATGAAAGAGGTGTGTACTATAGATTCAATTTAATCAGTTATGTTTTCCTACTGTTCCTTGCATTATATAAAACTTAAATTTAAAGTGTACAAGAATTTCCTGATATAATTTGTTAAAACACATAGTACCTTTTCAGCTGAGGCTCCAGTTAACACAAATGTAGAAAATACAGGGAGAGGGTATTTGCTATTTGATGGCCAACATTCAATAGTTGCACCCATTGGTAAACAAAATAGGGGAACAGATTCTGGGAGCGAGAATGACTCATAATCTTCTTGAGGATATCTACAAATTAGACCTATAAAAACAATAAATATTAGGTCATCATCTCTTAAATTAGGTGCTTGTAATTTAAATGATGCTGAAAAGCTTTATTTAACACATTTCAAAGTTCAAACCATTACATATACTAGGTGAGGCAAAAGTAGGTTTATGTTTGTGAGTATGCAAAACAGTTTATTCTTGTATTATTATTTATTAATTAATGCATTATTTTCCATATGAACAACTGTGAACCTCCTTTGGCTCCATCCTGTATGTTCATCAAATAATTGAATGCTTCAGTAGGATTTATATAGATTTTAATCCTCAAATATAATGATTCATATTAACTGCTTAATATTTCTCAAGCTTCATCCACAAAGTTTAAGTAAGGCAAACAAGAAAAGATTATTCTAAAGAAATATACATACACACATATTCAAAAATTCAGTTTGTGGTCAAACTACCAACTTAAAGCACATGAATATACTATTTTTTAATTTTTTCAATATGGTTACCTGCATATATCCATTTCATCAGTTCTCAATAACTTTCCCTCAGGGTGTTTTACACATTAAAATAGATGTCCTATAGGAGTACATACATAACTTCTAGCACAAATACAAAAAAAAATTCTAATAAAAATAGAAGAGTCACATATTAATGATGTCTTCAGAATAGTATCAACTCAAATCTGGCTTCTGAATAATCCCAAGTTATATGAAGATAGAGTTTCAAGTGACCTATGATTTCATATTAAATAGACTAGTCTAGAAAGTGGTCTAGAAATCTTCTACTGAACACAACATCCAGCAGAGTCTTGTACTGGATTTTGTGGGACTAGAAATAGAAAATAGGTTCCCTGAACTTGAATAGTAAAAGTCAAGTGGAAACCATCACTAGATATAACCTTAAAGGCAAAATGATAAATTAGGAATACCAGTGGTTGGTTTGCCACTAATATCTATGTGATTCTGAACAAATCATATACCTGTAAGACTCTGCTTTTCTCATTTATAAAGTGAGATGAACTATATATACTAAGGGCCAAGGCAGTTCTCAAATTCTCTAACTATATGCTGGCCAACCAGTAGATCCTATGAGGGTCTAAGGTTAATTGTCTACTACTTTCTTAGGTCATAAGGCTACAGGATAGGCTTTAAGTAGTTCAGAAATAGTGATAAATTGTACATAGATCTTAAAAAAATCAAAGCTAGAACAGAAAGTAATAGTCTATGATGTGATTTTAAAACTACCTATATATATAAAAAGATTAATATGCAAAGTGTCTTCTCGGGAGTTCGACCGGGAGACCAGGAGTTTGATCGCTCTCTATGATGGGTGCTGACCAACAGGGGGCAACGCAGAACGATCAGCCCTGATCACCAGCCAGGCCTAGGGACCCTACCCGTGCAAAAATTTTGTGCACCGGGCCTCTAGTATTATTTAAAAGACTGAATTTGCTCTACAAATAAGATGAGAATGTTTGCTATTTTGAGGTTTTTGGCAATTGAAAATTTCAGTTATGTATTATAGAATCAAAAATTAGCTTATAATATTTCAGATTATTATGAAACACATATGAACTATAGATTTGACTAAATTTGATATATTAAAGAAACATTAATTTAATTAGAAAATACTTTCCCCCATTTTCTACTGATTTAAAAACTTAAAGAGAATTTCTACTTATTAGTTATTTATTTAAACCTAATGTTTAAAAAATCATGCTTTCTTTTAACATTAATCTCCCATTAACTGTATGGATGAAAACAAAACAGAATTAAAAGACATAGGTTATAGTCTCAGTCCTGATACTAACACACTGTAAGATGGGTTTTGTTTATTTTAGTATTACTGGCTCCGATAATACATTTATATATTAAGTAATCCATGAAAAATTCTACTTACCAGCTTTGTAAGATATAGTGTTAGTTTTTGCCACTGATTTTTTATAACATAAGTATACTGCGGATCCCCACTGAATTAAAAAAGAAAATATAATTAATTTAAAAAGGTAATAACTTAACAAAATGGAATATCTTTGATCTTTCTAGTATGTATTATCTAAGATGTAAAAGATTGCTCTCTGTTAGCTATTTTCAGTTGGTTGTTTTGTGAGCATCTTATTGGAGTTACTGCCCACTTTTCTCTCAGAAGTAAAATTTAACATATTTTTTCCTAGCAAAAGCATAACATGAAAATCTGACCCTTTAAAACAAAAATAAGCCACAAAAATTTAGATTTTATGCTAAGTCCAAAATTTGGGCAGAAGTGATAAACTAGGAATTATCTATTAGTAGGTATACCTTCCTTTTGATTCCATAACCCCTTTCAGACACTGCCAGATTTTTCTGCAGCTCTTTTATGCCAAAACTTGAGTAGTAATTTGCCATATCCATTTCCTTATATCCCATTCTCTCCTGAATCCATTCCAAAACAGGTTTCAATTTCACCATTCCTTAAAAGAACACCTTGACAACTTTAATGATGCCAAATCTAATAAAGTAGTTGGTTCCTAGTCTTCATTTTATCCAACCTCTCAGCAGATTTTAATACCACTAATGACTCCCTTCCTGAAACATTTTCTTTTCTTGGCTTTTCAGGCATCACACTCTCCAGGTCCCTTTCCATCAAATTTATGGTCAACCCTCAGTCTTTTTTAAAATCCTCACCTAAAGATATATATTTTTTATTGATTTTAGAGAAAGGAAGGGGAAGAGAAACATCAATTGGTTGCCTCCCATATGCGCCCTGACCAGGATCAAATCCAAAAGCAATCAAACCCACAACTTTTGGTGTATGGGATGACACTCCAACTGAGCCACCTGGCTAAGGCCCTCAGTCTCCTTTGTAGCATCCTCTCTCTTTTCCTGATCATTAAATGTGATCTCTTATGTTCGTTCCTTCCTTTCTCTAAATGATCTCATACATTGGTTTTAAATAACTGCTACTCCCAAAGGAGTCTCAATTTTCTAGTCCCACCTGTAACTGAGATGAGGGAGACTGACTAAAGCAAATTTTGGGGTAAAGAAAAGGAGTTCAGTTTTAGACATATTAAGTTTGAAAAATCTATTAGACATCCAAATGAAGAATCATATGGAGCTAAGGTGAGAAGTCTGAAATGGAGATGTAACTTGGGAGATATCACCACTTGACTTTAGGTGGTTGCAGATATATTCACATAGCACATTTCCTTACCTTCTTTAGGCCTTAACTCAAAGGCCACTTTATTATTTCATCACCTTATATGCAATAACAAGCCTTCATCTAACCTTCCCAGTCCTCCCTATCACCCCTTTCTTGCTTTTCTTCCCTGCATAGCACTTACCACCATTGGGCATATTGCATATTTTCTTATTTATTATCTGCCTCTCACCACTAAAATATGTTTTATGATGGCAAGGGTTTTGTTTTATTTACTACTATATCTGTAGCACTTAAAACCGTGCCTACTATGTAGAAATGCTCAATAAATATGTGTTAAATGAGTCAGGACATGTTTGTGCACACATGATAGAGTACCTCTATAAACCAGTACATGAGGACAGATTCATAGCACTGAAGACAAATATATGGAGAAAATAAACTTAAAGAAATATATATTTAAATATGTTTTACTGATTTTTAGAGAGAGAAGAAGGGAGAGAGAGAAAGAACACACATCTATGTGAGAAACATCTACTGATTGCCTCCTGCATGCATCCCAACTGGGGATTGAACCCACAACCTGGGCATGTGCCCTGACTGGGAATCGAACCAGCGACCTTTTGGTGCACAGTACAATGCTCAACCAACTGAGCCACACTGGCCAGGGCTAAGAGATATTTTTTAAATATTAAGGGACTACTATAACAAACACCCACTTACCACCAAGATTTAACAAATGTTAACAATTTATCATATTTTCTTCAGGTATATATATATTTAAATAACTGTTGAAAGTATTCCATATGTTCCCTTTACCCCCCCCCCCATTGCCCCCCTCCAGCCTGCCCTTGTCCCCCACCCCAGGTCCTTACTGCCCCATTGTTTGTGTCCATGGGCCATGCATATATGCATGCATACAAGATCCTTGGTTGATTACCTCCCACCCACTCACCCTCCCCCGCCTTCCCTCTGAGATTCCTCACTCTGTTCCATGCTCCCATTCTCTGGATCACTCCGTTCATCAGTTTATTTTGTGACTTAGATTCCACATATGAGTGAGATCATGTGATACTTGTCTTTCTCTGACTGACTTATTTCACTTAGCATAATACTCTCCAGGTCCCTCCATGCAGTCTCAAAGGGTAAGAGATTCTTCTTTTTTACTGCTGCAGAGTCTTCCATGGTATAAATGTGCCACAGCTTTTTTATCCATTCATCTACTGATGGGCACTTGGGCTGTTGCCAGATCTCAGCTATTGTAATTTGTGCTGCTATAAACATAGGGGTGCATATGCTTCAGATATTTTAATTTATAGAGAAACAAAAAATTACAGGTTTAGCAAAAACCTCATCTTCCACTCCTTTGTGTTCTCCAGAAAGCCAGTGCATTTCATTTACATGCACTTAAAAAATTCTACTGTACAAATATATACATCTATGTGTATGTATTATTGTTTTATGCATTTTAAATTTTACATAAGTGATGATATACTGAATATATACTTGTATGGCTTACTTTTTTTACTCATCAACATGTTTTTGAGAATTAGTGGATTTGATCTAATTCCTTCCTCTGAACTACTGGATAGTTTCCATTAATAATGAATCAGTTTATTTTACCCATTTCTCTACTGATGGTCACTTAGGTTGTTTCCTTTTTTTTCCTTTTGGCTGTTACAAATGATGCAATATATTGGCTCCTCATGAAGAAATTTTTCTTGCTTTCTTAAACATTTCCCTACTTTTAAAAATTTATTGATTTGAGAGAGAAGAAGAAGGGGGAGAGAGGGAGAGAAGGAGAGGGGGAGAGGGGGAGAGAGGGAGAGAGGGAGAGAGGGAGAGAGAGAGGGAGAGGGAGAGGGAGGAATATCGCTCTTTGTTGCTCCCTCCACTTACTTATGCACCCATTGGTTGATTCTTGTATGTGCCCTGACCTGAGACGGAACCACAACCCTGGCATATCAGGACAATGCTCTAAACAACTGAGCTACCCAGCCAGGGCATAAAACATTTTTTCTGTGTCTCCAGGAGATAAATTATTAAATTGTGCTTAGGATATTAAATTATTCTCATCACTGTGTTAGAATTTTGTTCTTATAAATGTTTTAGTATTTTTGTATCAAAAGAATGAATGTGTAAAAGTCAGGTGGACATTATGAATGTAAGTCAAACTGGACTTTTAATTTACCAGGTGAGTAAAAATTTTATAAATAAAGGGCTTTCTATTGAAAAGTCTCAACTCCAGTTCCCAATAAGCCAAATTTCATGAAGATTAAAGAACCTTCAGTGATAACCTTTGTGATGATAACAAGGAAGCTATATGACCATTTGGATATGGCAGAAATCAAAAAGAATATTCTAAAATGAAAAACAGAAGCTCAGAGGTACAGTAAAAATTATGGGGCGCTGGAGGAAAATAACCATTATATCAAAACTAAAAGAGGGTTTTCTAAATTTCTTCCACATACAAGGTTCAGCAAAAAAGAAAGTAGGGAATCCATTGTTCCAAAAATACTTTAAATGTTTAACCTATAAATTATCTGTGTTGTGTTAACATGGCAAAAACATACCTTCTAATGCTTTTTATTTTCCCCGGGAATTAGGTACATGATTTAATTGCTTGCTTTGTTAATAACTCCAATTTTCTAAATAAACTTGCTAAATCAAATACTGACATTTTTAAAAGACTGTAAAGCAAGAGCCATTTGCATAGAGTATGAAAAAATACTCTCAATGAATCAAAAACTGAGTAGAGTCCCAAATTTGCCAAGAGTTAGCTGCGTGACTCAAAACTCTTGACTACATATCCTAAATTACAAATTTTTGCACTTTTGCACCACATGACTGACTATTCATAAGTTCTCTTCCAGCTCTAAAATATTATTCCATTCTAAATAAATCCAAATCCACATCATTCAAGGCTTATAGTTCAAAGTTTCAACATTAATAATTCTTTTTGTAAAATTATGTTTTTATTTATTTCAGAGAGGAAGGGAGAGGGAGAGAGAGATAGAAACATCAATGGTGGGAGAGAATCATTGATCGGCTGCCTCCTGCATGCCCCCTCCTGGGGATCGAGCCTGAAACCCCGGACATGTGCCCTGACTGGGAATCGAGCCTTGACCTCCTGGTTCATGGGTCAACACTCAACCACTGAGCCACACATTAATAATTCTTGAAAACTCTTTCTATATATAAGTTTAATGGGAGGTGGAGAAGTAGAGGAGGGGTTGTTTGTTTGTTTGTTTGTTTTTAGGCCAAAGCTGTAAGCCAGGTATAAAAATCATGTAGGAACTTAAAGAATTCAACACACATTTCCTCCTGTACATCAGATTATGTGTGTTTTTTTTCCTTCCTGGTTTAGAAACCTAGTAGACACATACATTTAGGAAGTCATCCACACATAGCCTGTATTTAGATCATCAAGGTTGTAAGTTTAGATGGTAAAGATAAATGGTCTGCAGACTAACCCTTGGAGCATTCCATTGTGTAGAGGTTAGGGAGATGGGAAGATATCGGCAAAGGCAGAAAATGAATGATTGGTGAAGTAGGAGGAAAAAGCAAGAGAGTACATAGAAAAAGACTACATCTTCCCTTTCTGCCACTGTTTCAAGAAGAAATGATCATCTATGCCAAAACCTACTGAAAATAAGATGAAGAACTAATCATTAGCTTCAATAAGAGCAATCTTACCTGGGGGTGGGGAGTGAGTAGGGGCTGGGAGGAGAGGAGTCAACAGGGGGAAATGGGTGATATCTGTAATACTATCAACAACAACAAAAATTAAACAAACAAACCACAACAACAACAACAAAAACCAAGAGCAATCTTGGTGGGATGGTGGAGACAAAACCCTAACTGAAGAATTAAGGTAAGGAAGGGGACAAAATATAGTTAAATCTTTGAGACATTTTGTTATAAAGGAGAACAATGAAATGGGGCAATAGATGGTGGGGGGGGATAAAGGGGTCAAGATTTGTAAAGATGGGAGAAAAATGGTTTGCATGCAATAGAGAAAAAAAAATTGATGATTCACAAAGAAAATAAGGAGAATTGCTGAAGCCATGTCCTCAAATGGGTAAGGATATGGGATCTAGTGCACAAGTGGAGGGAGGAGTTAACCTTGGCCTAGTGCAGTGGTTGGCAAACTGTGGCTCGCGAGCCACATGCGGCTCTTCCACAAAATACCGACTTCTGCGCATGGGCCACGAAGTTTCAATCGCACTGCACATGCGCGCCCGCACGTGGTGTTTTGTGGAAGAGCCACACTCAAGGGGCCAAAGAGCCACATGTGGCTTGTGAGGCGCAGTTTGCTGACCACTGGAGTGCATTACTTTTGCAATAGGGGGAAATTTTTTTTTCAATTAAAAAAGGCTTTTTGCGTAGCTCTTTTTGAAAGTACAACTAAAATACTTTCCTAAAAATAAAATATCCAATATCTTTAAAAACATGTTTTTAATTCAGTAATTGTGCTATGCTGTTTTCCAAACAAAGATTTTACATTATGGTCTTTTCATCAGTGGCTAATTTTATCAATGCAAAGGAATCACTTACCATACTGTTATTGAGATTTTTGTCGACTTTGCAGAATGTATGTGGTGGACTTTCTCCTTTACTGGGTATAATAATACATATGTCTGTGACAGCCAATGTATTCTGAGTCATGTTTTCAGAGGCTCTTCGGTAAGTGATATAAATTTTTTGTGATGAGGTACTGCCGCTAATAGTTGCAGGGCGTCCATAGGGAGTACTTTGAATAATTTCACACCCCTGTTTCAATCTTTCTTTCCAGTCATATAAAACCCTAAAAAAATAAATAAAATAAATAAATACACAAACACAAAGCACCCTCAAATGAAAGGTAATATTATCAGATATCATGAACTGGTCCTTAAATGTAGCCAAGATTTCAATCTTTTTGCAAATTTGAATTGCACAGTCCCATATAAAATTAAAGGATAACTTTTCCCTACCAAGATTTAAATAATGTAAGAAAAATTCAGATTAACCTTTGTTGACATAAACCACAGGACAGCAATGATTAAGTGCAAAGGTTCCTGTTTTAGCATTCCATTTAATGGATTTATACATTTATTTTTGTCTCTAAACCCAAGCATCTTCTTGAGAAAAAGCAACTTTGTATTGTGGCCAAAATTAAAATTTTACAAAAAGCTCTAACCAGAAGGTAAAGGACCTGCCAACACACTTTTACTTGCAATACTTCCCTCAAATTTAAGAGATAATTTTAGTCTTTCAAAAGAGAAAATAACCTCAAAAGTATAGGGGAAAGACATGGGTTTTTCCCCGCTTCTTTATTGTGGTAAAAATCATAGGCTTTTCATAATGGGAAGGCTAGGCATCCATTCCTTAAGTCTTCTAAATACTATACTTAAAGTACTTGGGGAAACAAAGAAAATGTCATGATTAAATAATATAGTTTAATTCTTTCACAAAATTCACTGATTAGACTTTAAAGCTAAGTCCTTGGCATCAGTAAAAAAAAAAATTAAGGTCTACTATATTGTGTTTTTGCTATAGAAATGGTTGTAACTGGTAATGTCCTTAATAGCAATCAGTGTCCCCTTTCATAAAATCCATTATACAAAGAAAATTTAGTACCAGAAATTGGTCAAATTATTGCTTCCTGTTATAATTTTTAAAATATATTTTTTATTGATTTCAGAGATGAAGGAAGAGGGAAAGATGACACATCAATGATGAGAGAGAATCATTGATCGGCTGCCTCCTGAACGCCCCCTACTGGGGGGCGAGCCTGTAACACGGGCATGTGCCCTGATAGGGAATTGAACCGTGACCTCCTAGTTCATAGGTCAATGCTCAATCACTGAGACACACCTGCCAGGCTAAATAATTTTTAATTTCCCTTTTTGTCCTGGCTCTCAGCAAACAAACATTTTTTTTTGGAAAATTTAGAACTAACTTGGATGCTTAATCACAGTGACTATGTTTATTCTATTGTTGGCTTAATTGCTTATTCCTCCTTGTCTTTTTGATTTTGCTTTTTTTCTGTTCTGTTTTTTCAACCTTAAAAAAAGGTATTGTAACAGAGGAATTACACACATCTGAATTCAAATTCCTACTACTTGTTACTAGTTATAGTATCATAGAACAATATAAACAAACAAAATAGAAACAGACCCACAGATACAGAGAACAGACTGATGGTTGCCAGAGGGGAGGAGGGTTGAGGGACTGGGTGAAAAAGGTCAAGGGATTGAGAAGTACAGCTTGGCAATTACAAAATATTCATGGGGATGTAAAGCACAGCATAAAAAATATAGCCAATGATACTGTAATAACTCTGTATGGTGCCAGATGGGTACTGGAAGTATCAGGGGGAACACTTTGTAAAGTACATGATTATCTAACCACTATTCTGTACACCTGAAACTAATACAAAATAATAGTGGATGTAATCAGCAGATCAGTGCATTCAAAAACTGTGGTACATCTACATAATGGAATACTACACCGCTATAAAAAAGAAGGAGCTTTTACTATTTGCAACAGCATGGATGGAACTGGAGAGCATTATGCTAAGCGAAATAAGCCAGTAGGAGAAAGATAAATATCACATGATCTCACTCATATGTGAGATATAATGATCAACATAATTTGATGAACAAGAATAGATCTAGAGACAAATGGCAGGGGAGTGGGGGTTTAGCGAGCAACCAAAGGACTTGTATGCATGCATATTAGTATAACCAATGGACACAGACACTGGGGTGGTGGGGGCTTGCCCCGGGTGGGAATGGCTGGGTGGGGGGGTCAAGTGGGGAAAAAGGAGACATATGTAAAACTTTAGACAATAAATAAAAAAAAATTAAAAAAACAGTGGATGTAAACTGTAATTGAAAAAATAAAAAAAAAACTAAGATTTAAAAGGCAAGAATGATGTCATATTCTTCACAATAACAAACATATAAGGGTAGCTATAAAAGTAGTTGTTCATTTCAGTTCAAGTCCTTTCCTATTCCAGAATCCTTCCTATGCTTGGAAAATTCCTCATCTCTACTCTAGGGAACTCCAACACCCAAATGAGAATCTGCAACAGTGCCTTCATTTTATCCACAAGCTAAAATTCTGATGATAGTCAGTGGTCATAGGAGCAACTTACCTAATCAAGATTTAACAGCTGGTTTACTTTCTTTTTTTAAAATTCTTTATTGTTTAAAGTATTACATATAGTATTACAGGTGTCTCCTTCCCGCCCCCCCCATTGACCTCTCCCTGGCCACCCTCACGCCCCCCCACCCCCAGTGTCTGTGTCCATTGGTTATGCTTATATGCATGCATACAAGTCCTTTGGTTGATCTCTTACCACCCCCTCTTCCCTCTGAAGTTTGATGGTATGTTCAATGCTTCTCTGTCTCTATTTTTGTTCATCAGTTTATATTGTTCATTGTATTCCACAAATGAGTGAGATCATGTGATATTTATCTTTCTCTGACTGGCTTATTTCACTAAGCATAATGTTCTCCATGTCCACCCATGCTGTTGTGAATGGTAAGAGTTCTTTCTTTTTTACAGCAGTGTAGTATTCCATTGTGTAGATGTACCAGTTTTTTAATCCACTCATCTGCTGATGGGCACTTAGGCTGTTTCCAAATCTTAGCTATTGTAAATTGTGCTGCTATGAACATAGGGGTGCATATGTCCTTTCTGATTGGTGGTTCTGATTTCTTAGGATATATTCCTAGAAGTGGTATTACTGGGTCAAATGGGAGTTCCATTTTTAATTTTTTGAGGAAACTCCATACTGTTCTCCACAGTGGCTGCATCGTTCCCACCAATAGTGCAAGAGGGTTCCTTTTTCTCCACATCCTCTCCAGCACTTGTCGTTTGTTGATTTGTTGATGATAGCCATTCTGACAGGTGTGAGATGGTACCTCATTGTTGTTTTGATTTGCGTCTCTCGGATGATTAGTGACTTGGAGCATGTGTTCATATGTCTCTTGGCTTTCTGTATGTCCACTTTCAAAAAGTGTCTAAGTCCTTTGCCCATTTTTTGATTGGATTGTTTATTTTCCTTTTGTTAAGATGTATGAGTTCCCTATAAATTTTGGAGATTAGGCCCTTATTGGATATAACATTGGCAAATATGTTCTCTCATGCTTTCTTATTTTGTTGATGGTTACTTTTGCTGTGCAGAAGCTTTTTAGTCCCATTTGTTTATTTTCTCCTTAGTTTCCATTGCCCTAGGACAGTGATGGCGAACCTTTTGAGCTCAGCGTGTCAGCGTTTTGAAAAACCCTAACTTAACTCTGGTGCCATGTCACATATAGAAATTTTTTTATATTTGCACCATAGTAAAACAAAGACTATATTTTTGATATTTATTTTATATATTTAAATGCCATTTAACAAAGAAAAATCAACCAAAAAAATGAGTTCGCGTGTCACTTCTGACACACGTGTCATAGGTTCGCCATCACTGCCCTAGGAGCTGTATCAGTAAAGATGTTGCTACGACATATATCTGATATTTTACTGCCTATGCCATTTACTAAATATGTAAATGTCATATGAAGCAATACAGTAGCTCTTTTGCAACCAATTTAAAATTACTGCAATTCATGAATTAACAGAATAAAGACTGATTTTTAATGTAACTTTTTAAATATCAACCATTAATGATAGAATTTTAAAAGTAGAAGACAATTCAGGAGCTCATCTTATCTTCCCTCCAGTGTTAGTAAACATGACTACATATCCTCTTTCAAACTTAATATATTAGGAGATGGAACTTTTATAGCCCCTTCTGGCAACATCAGTAGGGATGGTGATATCTTCCTTATTTTTAACCAAAACACTGTAAGTTATGAACCTATCCCTTTTTGTAACACAGCAATGAAAACAAGAAGGCTAATCTTCATCCCTTATAAATTCTTCATCCATTTTGAAGACATTCTTAGAGCTACTACTGGCCTTTCTTTGGTCTTTTTCTTTCAGTTTTCCTGTGGGAATCTTATTTTTCTACCTTTTAAATTTTGTTCCTCTTTTACTACAAAAAGTTATGTCTTTACATTTATACAATCCTGTTTTACATATATGTAAAATATGCATATATTCTTCTTTTAAAAGAACCCCAATCTTTGCAGAAATTGACAAACTGAGCCTAAAACAAATATTAAAATTCAAAAGGCCCAGAATAGCCAAAACAATCTTGAAAAAGAGGAACAAAGTTGGAATACTTACACCCAATGTAAACACTAACTACATAGCTACAGTAATCTAAACTGTCTAGTACTGGCCTAAGGACAGACAGGTAGACAAATGGAATAGAACTGAGAGTCCGGAAATAAACCCATACATCTATGGCCAATTAATTTTTGAAAATGGGAGAAGAATATTCTCGTCAGCAGATGGTGCTAGGACAGATGGATATCCATATGCAAAAGGGTAAGATTGAACCCCTTCCTTAACCATAGACTAGTAAAAGCCTTCTTAGATATGATACCAAAACATAAGCTACAAAAGAAAAAATAGTTAAATCAGACCTCATCAAAATTAAAAACTTTTCAGCTTCAAAGGATACCATAAAGAAAGTGAAAAGACAACCCACAGAATGGGAGAAAATATTTGTAAATCATGTACCTGGTAAGGAATGTGCATCTAGAACATGTAATGAACTCCCAAAGCTCAACAATAAAAAGACAACACAATTAAAAACAGGGAAAGGATTCTGAATAGACATTTCTCCAAAGAGCTACACATGGCAAATAAACAGAAGAAAGATGCTCAACATCATTAGCCACCAGGTGAATGCAGATCAAGACCACAATGAGATGCCACTTCACATCCATTAGGACAGTTATAATTAAAATGACAAACAAAATGTTGGCTAAGATGTGGAGAAATTGGAAGCTTCATACCAGTATAGTGCCAGTGGGAATGCAAAGTGGTACAACTACTTTGGAAAACAGTCTGGCAGTTTCTCAAAAGGTTTAACACACAGATACCATATGACCCAGAAATTCCACTTCTAAGTAAATATACAAGAGAAATTGAGACATATGTCCATACAAAAACTTGTACATGAATATTTCCAGAAGCATTATTCATAATAACCAGAACATATAAACAACCCACAATCAACTGAAAAGGGATAAATTAATTGTGGTGTATCTACAAGATGGAATATTATTCAGCTGTATAAAGAGATAAAAGTATTGACACATGCTACAACATGGATAAACCTTGAAAACAGTGAAAGAAGTCAGACACACACACACACACTGATTCCATTTATATAAAATGTCCAGAATAGGCAAATCTATAGAAATAGAAAATAGACTAGTGATTGCCTAGAGCTGAAGGGGTTCAGGAGAATTGAATAGTTTACTAAAGTGAGTACAGGGTGTCTTTTGGCATGATAAAAATGTTCTAAAATTTATTGTGGTGATGGTTGTACAACTCCATAAATATCCTAAAAACTACTGAATTGTTCACCTCAAATGGGTGAATTGTATGGTATGTGAATTTTCAATAAATCTGTCATATTAAAAAGGAGCCCCAAGTTCAATATAGTATCTTAAGGAAAGCACTAATTTACCTCAAGATCCTTGTTTGATGCAGACTTATCCATTTATAATGATCATTATATTACATGCTTAAAAACCACCCTTTTCTTGTACTTTAAAAATAATTTAAAATTTTATGATCAGGATAATACATTAATTTTCTAGTACTTTTCTGTAAATGTTTTTCAAATTCTCTCCACTTAAAAAAAAATGTTTTTAATGATTTTACAGCGAGAGGAAGGGAGACAGAGAGAGAAAGATGGATTGGCTGCCTCCTGCACACCTCCTATTGGAGATTGAGTCTGAAACCTGGGCATGTGCCTTGACTGCGAATCAAACTGGCAATCTCTGGGTGTATGGGACAATGCTCAACCAACTGAGCAACACTGGCCAGAACATCCCCCTACCTTTAATAGAAAGAAACTCAGACAAGATGAAAGTTCTGGGAACCTGTAGGACAAAGGGACACTGAAAAGGTATAATGAACAAAGTGATAGAATACAGGATTCTGGATTACATATGTATTTCTTTTTCTAAAGCTGCCATATATTTATTAATTAAAAAATACTAAACAGTTAACTTCAGAATCTATAACAATAATTGTTTTTTAATCCTCCCTCGAGAATATGTTTTATTGATTTTTTTCAAGAGAGAGGAAGAGAGAAGGAGAGAAGCATCAATGTGAGAAACATTGATTGGTTGCTTCCTGTTCATGCCCTGACCAAGAATCAAACCTGAAACCTTTTTTTGGTGCATGAGACAGCACTCTAACCAACTGCACCACCCAGCCAGGGACACAAAAATTATTTTAAAAAAAGACTTACCCAAGATCTGTAAGTGGAGGCTTATCTCTTCCTCTTCTATAGCAAAGATAAATCTGTGGCCCCACAAGACTTCCATTATTGAGGTCAGCTGACAATCCAGATGGGGTAACATCAATACACATATAATCCTGTGGCACTTCCTCCCCAAGAGATTTAATAATAACTGAAACATCTGTGATAGGCTCTTTTGGTTTAGCTACTTTATGACAGGCATCATTGAAGTGAATTTCTTCTTCAAAAGGCTTTGAAACATCAGTTAATCCTGCTACAACAAAGTAGTCAGCAACACGAGGCCCTTTATCTTCAATCATCTTCCATTACAGAAGGTTACATCTAAAAGGAAGGTAAAAGACTAGTATTTTCCTATAATAAGCCAAATAAATATGTGGTTTTTGTGCAAATAAAAAAAAAACTACAAAAAGAACACTACCTCCTTGATAAATACACTAGTATACATTTCACTTTCATACATAAAAAGTATGCCTTTTTTTAAAAATGAGAATATAGTTGGCATTATTTGTGATTATAAAAATAATATAAGAATTTCCATTTTTGGCAATATGGATGCTTTGATTACCTAAGTAGACAGAAAATAAAACCCCCGTGCCCTTTAAATATATATATTAGAGAGGAAGGGAGAATGAGAGAGAGAGAAACATCAATGATGATAGAGAATCATTGATTAGCTGCCTCCTGTACGCTCCCTACTGGGGATTGAGTCTGCAAACCAGACAAGTGCCCTTGACCGGAATCGGAACTGAGACATCTTGTAAAAAGTCAAGAGTCTCAAAGAGCCCTAACTGGTTTGGCTCAGTGGATAGTGTCGGCTGCAGACTGAAGGGTCCCAGGTTCAATTCCGGTCAAGGGCATGTACGTTGGTTGCAGGCACATCCCCAGTAGGAGGTGTGCAGTAGGCAGCTGATCGATGTTTCTCTCTCATCATTGATGTTTCTGTCTCTCTCTCCCTCTCCTTTTCTTTCTGAGTCAATAAAAAATATGTTTTAAAATTGACAAATTAGTTAGTATTACCTGTTTTTATTTATGTAGACCCATTTGTATAATTAAAATTAAGTATGTATGAAAAGTCTAATTTCACAGAAAAGTTTTCTATATGCATTATAGTAATTTTAAATTTATATCAAGTAGGTCTAGTAAATGCATGCATTTGCCAGTCATCAAGAGTAAACAAATGCACACAGCTGGGGCATGGCTTAGTGCAGTGGGAACACTGGCACATGTTGAAACTGCTACAGAAAGTCACAACCACACAACAGAACCAATTAACCTCACGTGATACGGTGTGATCACGTGCTAAGCATTTGCTGAATATTATTTACGAGCGGTGATTCTTATATTTAAATATGTAGACTATAGTTGTAGATCTGTAATATTTATGTCAGAAAAATTACTACAGTGTTTTTTCCCAATATATGGCCTATTCGCTAAAATGTGTTAAAAGTAACAGTGAATTAATAACAAAAAAATTAAGATGTTAATTTAATTATAAGTAAATCTTGTTTAAAAGCATTTAAAATTAACAGGGTGTTAATTTTCACATATGACATATGGACCTGAAATTTTGTCCATTAAATCCAAGTCCGTTAAAGCAAGGTCTACAAAATCATAGGATTACTGTATTGAAGTTTAATTGCTAGGTAAAGTTACATAACTAGCCTCTCTATAAGTGTTTATGTGGTTTTATGTGTCCATGAATTTTAAATGATAAGCTTTTGATAGACACTATTCATAAAAATTACTTTGGTGGAGCAATTTCCTCTCTTCATAATGAAGAGATTCAAATATTTTCCTTTTTTCCAACTTCATGTTATTTAAAATAAAGCATATAGTCACTATTGTGTATAATAGCTTTATGTCTTGCTATGCCAAAAGAAGGGAAAGCGAATGGAAATAGTACTATCATGGAAACATATATACATATTTAATAAGGTCTTTTGAAAGCTACTATTTCAGCCATTAAAATAAATAGCTATTGTACTAATAAGCAGATATTTGGGAGATATTTGTATGAAAAATTTGTTTTTGTTAGATCTTCCTGCTCACAAATTTTAGTAACTTGTTCTCATTCATAATTGAATTCAGTAAATAACTACTAAAAAGGAACAAGTTATTGTTCTTCATTAAGACATAAGAATAATTAATTTTAAAGTGGTGATAAAATTCTCACATTTATTAACAAAAAAGTAAATTTTATATCACTCCAGTTCTCTTGCCTTGTTGTTGTTAGTGTTGGGGGTGAAGAGTGGTTAGAAAGGACTGCAGAATATTTTAAGGCACAATTGACAAAGTATGTAATGCCAAGAACATAGCTGGCGAATTTCCAGGTGACTTCTTAAAAGATCTAAATGCTTTGTCATTCATTCAGGAAGTCTACAATACTGAAAATGCACCTCTACTTTTTATTTTAAATCAACTGTTTTTAGAGTAAATTTGAGATTTAGAAGCTAGGGGGAAGACATTGTTAAAAATTACAAGTTAAAGAAAATACTAAATATATTTAATATAGAAATGAATAATAAATATTATTTCCTAGTAATTTTATTAAGAGACTTTCATTGGCATGTGAAATTTATGATCTTTATGGAAAATACTAAATAGGTATGACTAAATGCCTATGGTGGCAAAAGTGACCAGAAATGACTTGGAAAGAGCATTTGAGGAAAGCATTCCTAGTCACACACAACTTGGTTGGACTTTTAGTTAAATACATCAGAGCAAAAACTGTTAAACAATTAGAAGATAATTTTGTTTCTTTCATTCTTTTTTTTTTTTAGGTAAATTTCTTTAAGTTCATTTTGGAAACTGGGAGCCACACAAAACAAATATTTAATCCAACAGTTCACTAAGTATTCACAATAATATAAAACCCTGAAACAACTTTACTAAAGCTGAAGTAATAATACGTAATATCACATTATTAACCAATTATTGTTTTTAATTCTTCTTTGTTCAAAATGATACAGATAACTTAAAGAATTAGCTTATAAAAATGTTTATAGGCATCTTCTTAAAATTTCAGACACCTGCTTAGCTAGTATTTCACTTAAAATTAAATCTATTGTCTTTGATAATAGCAAACAAGGATGTCCTCTCTATTCCTTAAAGGTTCATCAGAATTAAATTAAGAAATCATTATAAGAAAGCTCTTACCTATTCAGCAACTATTGGAGACTTGTTTTCCTCCTTTCAATCTCTGCCCCATCAATTCAAATCCTTTTTTTATTTTTTATATAGTTCCATTAGGTCCGAATAGTTAAGCATTTGCTACTTAGACTAATCCTAAGGATAAGAAAAGGCAAGAGTGGAAATCAAAGGTAACATTTTAAAGATTTTTGAAAAACAAAAAATCTGTACATAAAAGTTTTACCAAATTATAAACTATTACTGAAATGGCAAAGTGAGCAAATATACCTGATATAGAGTCACAAATTCAAGATACATATAAAATGGTCTATAACTCAATGGACCAATTCAACTGCTTCATACTCCAGTTCACTTATATAAGCTAGAAGAATTTTTTTAAACATAATTCCACAGGTAATAACCTAATTCAGCTCATCTTTTCTTACATTATCAAAATTAAACTAGAGACCACCAATCTCATCTTTTTTAAACTTCATCTCTCATTTTTCTTCCAACCAAGGCAATCTATCTACTGTCCTTCAAAAGTGGTTTTGCTCTTTTCCTCTTTGACAATACACTATAGCAGTGGTCAGTAAACTGCGGCCCCTTGAGTGTGGCTCTTCCACAAAATACCATGTATGGACGCGCACATACAGTGCGATTGAAACTTCATGGCCACACTCAAGGGGCCAAAGAGCCGCATGTGGCTCGCGAGCACAGTTTGCCGACCACTGCACTATAGTATTTCCTCTTTCTAGTCAATATATATTCATGATATTTTTCAAATATTTTAACTGTATGTGGATTTTCATTTAAACTTCATGAATTGTACAAAAGAGCAAAAAAATTAAACAATCCCATACACAATAATAAATATGGCTTATAGTGACAATGTTTCCTAGTTTCTTTTGAGAACAGAAAATAACCCTCTTATCCTCATGCACAGTTATAATATAGAATACAAATACTTATATATTTTATTCATTTAATAAGCATCTTCTAAACTGCTATAATATTTATAATTATACTAAATGACTACATAATATTCCATCAAATGGAAATAGTATACACTGTAACCAACACCCTATTCTTCCATTCCCAGCTAGTCCCAAAGTATGGTAGATAGGTGTTTAAAAATATTAAGTGAATGAACAGTTCACTTTGTAATCCTTCTAAAGCATATTATACGTAAACATAATGTCTTTTTCTATAATTCAGAATCAATATTCTGAATTTCAATTGCCCTAAATATTACAGTTGTTGTTAAATGTAGGATATAGATAAACTAGATGATCTGAGTCAAGTAACCAAAAACTAAAACCATCAGGACCTTAGGCAAAATTAGAAATTTATTCAAGAATTAATTGATTCATTCATTCAATAATATTTTCATAAATACTAAGATCTAACACTATTCTAGGAGCCAGTGATGATACTGATTAAAGCAAAAGCCTCTGCCTTCAAGGCATTTATTTAGTTCTACTTTTCCACATCTCTTTCTATACTTTTATTTACCTCCAACCATCTTTTCTCCTATCCCCCTTCCATATTCCAAGTGTGTGCCTCCACTATGCCCAAAGTTTCTCTACCATTTTCTTCCCAAAGTCCCATATGCACAAACATGATGATCCTTATTTTATTGTCCCTTTTCCCCATCTCCTTGAAAACTGGCACTCCTTCAGCATCAGCATTCTCTGGAAATTTTTAAAGGAAAGAAACCTTATTTGTATATCATATTTAAGAGCAGGTTAACTTTCTTTTGAAAAGGTTAAACCCACACAAGGCAAACTTGACTTTTTAAAAGTAAGTTTTATTAATCCAAATTGTTGGACTATATGGAGCAAACTCCTTGAGCAAGGGAGGCGTACTTGTCTCCAAGATCTACTTTGGAAGCACCTCCCCTTTCAATACCAATTCCCAAGCAAAAACCAACAACAAAAATCAAAACGTAACTGTAATTTGACAGCATCCTTATTAAAGATTAGCAACCCCTGATTTATTGAAAAAAAATAGTTAAGATAGGAATAATAGACATTTAGAGGGAAAGGAAATTTATTATTAGTCATAGTCTAAGCCTTCATTTCATAGCCAAAGAAACTGAAGCACAAAAGGTGGCTTACTTAAGGATACCTATCTAGTAAGTGGCAACCTGGACAAGAACTCAAGTCCCTTAATCCAGTGTTCTTTACATTTGAGGTTGCTATCTCTAATAAATGGTCATTAATACTGATCAAGGGCACATCTTTCAATAAGTTCTTTTGTATCACTTGTTACTCATAATCATTATGTGGTGAATATGTGCCAAAATCTGGTTAAGAAATATGGTAAATTAAACTTTCAGTGTTTAATACAGAAAACAGCTAATAGAAATAAATCAAAATAAAAAACAAAAACTACTTACACATTACGAAGGTCTTTCTCTGAAAATGATGCCAGATCTCAATTTGTGAATTCTGCAAGCCTCAGAGTTTGAGAAATACTGTATTGAAAAGAACAAGAATTGAGCTTAAATTAATTCCAATCAAATATTTCCCCCTACAATGTCTTAAAGTTCTATTAACAATGATAATTTTCAAACAAAATGCTTGCATATATTGTTTATATATGGTTAAGAGCCAATAAGTAATTTTCAAACACTAGCTCTTTCAGAAAACACATTTCAGTCAAAAATAGACACACACAGAGCAGATAATGGGGACAAAAACAGAAAATAAAAATAAATGACATAATGAGTAAATATACAGAAGCAATGTGAGAAAGAAAAACATACCACTTCTGGGGCATTATATATAGTATCTCATTCCCACAGGAAAAATATACACATTTATGAAAATTAAATATAAACTCAAGTAACTTCCATATACAAAAGAAGTCAACACCCTAAAGTATTTTCCCTTTATTACAAAGTCTTTAAATACTTATACTAAAATCAAATCTGTTTTATCAAATCCTTAACATGGTTGAGATCTCATCAAGGAACCCAGGACTTCTATCCAAGACAATAAATGATATTGTATTATGGTATTCAATATGCCATTATCATATTTTCTTCAAAGTTGAGTAATTTAGTAAGTTGTAGTTACAAGTAATTTTAAATACCAAATGGAAAGATGATGCCACTGACAAAGTCTTAGGGTATAACCAATCCAACTACATTGTACAAATCATTGTGGGTTAGCTTCACAATGCTGAAGACTTGCACAGGCAGGCGTTTCAGTAAGAGTCAAAAGCTTTTTCAGGAGAGCAAGCTGAAATGCAGTAATCACAATTACATCAAGAGGAAGAACCACAGCTTTAACCAATGTGGATTATCTACTAACTAGAGGCTCAGTGCACAAAATTCATGCATGGATAGGGTCCCTAGGCCTGGCCAGCAAACAGGGCCAATCGGGGCCTCCCTTCCCTGGCTACAAGCCGGGGCCTTCCTTCATTCTGCGCCGCCCCCTTGTGGTCAGTGCACGTCATAGTGAGCAACTGAACCCCCGGTCTCCCGGTAGAACTCCCGAGGGGACAATTTGCATATTAGGCTTTTATATAAATAGATGACAAGGAAACAGCAGCAGCAACAGACACCAGATTTTCCTACCTTGGTCTGTCTTTGAAAAGTAGGAGAGAAGGGTGGAAAGGGCCAAAATTATTTGAGTCAAGATTTGATAAAATGTCTTGGAATGGAATGGGTGAAAAGAATGAATGAGAAATTATGTTAAATACAATCTTGTTACATTTTGTAATGCTAAAAGTGGTCAGAATGGATATATGTTTTAAAAACTAGCCCTAGCCGTTTTGGCTCAGTGGATAGAGTGTCGGCCTACAAACCAAAAGGTCCCGGGTTCGATTCCGGTCAAGGGCATGCACCTTGGTTGCAGGATCCTCCCTGCCCGGGGCTCTGGTCAGGGCTCGTGCAGGAGGTAACCAATCAATGTGTTTCTCTCACATCGATGTTTCTCTCTGTCTTTCCCTCTCTCTTCCACTCTCGAGAAAAATCAATGGAAAAAATATCCTCAGGTGAGGATTAACAAAACAAAATAAACAAACAAACAAAACTAGGACAGCATTCTACCTCAGACTCACTGAAAAATTCCAGTCAGTAAATATAGAGTGGCATATATATTAAATAGTGACCTGCTGAAACATTTCTTAAATTCAACATCAGATAAACACAAAAATTTTCCAGCTGAAATACTCTATGTATATAAAAATACTTTTAACTTTTGAAAATTATAGCTCCTGGTTTATTCATAGACTATCAGGCTTATTTAGCTGCAATTATATATTATGAGTATGCTATAATAAATTCCAAATACATTTTCTGCTACATGATTTTCTTAATATAGTAAGAACATTTCTTACCATAAACAATGATCCACTAAATATTTTATTAATCAAAAAACAAATAGATTTTTCTTCAATGTTGATAATTTTAAATTGACAGCAGCGTTTACAATATCAAATATTTCACCTTCGACGAAATAAACTTCCAAAACCTTTAGTTTGATTTCATAAATTGTATGAAAAACTGACCCATTATTAGAATAGATTTTCTATTACGAAAATGAGACATATAAAACCAGCATCACTTAAGTGTTTGCAAAGTTCTTCTAATTAAGACAACACATCACAACTATTGCTCTACTTTCCACACATACATAAGAAAATGTGGACTAAAAAAATGGGTAAAATCTATCTTGTAGATCATCCTTTGATGTAAATGGAATGGAATGTATCAGTGTACTTCCTAAAGCTACATATGTTAAATTATCTTTCAGCACAGACTCCTTTAAATTGCTTTTTAAACATATATTAGTTTCAGGTGTACAACGTAGTGATTTGATATTTGTATATATTGTGAAATGATCACCAGAATAAGTATAGTTAACATTCATCACCATAATTATGAAATTAAAAAATTTTTTTGTGATGTGAACTTTTAAGATCAACTCTCTTAGCTACTGTCATTTATGCAATACAGTATTCTCAACTATAGTCACCATGCTGTACATTACACTCTCATGACTTATTTATTTCATAACTGGAAGTTTGTACCTATGACTCCCTTCACCCATTTTTCTCCCACTCCTCATCCCCTACTTCTAGCAACCACCAACCTGTTCTTTGCATCTATGAACTTGTTTTTTTTTTTACATTCCACATATAAATTAAATCATACAGTATTCCACTGAGCCATGAAAGCTGGGCATTTAAAAAAATATATATTTTTATTGATTTCAGAGAGGAAGGAAGAGGGAGAGAGACAGAAACATCGATGATGAGAAACATTAATTTCTCTGACTTGTTTCACTTAGCATAATGTCCTCAAGTTCTATCCATGTTGTTGCAAAATGCAAGATTTCATTCTTTTTTATAGCTGAATATTGCACATATAAACATATAAAGAAAATGTGTGATATATATATGTGTACACTCACACAGGGTGTCCCCCCAAAATGTATACACCCACTTTGAATAATTATAAAGGCAGTGTTTACTGAAATACATTTCATTTTCAAAATTGAGCTATCAGCTGTTAAAGTGTGTATACATTTTGGGGGGACAAAATATAAAGTATACACACATTTTCTTTATCCATTCATCCATCAATAGACACATTGTTTTTATATCTTAGCTATTGTAAATAATGCTGCAAATGAACTTGAGGGTGCAAATATCTTTTCGAATTAGTGTTTTCATTTTCTTTGGACAAATACCCAGAAGTGGAATTGCTGGATCATACAGTAGTCTTATAATGAATGTTTCAAGGAACCTCCATACTGTTTTCCATAGTGGCTACACCAATTTACCAGTACATTCCCATCAACAGTGCACAAGGGTTCGCTTTTTCCACATCCTTGCCAACACTTATTTCTTATCTTTTTGATAAGAGCCATTCCAATAGGTGTGAGGTGATACCCCATTGTGGTTTTGATTTGCATTTCTTTGATGATTAGTGATGTTGAGCACCTTTTCAGATACCTATTGTCCATCTGTACTCTTCTTTAAAAGAATGTCTATTAAAGTCCTCTGTCCATTTTAATTCTGGGATTTTTTGCTACTAAGTTGTATGAATTCTTTACACTTTTTGCATATTAACCCCTTGAGAGTTATATAATTTGCAAATATTTTCTCCAATTCAGTATGGGGCCTTTTCATTTTGTTGATAGTTTCTTTTGCGGTGCAGAAGCTTTTTACTCTGATGCAGTCCCACTTATTTATTTTTGCTTTGTTGCCTTTGTTTTGGTGTAAACCCAAAAAACCACTGCTAAGACATCCTGTCAAATAACTTATTACTGCCTATGTTTTCTTCCAGAAAATTTATGGTTTCAGATTTTACACTCAAGTCTTTAATCCACTGAGTTAATTTCTGTGTACGATGTAAGACAGTGCTCCAATTTCACTCTTTTGCATGTGGCTGGCCAGTGTGCCCAACACTATTTATTGAAGAGACCGTTCTTTCCCTCCTGTATATTCTTGTCCTCTTTTTCATAAATTAATTGACCATATATACATGTTTATTTCTGGGCTCTTTATTCTGTTCCATTGATCTTTGCACCTGTTTTTTTTGTGTGTGAGTTGTTTTTTTTTAATGTCAATAGTATATTGTTTTGTTTACTCTAGCTTTGTAATACAGTTTGAAACCAGGGTGTAAAATGCCTCCAGCTTTGTTATTCTTTTTCAAGATCACTTTGGCTGTTCGTGATCTTTTGTGGTGCCATACAAATTTTAGGATTGTTACATTTCTGTGTAAAATGTCACCAGAATTTTGATTGGGATTGCAGTGAATCTATATATTGCTTTGGGTAGTATGGTCGTTTTAAGAATATTGATTTTTTCCAACCCATAAGCATGGACTATCTTTCCACTTATTTGTGTCTTCTTCGATTTCTGTCATCATTGTCTTACAGTTTTCAGTGTACAGGTCTTTCACCTCCTTTGTTAACTTTATTTTTCAGTATTTTATTCTTTCTGATGCAATTATAAATGAGATAGTTTTCTTAATTTCTCTTTCAGATAGTTTCTTACTATTATACAGGAACACAATAGATCTCTGTATATTGATTTTGTACCCTACAAATTTACTAAACTTATATTTATATTTAAATGTTTTTATTGTATTCATGCAATTTACCTATCTTATTTTGATTTCACCAGTTTTACTTGCATTTGTGTTTGTATATTTAGTTCTCTATAATTTTGTTACATGAACAGCTTCATGTATGCATCACCAAAGTAGAGATACAAAACAGTTCCATCACAAGGATCCCTAGTGTTGACATTTTATAAGTCTTGTCCCCTTACCATCACTGTCCCTAATCCCTGTGGAGTGGTATGTATGTATGTATTTTTTTAAACTAGAGAACACATACAGTCTACAAAGGAAAAGATGTCTCCAAAAGCAATGCACCCTTACAAAATAGGTACAGAAACCAAAGAAAAAAAGTATATGTGGTGAGGAAAGACTTGTTAGTCACATTTACTCAGACATCTGGAATATTATATTTGAACATGATTATACAAACATATAAATGCACAGACATATGTATACACATAAAAGATAAGAAGGACGGAGAATGATCATCTACTAAATCACAATGAAGATCAATCTCCGTAGTTCTGAGATAAACTTTTCTATTATGGTCAAATTTTAGACTAGATCAAGTGAACAACATAAAATAATGCTACAGAACAACTACAATGGAGACTCCTATATGCATAAGAACATAAAAAGAAGTCTTTTACTGTGTTCAGGGGTAACCCTGCTGCTCAAGGAGAAGTTAGGTTGGAACTACAGTAGCTGGTTTTCCCTTGAAAATATGGATCTGAACAGGAATAAACTGGAAATAACACACAGTGTTAACATACAGATAGATACCTCTTGTCTCTCCAGGCTGACTATAAACAATGGAAAGGCAGGAACTCTGTCTTTTGTTTCTTTTGATTCTGTCACATAAATTACAGCAGTTAAAAACTCATGGTAGGTGTGTAAATATTTATTAAATGAATAAGGCCAGTATAGTAGAAAAAAATGGGAAAGTTAAAACACCACAGAATCATAGGATTTTAGAGCTAGAAGGATACATGGAGATTTAGTTTCAATTCCTTTTAAAACAAAAGAAATTGAGGCATATAAGTTAAACATCTTGCCTTAGATGAAATACATTAATTTATAATTTAACTCTCATTTGATTTGGAGTTCTACTATGTAAATACTTCAATTCAAGAATGGAAGAGAAGAGCCCGGCTGGGGTTGCTCAGTGGTTGAGTGTCGACCAGGAATCTAGAGGGCGCAGATTTGATTCCCAGTCAGGGCACATGCCCAGGTTTCGGGCTCAGTCCCCAGTGAGGGGCATGCAGGAGGCAGCTGATGGGTGTTTCTCTCTCATCTATATCGATGTTTCTACACTTGATCTTAACCAAAAGGCCGAGAAGCAATCTCATCTCCCTTCCCATCTCTCTAGAATCAATAAAAACATATTTTAAAAAAAATGTAAGAGAAGAAAGCAATTTCCTGGGGAGACCTTTGTATTAATTAGTTAACATGGACTTTGATGGACAAATATTAACAGGTAAGTGGGAGAAGTTAAATTGATTGAAGAGAGTGGGGCAATTAACAGGTAAGAAAAAGAATGGTTGATCAAAAATAAGACAAAAGAGTAAAGTAGAAAAGGAAGAAAGTTGAACAAAGAGATATAGTAAGAAAAGGAGTATAAAAGGTGGGGGTGGGGTTTAATATAAAAGTAAAAATAGTGCAGAAATGGGAAAAGTGAGAAATGATTAAATGGGAATGAGGAAATGGTATCTGGATAATTTTTAATGCTATTTACTACATCATTTAAAATAAAGAAACGATGAGATTTACCATTTCTACAGTCTAATCAGATTCACTATAAACTAACAGTAACAACAAATATCAATTACCAATCTTGTACTGAAAATCTATTCATATTCAGCACTGTATATGAAATGCAAACATATGGTGCTTACCAGTCTAGAGTAAATGGGAAGTCTGGTTGCCCTAACCAGTGGTCGGCAAACTGCGGCTTGCGAGCCACATGCGGCTCTTTGGCCCCTTGAGTGTGGCTCTTCCACAAAATACCAACTTCTGCGCATGGGCCACAAAGTTTCAATCGCACTGTACGTGTGCGCCCGCATGTGGTATTTTGTGGTATTTTGTGGTATTTTGTGGAAGAGCCATACTCAAGGAGCCAAAGAGCTGCATGTGGCTCGCGAGCCGCAGTTTGCTGACCACGGCGGCCTAACCGGTTTAACTCAGTGGATAGAGCGTCAGCCTGCGGACTCAAGGGTCTCAGGTTCGATTCCGGTCAAGGGCATGTACCTTGGTTGCGGGCACATCCCCAGTAGGGAGTGTGCAGGCGGCAGCTGATTGATGTTTCTCTCTCATCGATGTTTCTAACTCTCTATCCCTCTCCCTTCCTCTCTGTAAAAAATCAATAAAATATATATTTTTTTTTAAAAAAAGGGAAGTCTGGTTTTAAATGTCTCTTTCACCATCATTTTTTTACTTAATTTCCCATATGCATACCACTTCCATATCGCAAAGTTCTTACTTCCTCTTTGAATTATCATAAACATTTGTTAGCTGGCATCTAAAATGAATTGTTGCCTCCACTGGAATCTTCCCAAAAGTTTCTCTCAAACACACAATATCTGGTTTTTCTTCAGTATTTCAGTCACACATACACAAGGAACTTGAAATAATATTCATTGGGGTGATTAAAAACATTTACATAAGATAAGTAATCTAAAATTCAGTTATACTAATATATAATAAAAATGAGAGCCACTAATTAAAAATATCACCTTTCTTGAAAAGTAGATATACAAGATTTATAGTGCTGTTATTGGATTAATGCTTAACATTTTAATTTCTTAATCTCATCACCTATTTAAAGGTACTTTAAGCCTTTTAAAAAATCCCTTTTCACTTTTGCCTATGAACTGTAACATATAACAAATTTACTTGCTAATAAGCAACTGAAAAGGACTTTGAGAATAATTGAAAACAAATTTGAAAGTTGTTATTGTCCCAGTTAATAATTACTGATAAAATTTTTTGACTTGTAGGACTTACTAGATGAACAAAGACTACAAACACAAGAAATCCAAATATTAACATGCTTGGAAGAATTGTTAACCTTGCAAATAATTTTTAAAAATAAACTTTGATCCCAGATGATGTGGCTCAGTGGTTGAGCATCAACCCATGCATCAGGACACCGGTTCAATTCTAGGTCAGGGCACATGCATGGGTTGCAGCCTGATCCCCAATAGGGGACATGCAGGAGGCAGCAAATTGATGTTCGTCAATCTCTCTCTCTCTCTCTTCCTCTCTCTCTCTCTCTCTCTCTCTCCTTTCCTCTTTCTCTAAAATCAATAAAAACATATTTAAAAAGTAAAAACAAATAAACTTTGAGGTACTACATCATACCTAGTAATTAACAAATATGAATAAAATCTAGTTGATGGTGATAAGAAAAATAAGCACACTTGAAAAATAATGGCACTGTGAAATAAAACAATTTTTCTGAAAAGTAATCTAGCAATTACTTAAAACTAATTGTATTCTTATCAACAACTTATTCTATTTTGGTAATGTCATCAAGAAAATAGCCCAGCCAGTGTGGCTCAGTGGTTGAGCTCAACCTATGAACCAGGAGGTCATGGCTCAATTCTTAGTCAGGGCACATGCCTGGGTTGCCGGCTCAGATCCCCAGTGCGGAGCACGCAGGAGGCAGCTGATCGATGATTCTCTCTCATCATTGATGTTTCTCTCTCTCCCCCTCTCACTTCCTCTCTGAAATCAATACAAACATATATATCTTAAAATTTAATATCATCAATAAATGTATTTTAAAAATCAAACTGTTGGTCTAGGTTATTTATAACTGTACTTTCTTTAAAGAATCACAGAATTAGAGTAGAAAAGGACCTTAACAATCTTTTGGGTTCTGGACAGTGTGGCTCATTTGGTTGAGCATCATCCCATGCACCAGAGGGTTGTGGACTCAATCGGGGGAGGGGGAGGGGCGTGCGGGAGGCAACCGATTTATGTTTCTTGCATTGATCTTTCTCTCTCCCTTCCTCTCTCTCTAAAAATCAATAAAAACACATTTTAAAAAATATTTTGGTTCAATCTCATCATTTTGTTGCTGAGTAAATTCAAGTGTGGAAAGGCAAATTTGACTTGCCCAAAATAGCACAGTTCATCTGTAGAAGAGCAGGGCCTAAAACTCCTTATTCCAGATCTCTTGCTACTATACCATGTAGACTATTCCACAGAAGCCTGAAACAATGACCCAGAATTGACAAGGATCAGATCAGCTTAGTGAAGCTAGATGACACATTGTTCTTTCTAAACCTTCTGATGGCCAGGACCAGCCCTAGATAATACATAACTTCAATTCCTTAAACCCCCTTAACCTACTTTTAGCAGTCAAATCAACCTCCAGGATCTTCCCTTTCTTCATAGTCCCAAGAAAATATGTTAATCCCACTAACTACAGCTCACTTTCGAATTTCTTTTTTTAAAAATATATTTTATTGATTTTTTACAGAGAGGAAGGGAGAGGGATAGAGAGTCAGAAACATCGATGAGAGAGAAACATCGATCAGCTGCCTCCTGCACACTCCCCACTGGGGATGTGCCCGCAACCAAGGTACATGCCCTTGACCGGAATCGAACCCGGGACCCTTGAGTCTGCAGGCTGACGCTCTATCCACTGAGCCAAACCGGCCAGGGCATCACTTTCGAATTTCTATCACCAATCCTGACTCTCTACTGAGATCCAAAAGACCTATTTGATAACACTATCTGTATATCTAATAGCCAAAACAGAACTATTTCTTTGGCAAATCTCCATCTTTAGACCTAAACCCACTTCTCTGCCACACACACATTTGCACTCTAAAAATTCACCAGGAAGGGCATAAATTTGAATCTGGGATTTTTGCCTATATTATCAATCAAGATAGTTGATATTCTCAAGGGAATATGGGCTCCAGGAAAGAAAAAATAAACACTGCAGAAGTACAAGGGAGAGGTAAGAGGAAAAAAACCCAAAAAAGAGTCCAAGAACAGAACAACCTATCCCAGAGCAAACAGAACACATTTCTTACATAAGCATAACAAACATCCTCAGAAAACTAAGTAGAACACTAGAAAAATAATAAGGAATCATGAAGAACCAACTAGAGATACTGGGTGTTAAAAATAACTGAAAATTTTAAAATCAGACAGGTTAAATAACAAAATGAATGCCATTAAAAATAAAATCAATGAGTAGATGATCAGAATGAGATGTTAAGAAGGTATAAAGATGCATTTAAGCCTAACCAATGGACATAGACACCAGGAGGTGAGGGCATGAATGGGGGGAGGGGGTGAGAGGGCAATGGGTTGATAAGGACACATATGTAATACCTTCATCAATAAAGAAAAAAAATTAAAAAAGAAGGCATAAAGAATACAACTATATAAAGGTTATAAAAATAGCAGTTAAGTGCTCTGAAATCAGTTAGGCCAAGTTCAAATCCTGGCTATATCCAGTGTAAGAATATCAGATAATTAAACAAACATGTGCTTATGGTATTGCAAAAAAGGGAGCTCCAGAAGTTTAAATTTAATTCAAATAATTTTTTAAAATTTAACAATGAGGTATCCTTTTAAAAATCAGAGCTTTGCTGATTTTGCTTATCTTTTGCTTATTTTATGGTTTGGAATTGATTTTGTTTTAGATTACAGAAGGGGTACCATATTAACTTCAATGCTTGATAATGTAAAGAATCAAAGACAGAAATTATGACTGATTTTCTCATTCATCTAATAATTATTTATCAAAAATTTTTTGAAAAGTACCTATGTCTTTTTTTTTTTTAATACTAACATCTGAACTCCCTTCCTACATGTCACTATATGTATTCTGGAAGGATGGTGGACCTTAGAGTCAACCATGAAAGCCAAAAAGACCATATGCTTGCTTCTCTATTTAGGGACCAAGCACATAGATTAGTCAATTAGATGCTTTCATACAGAATTTGAGTCTAGAGTTAAAGTTGAAAAGACAGTTTAACATTCATTTTAGAACAGTGACATACAGCACCCATGGCAGTGTTCCATCAATGGCATCCAATGTCCTGCAGAAGAGCAATGGTATCTTGAATAGGAAAAGGATATTTCCGTGGCATAACTTTGGCAATGGTCTAGCACTGAGGATGGCTGGTTGGTTTGTTTCCTATTTGTTCTCAGAGTCTGGTTCTCCAGTCTTCCAATCATTTCTGTAAGCTAACTAATATCCTTCCAATAAAATCCTTTTCTTTTGCTTCAGTTAACCAGAGTTGATTTCTGTTGTTTGCATTCAAGAATCCTGAAATGGTAACCCTACCATGTGTCAGGTGTTGTACTAGGCACTGGAAACACAATGACAAATAAGATATAGCCCTGCCTTATAAGAGTATAATGGAGAATGCAGACAAGTAAACAAGAAGTTACAATAAATGATGTCTATATAATGTGAGTGGTCACAGAAAGCACAAGGACACACAGTTTAGGCTTGAAAAGTTGGAAAAGAAAAAGATATCATCTAAATCTTGAAATATGAGCAGAATAATAAAAGAGAGTTGAAAGGGCATTCCAAACAAAAGGAGCAACCAGTAAAAGGACTATAACCTTTTCTTTTTTATGTTCATTACCTCTTTCCTACACAGTATATCAAAAGCATATTTGAAGGACGAAAAGCAGACTGATAGATTTGAAGGGGATGAGAAAACAATCACAATTTGTGAATGGTGACAATGATGGTATTTCTGAGCTTGCTATATGAAAATGAGCCTCATGCTTGAAACATAGCCACCCACCACCACCACTGCTGCAGCCACAAAACTGCCTCCCTTTTCTTTCCTCACCTACCTCAGTCACTTCTCAAAACAGTCAACTATGGAGCTCTGGGTCTGGGGGAGTTTTTTTTCATTTGGTTGGTTGGTTATTTGTAATGGGGGTGGTATAGGAATCATGACTGAGTGAATAAAGGAATTGAAAAGAGAAGGTGTTAATCAACTGAGAGTAGTGAAGCACAAAGCATTCTGCCAACTGCTTACACTAATTTTGCTTAAAGGAAGGTACCATTCTACAGGAGAAAAAAAACTGATATAAAATATTTTACAAAATAGTGTGTGTATGTGTGTGTATGCTCTTTCATCTAAAATTAAAAGATTTCAGTATTGACATAGATCATTTTTAGAGTTTGTCTATTAATATTACATTAGGTTTACACTATGTATGGTTTTCATTGCTTACTTTTATAAAAATGTGGATCTTCATATGTGTTTTTTTAATTTATTGATTTGAGAGAGAGAGAGAGAGAGAGAGAGAGAGAGAGAGAGATTTGTTGTTTCATTCATTTATTCCTTCACTGGTTGCTTCTTGTATGGGCTCTGACTGGGGATCAAACCCACAACCTTGGTGTATCAGGGCAACACTCTAACCAATGAGCTACCTGGCCAAGACTGTAACTATTATAAGCTCTATGCTTGAATAGGAAAAAATCACCATATAAGTAAACTAACAACCAACCAACCACTATTTGAAAAATGTGATAAAGGAAACTGAAAGCAAATGATCAGTGACATCTCATTCTTGAAAATGATATCAAAGTTATAGAACCAGCCCTGCCAGTGTTGCTCAGTGGTTGAGTGTAGACCCATGAACTAAGAGTCACTGGTTTGATTCTCGGTCATGGCACATGCCCAGGTTGCAGGCTCGATTCCCAGTGGGGGGCATGCAGGAGGTGGCTGATCAATGATGTTTCTCTCTCATGGATGTTTCTCTCTCTCTATCCCTCTCCTTTCCTCTCTAAAAATCAATAAAAACATACATTTTTTAAAAAGTTATAGAACAAAATTATTTTAGTAAACTAAAATCTACAACTCACCTTTAAAAAAAGTAGTGTTCACTAACATGTGAAGGACAGTTATGAAAAATAAGTTTTCATTTCGATTTCATTAAATTAAATGGTGTAAAAATTTACTT
The DNA here is from genome assembly GCF_000147115.1 of Myotis lucifugus. Taxonomy (NCBI): domain Eukaryota; kingdom Metazoa; phylum Chordata; class Mammalia; order Chiroptera; family Vespertilionidae; genus Myotis; species Myotis lucifugus. Next base: position 1,108,099 of record NW_005871163.1, on the reverse strand, counting down.
CAGTCATAGCAAACTTCACACCACCTTTGCAAATTCAGTTCTGTGACAATGTCCCTGTTCAAATGGCCACTCTGTGCAATATTTGAGACCTGCTCTTTGAAGCCTTCCCTAACCTCTTTCCCCAGGACAGAATGTCATTCTCTCTTCTTATGCTTTAAGAGTATCCTATACAGATTTATATTATGATTATAACACCAATACTATACTTGTTTCTGTGAACGTGTACTCTTTGAAACTAGATTAGAAATTCTTTGAAAGTAGGCACTGCTACATTTCCATCTCTGTAAATACCTGTTTTAGCACAGTTCCTAGCATAGTAAATGACAGCTGTCAGTAAATGCTTCCTGAATAGAAAAGTACATGATGTATTAATAATTACATTAAACATAAAGTTATTTGTGTTCATAAAACAGCAATGCTCAAACTTCAAATTCTGTATGCAGAAGCTAAAAAATCAGCTCCATTGGTTTTTATTTGAAACGGGGAGATATTTTTACAGCTCTCACAATAATCACCTATGGATCAGGGATGAAATAATTTAAGTTCTTTACTACTATATAAAAGACAATGAGTGGTCTCTTTTTTATTTAAAAAAAACCAACACCTTAATTTCATTCCATATTATTCAGTATTCCTTTGTAATCACCACCTTTTAGGATATTTATTTGGGTACATACCTCTCCCTCTGAGAGTTGTATGCCCTGCATTCACTCCCCTACCATAAAAATGGGGCCTGAAATGTTCTATAAGACCTTAATTTCATCAACCATAGCTGACGGGACCAGACATAGACACTTGTCTCAAATTGAATTTTCTCCCAGGGGTTTAAATGTGATCATAAAACCATGAGTAAATATATGAATTTAAGAGGTAGAGAACTTGTTCAGCCATGCACAGTGGTAAAAGACAACATGTAGAGAGAGAAAAATGAAGTGGGCAAACAGGGAGAAGCAGAGAGACCATGCTGCCCCAGGGTGGTGAGAAAATAACTTCCTGTGTTACTGATGAGTTTCCAGTTCTTGGTCCCCTCCCCCTCATGAAGCTTGGCTGTACTTCTATCTTTAGGTACTGTAAAACCCCAGTATCCTTGCCATTAACATTAATCCCTCCCCCCTTTTTAAAAATTAGTTTGAATGTGGTTTTTAGCACTTACAAACCAAAGAAATTTGATTTTAAAACCTCAAAAAAGAAAAGGTCATGCAGGAATAGCAAAAGGTCAGTTAATCATGGGGGGGCGGGGTTGTTAAAAAAATGGCTATTACATTGGTATGTTCAGGCATTCTTCAGCATAAGAAAATGAAAAATACTTACCACCCTAACAGGTCAAACAACATCCTATAAATCTAATTTCAGCATAGTGTGAGTCAGTATGATTAAAATTCTATTTCAAAGTTCAGAAACAAGTGAGAGATTACAAGGAATAGAGAATCTTTTAGAGCTTATTAGAGCAAATTATTTTTTTAAATAAAAATACTACTACTTACTATAATTTTGACCAAAAAGTAATTGGGGATATGTTTTTTCTGGTAATAATAGCCAGTCCTATCAGACAAGCCTAAATATCATTACAGTTTTTCCCATCCATCTACACCATTTATCTTAAAAACAAGCCACTTCAAAGAGTCTTCAACTAAAATACTCAGTGGTAGAAGACAGTGACCTATAAAAAAGGATGCATTTCCCAATAGAAGTCATTACATGACATTAGCTTCTAAAATAAGACTGACATATTAGGTTTTCTATTTTATTTTTATAGTTTGTTAGTAAGAAGTTCCCTTTTTCAACCCAAACTATAAAAAAGTTTCTTTAGTAATTTTCATATCCATATTGAAGAATGAATATCAGTAACTACACAGTTCCTTTGTTCAAATCAAGGCAAACTTACATTTGAAAGAAAAACTGACTAGTTTGCTTCAGATAATCAAAATTTTGGAAGACTGAGAAAATCTAGAAATGTAACAGCAAGTTCAGAGATAAAAATAAACAAAAGATATTTCTATCAAATTCTGGTATTCAAAAAAAGGAGGAAGACATTAAATTTAGGGTAAAAAGAAAGGTTTATGAAAAATTAAAGTGATTGCTATAAAAAAGATTATAAGTAAACATGTCTCAGCTGTTTATAATAATGAAAGAAGGCAGTGGGATTGATAATTTTTATGACTTATATTGTCCCTAGAATGTTTATTGAAATTACGTTTGATTATTAGTGTCCAATATTCTGAGAATTTTATTTATTTTTACTTTTTAATGACTATTTTTGTTTATTTTTTTATTTATCAATTACAGTTGACATTCAATAGTATTTTATACTAGAGGCCCGGTGCATGAAAATTCATGCACTGGAGGAGGGAGGGGTCCCTCAGCCCGGCCTGCCCCCTCTCACAGTCCAGGAGCCCTCAGGGGTGGGAGGCGACCCAGTGATCAGGGGAAGGCAATGACCCATCACACCTCTGCTGCTGCCACTGCTGGCAGCGCAAGCCTCGGCCGGCCCTGGGCAGCTGGGCAGCCGACATCCGAGGCTGCCTGTGCCTTGGGCCAACCATGGTCGGCTGGGGGGCTGAGGGGACTGGGGGACTCCAGAGGCAGGCGCGCGGCAAGGGCATCTTTGCAACAGTGTGAGGGTCAATTAGCATATTCCCTCCTTATTGGCTGTGGGTGCCTCCATCTTTGCAACAGTGTGAGGGTCAATTAGCATATTCCCTCTTTATTAGATAGGATTAGTTTCAAGGGTACAGCACAGTGTGAGGGTCAATTAGCATATTCCCTCTTTATTAGATAGGATTAGTTTCAAGGGTACAGCATAGTGGTTAGGCATTTATATAATTTATAAAGTAACCCCTCTAAAATGTCTAGTACCCATCTGGCACTATACATAGTTATTACAATACTAGAGGCCTGGTGAATGAATTCGTGCATGGGTGGGGTCCGGCCAGCCCGCCCCGATCGGGGTGAGGGGGCCAATCTGGCCGGGTTGACCTGGGGGAGGGGCCATGGGTGGTTGAGCGTCGACCCATGAACCAGGTCACAGTTCAATTTCAGGTCAAGGCACATGCCTCAGTGTGGGCTTGGTCCCTAGTAGGGGGCCCGCAACAGGTAGATGATGGATGATTCTCTCTCATCAATGATGTTTGTCTCTCTCCCTCTTCCTTCCTCTCTCTAAAACCAATTAAAAAACATATAATATTTTTTAAAAAGCATTCCAAGGGCAACAGTAGCTATAATAGGCAATTTATTGAACATTTACTAAGTGTCAGCAACTGTTCTAAGTGCTTTATTTATATTAACAAATTTAAGCTTCACAACAATCTTATGAAGACACTAGGGGCCCAGTGCATGAATTCGTGCACCTTGAAAGGAACTGTGGGCCACAAGGCTGTGGTGGGCACAGGTGTGGGTCTTGGCCCATCCTCCGAGCCCCGACCCAGTCCCTCCCACCGCAGCCCCACTACTGCAGCCCCTGCTCCCACGTGCTGATGGCGCCAGCCCACTCACACATGGCCCGCTCACACCCGCTGACGGCGCGGAGCGATTGGGGCCGGTGCCAGCAGTGGGTGCAAGCGGGGCTTGCGCTATCAGCGGATGTGAGCGGCAGCTGCTGCCCCTCAGGAGCAGGGAGAGGTGGAGAAGTCCTCAGGGGCGATTGGGGCCAGCAGCCACCGCTCGCACCCACTGACGGCGCCAAGTGATTGGGACCGCCAGGCACCGGCAGTGGGTGTGAGCAGGGCCATCACTGGCAGTGGGTGTGAGAGGCAGATGCTGGCCCCAATCACCCCTCAGGACCAGGGGGCGGTGGAGAAGCCCTTTGATATCTTTCTACCTTGTTTTCTTTTCTTTCCTTTTTAAAAATGTTTTTATTTCTTTTTAGAGAGAGAAAAAACATGGATTAGCTGCCTCCTGCACGCACCCCCAACCCTTCGGTGCACAAGATGACTCTCAATCAAGCCACACCAGCCAGGGCCCACCTCATTTTTTTTTTTTGATAGTTTGTCTCTTCTCTGTTCTTTCTATTTGTTTGCTTTTTAAAAAGAGGATGCAAGAATAAGGTACTAAGAAATTGTCACACACTTTACAAATAACAATAACATCCACAAATGAACATATATGCAGCCTATGTAAATATAAGATTCTCTAACATACAATCAAGTAATAGCTCCAAAATCTACTTATAAATTGGTTATCTGAAACTCAGAACATATTTTCCCATAAAGAACGTTAAAAGAGGATATATGAGCACCAGGAGAAAGATGCTGTCTGAAGTGCCAGGCCTTGAGCAGTGAGACAGAAAAAACAGAGTACACATATGGCCTGATAGCCCAAGAAGAAAGTGTTCTCAACCACAATTTGAGAACAGAAATCATGTCTCATTCACCTTCGTATCCTCAGTGAGTGGCAAATACAGCTGACCCTTGAACAACATGGGTGTAAACTCTACAGGTCCATTTACACACATATTTTTTTCAATACGTAGTGTAAATGTATTTTCGCTGCCTTACGATTTTCTAAGTAACATTTTCTTTATTGTAAGGATACACTATATCATATATATAACATGCAAAATATGTGTTAATTGACTATGTTATTGGTCAACATTAGGCTATTAGTAGTTAAGTTTGGGGAGTCAAAAGATATATGCAGATTTTGTACTGCATGGGGGATCTGTGCCCCTAACCCCCATGTTGTTTAAGAGTCAACTGTAAGCATTATGCAAAGTGAAATAAGCCAGTCAATGAAAGAAAAATACCACATGATCTCACTCACCTACCGAACGATAAAGACCATAATAAACTGATGTACAAAAATAGATACAGAGGCAGAGCAGCATCGAACAGACTGTCAAACTATAGTGGGAAGGCCAGGGAGGGTTGGGAGGCGGGGGTGGGGGGGGTGGGAGGTAAGAGATCAACCGAAGGACTGGTATGCATGCATATAAGCCTAACCAATGGACACAAGACACTGCGGGGTAGGTGTTGTCCAGGGGAAATGTCGGGGGGGGGGGGGGAGGAGACATATGTAATACTCTTTGTAATACTTTAAGCAATAAAACAAATTTTAAAAAAAAAAGAAAAAAAAGTCAACTGTACCTGGCACCTCATAAACATTCAAAAACTGCTAACTAGTGACTGATCAGGCAATGAGAAAAAGACTAAGTCAAGAAGTCCATCAATAGGTGGCACTGTCAACACAGAACATTTTGATTGTAAGACCCAAACAGCAGCCACATACTTAAAACTATTACCAGGTTGGTGCTGTTAACTAGGAGAATGCCTTCACCTAAATTATTAGCTGTTTCCATTATTGTATATTGCATAAGCACCATATTTTGAGGGGGTTTTTTTTTTGCTAATATGAATCATAAAATAGTTTCTCTGTTGGAGCAGTGGTTATGTGGGACTTTCAGGATTTTCTCTTATGACCCTTGGAAACATTTTAATGTCATTTTTATGGTTATTAGAGTAATATTATTCAAAAGATAGAGCATAGAAAAGTATAAGCACTAAAATAAAAATTATCTATAATCTTATCCAGAGACACCTTTTAATATTTTATGTAAACCTGCCATTCATTTTGCCACATACTATATGACATGTTATAAATAATAACAGTGTATATATTTCCTTCTATTCTGACTTTTCACTCAACAATTGTACTTTCTCATGTCAGTAAATATTTTGTAATATATGACTTTTAATAACTGCATATATTACATGAATTATTATTAATTTCACTATCCTATTATAGTGCATTTTGACTGTTACAAATTTTTCACTATTATAGTAGCACACTATAGAAAATAATACTTTCTTATGTAGCCCTACCCAGTTTGGTTCACTGGATAGAGCATCGGCCCATAGACTGAAGGGTCCTGGGATTCGATTCCGGTCAAGGGCACATCATACCTTGGTTGCAGGCTAGATTCCCAGCCTGGTCTGGGCAGGTGTGGGAGGCAACCAATCAATGTGGCTCTCTCACATCATATTTCTCTCTCTTTGTCTCTCCCCGTCCCCTCCACTCTCTCTTAAAAAAAAATCAATGGAAAAATATCCTGGGGTAAGGATTAACAACAACAAAAAAATACTTTCTTATGTATAAAATTCTATACCACTGTTTTAGGATTCAAAGTGGTAACTATGATATACACTAATAAAGTGTGTGGTGCTTGACTTCTCCCCAACCCACAGATTCTATTGAGCAATAATCTAGGGCATTATAAAACCAAACAAACAAGAAAGGAAGACATTTTTGTCAACTTTTCCTGAATCATTCTCTTGTTCCACATCTGGTGGGAAAAAAGAAAGTCCCACAAAGTCTCTGACATCAGAGAGAACAAGAACAAGTCAATTTTCCTGCTAGAACCACTTTTGTTTTCCACTTAGAATAATAAACCATCAATTTAAACAGGAAAAGCACAGATTTGTAATATATAAAAAATCTTGGTGTGAATCAGTGCTTAAATTCAGGTTTCCACAGTAAGTAGACTGCTTAGAAATTAGCTGCAAACAAAAAAGATAATGTAACTAATATCACTTAATGAGAAATGAATTTTCATTTAAAATTCTGTCATGATTTGTTATTGTTTGAATAAAGTAATAAATGCCATATACTCTAGCTCCTCTTTCTTATAGCCTCCTAATTAATTCAAATATTATTCAAGTTGCCATCAATAGGCCAACAGCTCCAGAAGCTTAAGAATCAATAACTATTTAAGCCAGTGGTAAGTCATATGGAAAAGTTCAGAACAAATCAACATCAGTTTTGTGGCTCTCTTGCACAAACAAAAAATTTATATCGCTTACTAATTTTCAAGAGTGTAAATTTGTGTACATAAATTCAAAACTCAGGCCAAAATTTACTCATTTATTCCCAGTACATATTGGGCTTGTGTCAAGATCAATTAACTTCTCTAACAAGTACATTCTTATAAAATTTCACAATGAGATAGATCTATGTTTAATCATTCAGAAAAATAAAATTATGTAACATATAGTATATATAACGATGATGATAAATGCTATTCTGAACGCCTGAGAGCTGCAGTTCAAAGGAAAATTGTAAAAATGATGTAAAAGTTGCCTAAAATGTTTAATTCCAAAGAAAGTTCTTATAAAACAAGTCAAATACAATCTTTTTGTTTCATTCTAAGTTCAAACAGGGTTCAAATAGCTCAGAAATTCTGTATACTTAAATTTCAAAAACTGAATCCCAGAACCATATTCTCTAAACATAAACTGAATAATTTGCCCAATAGTCCTTACTTATTACCTAATCTTACTGGTAGGTCTCCCAGAGAGACTACTTTTTACAGTAATCTCAAATATACTTCAATAGATTCGTGTAACCTGGGCTACACTGTTTACAGGTGTCTCCGCCTCCTTCCACCAAGATGAGAGTAAACGGGCAATCAGAAAATAGAGACTATAAACACCAAGCCACAGCTTGCAACCTCATCAAACTGCTTCTTTACGTTTGGGCTACTATGTTCATTCATGTGTCATACATTTTCAAGAATAACGTATTAACGGAGTAATACAATTTGTGCCCTCACGGGTCTCTAGATGGCTGGCACGCGTTTTCTCCCTAAATAAATACATGCCTGTTGACTGATGCCTGCCCTGCTGTTGCAAACAAGAAATAACTGTCCTGAAAAACAAAAACCCTTCTCTAGGGCTCCAGGCGTAACCATGCGTTTGTATTAAAAGCACGCTGAGACAATAACAAAAATCTTCCAGCACATCTGTCATTTAAAAGCACGATAATGAAAAGCTGTCGCCGCGACCCAGTTTTAGGTCACAAGCTTTTTTTCATTTTTTCTCCTCCCCCTCCTCCCCC
>NW_005871163.1:1096411-1099738 GCF_000147115.1 Myotis lucifugus | reverse complement strand
GCCAGGGGCGCGAGGGCTCCTTTCAGCAGCCGCCGCGCCCTCCCGGGGGCGGACCGAAGCGCGGAGGGCCCCCGGCTTCCGAGAAAGCCCCCGGGCGGAGGGTCGCGGCCGTCCCGCCCCCACCTTCTCCGAGCCCGGCTGGGCCCCGCTCCCCGCACCCTCGGCTGTCACCGCTCCGGGCTGTGACAGCTCCACATGCCACCGCTGTCCGCGTCGCCGCCCCCGCACTCACCTCACTGCTGGCTCCCGAGCGAGCAGCGGGTCGAGCTGGGAACGCGGTGCCCGGTCCCCTCGCGAGCGGCCGCGGGACACGAGGGGCTGAATGCCGCGGAGCTCGGAGCCTGCTTAGCTCATCCCCGGCCCCGCGCTCCGCCCTGCGCAGCTCCCCCGCCCGCCCAGGCCTGCCTCTGTCTCAGTCAGACGGGACTCCCCCTCCCCTTGCGGCCGCTGCAGCCTCCGCCTCTTTCTGTGACTCCAGCCACCGCTAACTCCGCCGCTGCGACCAGCGCCATCTTGGCAGTGACGGAAGGGGTGGGGGAGGTCCTCGCGGCCCGCAAGAGCCAATCGCGGGCCAGGTCCGGCCATCGGGGGCGGGGCCCTAGCGCCTGAGACTGATTGCGTGAGAAAGTGGGCGGGGCTCAGCCGGTGACGCGCGGTGTTGTTGGGGGGAAATGCGCCGTGTGGTTCCCCCTCCGGTCGGGAGATCCCCAGCCCGAGGCGCGCGTGGGCGAGACACACCTTCCCTTCTCTTTTCGCCGCCGGGGGGCCCGGGGTCTGTCTGGGACCCGCGGACCTGCTAGCTCCCTTCTCCGCAGCAGCCTCGGGAGTCCGGACAGCGCTGAGCCGGAGCTCCGTGCGTCTGTCCGAGCGGCCGCTCCTCCACCCAGGGTGTTCACATTCCCCAGGAAACCCGCTAAGGGGTTAGCCACCACCTCGTAGGTTTCGGTCCCAAGATACTGAAGGTGAGATAAAATGCGAGCTTCAGTGGGTTTCTCTGAAAAGTGTGTAGATAAAACACCTATTGTTGACCGAAGGGGTGTAGATTACATTGAATTAATGGGATATGGCCTACTTAAACCTAGCTATGGCTCCACCATAAGTAGCTTTTGGCAAGTTGCCTCTGAGAAATGAGCGTAATAAAGGTTGGTTACCGCTGCAGGGTTGCTCCGAGGGTTGAATTCTATAACACATGCGAAACGCTTGGCATAGTGCCTAAAAGTACTCAATAAATGTTAGATATTATTCCATGGACAACTGAAGGAAGAAAAAGGACCCTAAATGTCCCTCTGGTTTCAAGTGAGTTTTCCTAAATTGCACAGAGTAGGTATTGATCTCTTTTACTAACCAAGTTTATAGCTCTATTTCCTATCTCCATAACTTCCATTGTATTCATTCATTCAGTCAACATTCATTGAAACTAACGCTTGAGGTGGCTAGAGAAACAGACAAGGTCTGCCTTCATGGAACTGACAGTCTAGTGGGAAAAAGAGGGACAACAAAACATCACATTTTGAGGGGAAACATGTACAAAGGTTATAAGCAGAATTCTGACAATCAACAGGTTAGCTTTTAAAACAAACAAAAAAGGTGGTGAGGGAAGGACCATCTGAGGGATGAGAAGGAGCCAGTAATGTGAGAAATGAAGAGTGAATATTTAAGACAGTGGGAGTGGCTGTGCAAAGGACCTGTGATGAGGAGGAGCTTGGCTGTTGGAACTGAGTGGAGACCATGGTGCTGGGGATTGCATAGAGCAAAGAGGAACCTGGCATCGCGCTGGAGAGGTGAGCGAGGGCCTAGGAAGACATAGAATAAACAAGATTGGGTTTTATTGTAATTGTAACTAAAGCTATTGAAGTGTGCCCAGTGGCGTGGCTCAGTGGTTGAGCGTGACCTATGAACCAGGAGGTCACAGTTCCGGGGCTCCATCCCCAGTGTGGGGCATGCAGAAGGCAGCCAATCAATGATTCTCTCTCATCATTGATGTTTCTATCTCTCCCTCTCCCTCTCTGAAATCAATAAAAAATATATTTAAAAAAATAAAAACTATTGAAGAGTAGGGAACGACTCTGTTAGAGCAAGGGAGTTGGGAATAGTGATGCTTTAGATCTGACAAAGCAAACAACAACAAAAGGCTCTTCAATACTAAGTTGGTTAGATTATATGCTCTGATCTTCAATTACCTTATTGTTAAAAAGAAATGTGTGAGACTGTGTGTACAGAAAAAAATACTACTGTCCCTGAAAATTGTTAAATAATGTAAGTTGTAGTTCTAAGTGTTTTGTATGTTATGTTAATGTTGGGTATAGTGCCTAATCAATGCTATTTGAGAAGTACATTTTTTATTGATTACAAGTAGTAATCCAAACCAGTCAGTCTTACTAAATTTTGCACAATGTGCTACAAGGGAAAAGAATATGAACTGTTATGTGTAGTTTCTTGTTGTTGTACTTTCAAATGTATTTTTAAGTGCTGAGCTCTGCATTTTCTAATAAAATTTGCTATCAAGACATGAATTTTTAAAATGTCATTACTGTAAAATACACATAACAAAATAGAATATTTTTACTGTACAGTTAAGTAACATTAAGTACAGTCACATTGTTGTGCAACCACTGTCCATTTCTAGAACTTTTTTCATTATCCCAAACTGAAACTCCACTCGGTAACCAATAGCTCCTATTCTACTTTCTAAAACATGTATTTTTAAAGGTATGTGGTGAGGCCCCCTTCCCACCTCAAAATGGCAAATGCCTTTGGTGATTAATAGAATTCTTAGCTCTCAAAGTGTTCAATAGACCATACCATATAAGTTTGAAACCACCACCAAGAAATAAGGATTAGTATAAGTTGTTAGCTCGGATGGCTAACACATCATACTAATGAGGAATACTAATATAGGATCAATGAATCTTTAGCATTAAAAACTGTGTTCCATGACAATAAAATGTGCTCTATGATCTTGTAAATGTATGCTCCAAAATGGCCCAGACAGCCTGTTCCTCCATTCATATACATCTACTCTAAATGCATATTTTTTAATGCTATTAATTTTCATTAAAAAATAAGTGATTTCATCTCTGGCTAAATTTAAGTTTAAAAATCACTCTTGTGAATAATAAAATATAAAAAAGAAAGCATGTTTTTTTTTGCCACATTTCAAATAACCAAGCATTCTATAAAGTTATGAATTTTAAAAGATCAAGTTTTTGACCTGAAAACACTGAGTTGATAACTTTTTAAAATTTATTTCTTATTGTTGACACTCTTACAGATAACCCCCTATGTACTCCCTTTTTGCCTATTGTTGTTTTGTAAAATATGTCCTAG
>NW_005871163.1:1065579-1096234 GCF_000147115.1 Myotis lucifugus | reverse complement strand
GGGATCCAACTCGAAACCTTGACACATTGGGACGATGCTCCAACCAACTGAGCTACCCAGCCAGGGCTCAAACTAAATTTCTTTTCCAGGCTGGACCCTTCCTCCTCTTGCCCATGTCATCCACAGTGTTTTAAACCCAACCTGAGGACATGGCTATAGCCAGTCAGATTGCGAGAGAGGTTATAGCATAAAAGGACACAAAGGAACTTTTGAGGATGATGGGTATCAAGATTGTAGTGATGGTTTCACTTGACCTATGTCAAGTTTATCAAGTTGCATACTTTAAACATGTGTAGTCCTCTGTATGTCAATTATATCCCTACAAAACTGCAGAAATTGTACAAGTCCAATTGGGAACCTCCCATCCTTTCACCATTGGATGCAGACTTAGCCTTCCATTGGTTTTAATTGTTGGGATACCTACCAGGTCAATTCCTCTTTGAGGAGTAGCCTGTTTCATTAAAACATTTGACTAGCAGCAAAAAGCACTCTTATTTATTTGTTTGTTTGTTAATCCTCATCTGAGGATATTTTTTCCATTGATTTTTTTCTTTTCTTTTTTGAGAGAGAGAGAGAGAGAAAAGAACATTGATGTGAAAAAGACACATCGATTGGTTGCCTTCTGCACTCGCCCTGACCAGGCTGGGGATCGAACCTGCAACCCAGATACATGCCCTTGACCGGAATCAAACGTGGGACCCTTTGGTGCCTGGGATGATGCTCTAACCACTGAGACCCTGGCCAGGGCAAAATCACTCTCTTTTTCAGTTGGTAAAAAGAGTCAAACATTTTCATTTTCATCTACATTACAGCATACCAATGAAAATATTATAAACATAGTTGCAAGCACAGTTTACAGAATGGTATTCTAAAAAGTTGCAAAAGTGGAAAAGGTTTCAATTGTATTTTTTCCTCAATCAAAGAAAACACTTTCTGAAAGAACATATTAAAAAGCAGTAGAAAACATTAAGCAGTACTTGACCTCATGCTCAGGAAGTGCCTTTAAGAACCTCAAAGCTCCTTAACAGTCATTTCTTGACTCCTCTAAGCATCCCAGGCATATGTCACTATAGTCACAGTTAAACAAACTTGAAACCCAAGTGAGATTTGGGCAGATGAAAAATATGCCTTAGAAATTTGGGCCCCATGCCATTTCTGAAATTATGTCATTTTTTGCACCTGGTACTCTATATGGCTATTTCCTAGAAGTTATTTTTAAATACTGTGGTTTGAACAATGCAGGACGAAAGACCTATGAAACCGGTAACAGCACTGGAAGCTGTTGTACAGCCTAATCCTCTCCACCTGTTAAATCTATTCACCTTAATTGCTATGCCAGAAATTTCCCACATCCTATATAATAAAAGCATAGTATGCAAATTGTCCCCTTGACCGGGAGTTGTCAGGGAGTTTGACCAGGGGGCAGGGCCAGTGCGGGGTGAGGAGGGGAGGGGGAAGGAAGGGAGGCCCGGCCAGCAGCCGGCAGTCGCTAGGGACCCTACCAGTGCACGAATTTTGAGCACTGGGCATCTAGTCTTTAAATAAAAACCTGGAGCCTTCCAAAAAGCGATTCTTGATATCTATGCCATGGGGCTTCCTTCAGGGTGAGAAAGCTTTCCACCAGGCACTTGTGGTCCTTCAGAAACACGTTGGATGTGTTCCAAAGCAGAACACACACTGTCAAATTCTATTCATTGTGAAAGTGTTAGAATGGCATTCCAGTGTAGTCAATCCACAAACTGAAATTTATTAGCAATGCTGTCAAATAATCAATTTATTTCTTAACGCAAATCTGATGAAATACTTTTGAAAGACAAATTATCTGAACAATTTGCAAAAATAATAGTGAGAAACGTCATGTTGCAACTGATAAACTCTAAACCTGACACTTGAGAGGAGTGTCCAGGGACAGGAGAGCTGTGGCAGTGTGAGCCACTGCTGTCTCTACCCTCTTGGTGGCCAACTGAGGAGTCATATATTTGACTGAGCACTTTTTCACACATTTAAAAATTATCACCTCTCAACATCCTCCTCAAGTGAATGCTTTTACCTCTCTCAACAATTCCTTCTAAATTCAATTTTTAGTTTTTAAATGATCTGCAAAAGAAAATTATTTTTATATAGTGTGTCTTTTTAACTGTCATTGTCCATAGTCAAGTGTGCACCCTGTCCTATCATTTTTAAATGATAGCACATTTTTATAACTCTTAATAAATTCACTTCAGTCAGTATTTATACACAAAGCACTATGTTGGGCACAGAAGGAAAACAAAGATAAGCACCAGGCGTGTAACTCTAAAAAAAAAAAAAATGGAACTAGTAGAAGTTCTACAATAGATGGATGAACTTGTTGCTGGGGTGCCTTAGGGAGTTGAGTGATTAATTATGATTGTGGGGATTGAAGGTGACAAATAGATGAATTTTGAACCAGTCCTGCGAGAACTTAGACTTTCTATGAAAGGTCAAGGCATCGTTGTTTGGGGTATGGGGGTGGTACAAGGCAGTAACAGCTTGGGTTTGTGGTTGTTTTTTTTTACACTCTGAATCTTTATAACAGATGTATTAGAATTGTTCTCAACAAGTGAGAAAGAGATACTTATAAATTGTTTCAGATCTTTGACTGTCGTTGTAATGGCCAAAGGTTCAAATAATTTGGAAGGATGGATATCTGTGCTGACTTGCAGGAAATATGAGTCAGCTTTTCTCATGTACTCAGCACAGCTCTGTTATTACAGCTAGGATATTTGGGAAACATTAAGCTGAACAAATCAAACACCGTAATTCTTTTCTTTTTATTGATTGGCCCAGACATGCATCCTGCAAGGGTAGACAACAGGAACACTTTTTATTGTCAAGGCTTAAGGAACTCTGCTGGCAAGGGGAAACACCTGCAATTGAAAAACAAAAGAAAAACACACAACTTCTGTTTTCTATATAATCCTTCAGGCTAGGAACAGACCCATCCTTAGTCCATACCTCTCTTCTATGCTTCAGGATTGTGTATTCAACTGTCTCCAGACATCTTAGCACCAAGTATTTCTGAAACGCAGCATTTTTTAAGGTAAACTCATTATGCTTACTCCAAACCTGTTTCTCCTATATTCTCTAATTTCTTGAGTAGTACTCACAATGCACCAGTCACAAAAGTCAAAACCTGTGAGTAATCAACTCCCCCTTTGTCCCTCATTCTTTAACACTTAGCCATCAAACCAATTGATATCACCTGCTTAATATCAACTGTGTCCTTCCTTACCTCTCCATCTCCATTTCCACTGAGCTAGTTCAAACACACATTTTATTTAACCTGAAATTTTGCTGCACTCAACTAATTGGATTCCCCATCTCCTGTCTTTCTCTCTTACATCTAGCCTTCCCTTTGTTGCCAGGTTGATCTTTCTAAAGAAGAAATGTGATCAGTTGTTCTAGATATAGTTTGAGGCTGCTAGCCTTCTTCTCTCCTTTCATTCTATTCTCGGTAGAAAAGTTCATCAGTGTCCACTCTTGGAATTACCTAAGAAGAGCAGGGCATCAGGGCCTATGCTTCATTCTCCCCTGCCCCTTTCCAATATGTTAGAGACAGCCTCTCATTCTGAACACACTCAGACTCAAGATGCCAGGCTCTTAATTGAGAGAAAGAATTTAAGTAACCCATAAGCACAGTATTTCCCTTGCCCACACAGATGTGTACAAAGAGATGGACTGGTTAGTTATATCGAGCTAGTGATATTAAGGGCAGAGTTAATCCAGAAGGGGAAAACTCTAGCAATTTGCTTACTTGGGATTTGGAGAATAATAGACTGTTAGTAGTAAAGATCTAAATTAAAAACAAAACAAAAAAAGATCTTCAAAGCCACTCCTAAGGGCTCTCTAGTGTCAGCATCACTTTACTATCTCTTAGAAACAGATATCCTTCCTCTACCTTCTCTGCTTATAGCCCTCCCTGCATGTTTTCATATTTTGTTGTAATTACTTTAACAGCATTTTTAAAATTTAGTAAACATCACCCTATTGATTTAATAGAATTTAGATCTCGTAATAGTAACTATGGAGTTTAAAATTCTGCTTAAAGGGAAGTAGAAGTAAGTTGATAGGAGGCTTTTATGTGAATGTATTGGAACTGAAATGGAAGAAAGGCTTTTAGAGATGGCACAATAGGCCGTGCTGGCAAACTCCTGCCTGCCTCTGCAGTGCTGTCTGGAAGGCAGTGGAGGGTACAGTGAAGAAAAGAGAGCCATAGAATCCCTGATGTTGGTTTGAAGAGAGTGTATAACAATACAACTCATTTTAAACAAACTCTATGATAAAAGAGAATTGGTGAAGTTATGGAAAGAGACAAGAAACATTCTTCTATCACATTCTCCTGATGATCACAGAGGCTCTGTTTGCTACAAGGTCTGGAGCAAGAATTGAAATAGTCAAGGTAATAAAAATGGTGGTATGGTGGTTGGTTGCAAATCTCAAGGGTGGAGTTCAGGTAACATGTAGGGAAACTGGATAAGGGTAGGGCTAAGTGGATGGGGTTATAGAGCCATTGAGGTGGGACAGGCAATTAGGAATGGATTTAAAATGTGTCATCTGACCCATGTCATGATGGCTTTATGGGAATGACAATTTCATAAACTGAGTTTATGTGTCTCTGACCCAGAACAAAGGACTTTTGAGTAGGAAGGAAATGTAGAGATCATCTAGTGACCATTCTATTTTTCCACAGGTGACCATTTGCCTACTTGTGATTTTTCCAAGGTCATATACATCCAACAGTGGAGGAGAGTTAGGACTGGAATCCAGATCTCTAGATTTCCAGTTCTTTGATTTCTTGACTATATAAATACCTATGAGTTCCAACAACTCAGAATTCCGAAGTTCCCATGAAGTAAGCTCAATACACAAGAAAATCCTTATTTTGGAGATGAAGAAACTGGGGATCATAAAGGTGGAGTGAAATATAGTCAATAATCCGATATAATAAAAGTCTAATATGCAAATTGTCCCCTCAGGCAGTCATTTGACCGGGAATTCAACCAGGAAACTGTGAGTTCGACCGCTCACTATTATATGCGCTGACCATCAGGGGGTGGCGCGGAACATGGCGGGCGTCAGCAACATGCTGCGACCTCTTGCCAGCTACCTGAGGGTAGGGGTGACAGGGACAGAGGTGCGGTGAGAATGTAGGGTATCTGCCGAGCTCGCTCTCACTCCCCCTGCTACCCTCCCCTGGGACGGGCGGCCATGAGGAGCCTGTCCCACACTCGCTCAGCCTCTTTTCGGTGAGCCAGGCCACAGCTGCAGGGACCACAGGGGCCGGTCGGGCTCCACGTGGGTTTACGCAGGAGCTGGTCTGCAAGGCCAGACAGGAGAGAGCACGCTGCCTACCTGGCCTCCGTGTGGCACCGCTGGGTGGCCCAGAAGCCCACGCTGTGCCCCAACCCATGGCGGCCGGCCGTGCTCACCACATTCCCATGTGGGAACTCGGGCGCTGTGACTCAGGCGCCCAGGGCCCAGAGGTCAGCTGGGACCTGCCCTTCTATGCCAGATGCTTGCGCTTCGATCTCGGCCAGGCCTAGGGACTGCATGCATGCACGAATTTTTTGCACTGGGCCTCTAGTGTTATAATAATTATGTATGGTGATAGGTGGCTACTGAAAATATCGGGGTACATTTTGTAAAATATATGATTGACTAACCACTATGCTATAAACCTGAAACTAAACTATATATATAAAAAGCTAATATGCTAAGTGTCCGTCTGGGTAATGACATCACATAGCAATGCCCAGCTTCCTCTCCCTAGTGACTAACTAGCCTCCTTGGAGTTTCTTCAGCCCAGGAACACAACTTGCTCTATAGCCAGGTAGAAACATTTTACACTGTAACCAAATGTCTGTGAAGCATTTTCCCATGCCTCATCTCATTTGATCCTCACAGAAGTCCTGGAATAGGTAGATAGGAGACTTGGTAGAATCCTATTTCTTTTTATTAGCTGGAAAACAGAGATTTAGAAAGTTAGAAACTTGACCCGACTGAAAAGAAGTAAGAAGTGGTGGACCTTGAAAATGACTTCAGGTTTCCTCACTGCACAGAATATAGTCAAACACTGCTGCAGTTAAATATTTTACCCCTTGCTCTCCCTGCGTGATCTACAATAATAATCTGCTTCGTGTTGATATTTACTTCTGTGTTGCCGACAATTACCTGAAAGAGAAGTTGGGGTGCTTCACTGGGCTGGAAAAAGTTTAGTTAAATCAGAAAGCAGGTCTAATTAAGCAAGTTTATTCTATATATATAAAAGGTTAAGTTGACTCGCACATGCACGATACATATAAAGATCTTGCTGGCGCCAATCGCACGCATGTGTTTCCATCTGTCATTATTGATTTTGAATTTGGTTGACACTTCTATTATAGAGAAAGGGTGAATAGCGATATTAAAATATTTCTTCTAATTAATTTCCTTTCAATGTGCACAAATTAATGCACCGGGCCACTAATACAAAATAATACTGAGTGTAAACTGTAATTGAAAAAATAATTTTTTAATTAAAAAAAAAAAGGTGGAATGAATTTACCAAATCACATGGGTGGACTAGACCAGAGCCCAGGCCGCTGGGCCAATTCCTGGGCCAATGGGCTTCTACCAACCATACTACCTCAGAGACTCAAAACATGTGAAATCTTCAATGTCATGGGCCTACACACATTCCCTCATTCAAGCTACAGGTACTTTACTTTGTACTATTATGTGTTATACATTGTGCTAGGTGCTGTAGCAAAGATTACAAAACTGAAAGATTTATTTTGCCAGACTAGATTTCTATTTTGCAAGACTAAAAATTGAACGTTACCTAATTATCAGGGAAATGCACATGCCTTTTGGTGGTTGATAAGCTAGCAGGAAGTAAGTCTTGGTGCACTACAATATTCAGAATGTTTCACTTTCACCAGAGGATGGGTTTCAGATTCTATACTCTATTGCCCAATAATACATCTATCAGATGGGCAAACATGAAAAAGTCTGAGGATGCAGATAACTGGAATTCTCATGCTCTGCTGGTGGAATATCAAATGGCCCAACCCTTTCAGAAAGCAGTTTGGCAGTATTTAGTAAAATTAAAAATGCATATACCTTACAATCCAGCAATTCCATTTCTGGCTATATACACTAAAGCAGCTTTTTTTTTTTTTTTAAACTGTGATTCATGATCCATTAGTGGATTGTGAAATCAATTTAAAGGTTATAACAAACATTTTTAACAAATGAAATAGAACAGAAAATATCAGAGTAAGGATTGTGTGCCTCTTAGATTCTCCCTCTCCAGGACTGAAGTGTTAATTCACCCAGATGCCAGGAGGGTTGACTGCCAACAGCTTTTAGCTGGTTCCCTCTCCAGGAAGAGAGCTATTTGCCCAAGGTCAGACTCTCTTCCTGGGTTGGCTGTATTCAGTAACTGATCAATGCAGGTGTATGAAGGCCTGACCCTCTTGCTCCAATTTGAAATTACTCTGGATCACCACAGACAGTGCAGGATCATCTGAGGTCTTTGTAGTCATTTCAGTAGATCCCAAAACTCCCTCTGCCCATTTCTGTTTCCTTCACTTCCCCACAGGTGCCGATCCTGGTACACTCCCCAATAAACATCCCCCACACAAATTTCTGTCTCAGGTCTGCTTCCCGAGCAATTTGGCCTGTGATGATATATGCATGTATGCATGTACAGGATCTGAAAGTAAAATTATGTCTCATCATGTGTATTGGCCACAAAAGCTGGAAAACCCCTGTACCTAGAGAAACTCTTGCACATATGCACAAGGAGGGATTTGTATTTCCTCATACTTAATTACTGCAAAACTTTTAAAAGAGAATGTCAACAGAATTTGATGAACTCCTGAAAGATTCCAGTATTGTTCTTTTTGTTTAAAAAAAATTAAAGTTATAACTTTTATTTTTTTTCCAGTATTGTTCTTATTACATGGAACTTAGTAGTAATAAAAATAGGGGAAGAAAAAAAATAACTTACAGGAAATCAACCAAACAGTTATAACTGGAATGTCTGTATTTCATGAGCCATTAAATTTTGACCAAATTTCTTGTATAAGAGGAAGTGACCTTGTTAACTGTGCTTTCACTACTTCCTGATAGTAAGATAAAGTTAAAAATGCTTTGCTTTTGTGTGTAGATTTTCTGCAATAATAATTCATTGAATAAAATGTAATTTAAAAATATTTTAAACATATAGAAAAGTGAGAAAAGAAACCCATGTACCTATACAGGGTGGGGCAAAAGTAGGTTCACAGTTGTGGGTATGTGAAACACAGAGTTTATTCTTGTATATTATTTATTAAGTATTGTATTATTTTCCATATGAACAACTGTAAAACTATTTTTTGTCCCACCCTGTATGGGGCACTTAGAGTTCAAAAGAAACTGGCCAACTTATAGTAGAAGGAGGAATTCAGTAGAGGTTAGTGTTATTATCCAAAAGCATATGTAAGGGATAGACCTAAGGAAGAAACTAAAAAAAAAAAAGGAAGCAAAATAAAAGTGTGGCCAGTAATGAAACTATAAATTAGGGTAAGAAGTGGTTGTGGCTTTGGGAGAGTCTGCTGGATTGTTGACTTGACCCTCTATTTTACTTACTTAGGTTGGGTTTTATCTTTCTACAGAACATGTGCCAAGAGATCTACAAAATTTAATGCAGAATCTTTATTAATATTTCAACTAATGCATTTATTTAAGGAAAATCCAAATTTTAGAATATTAGTAAATCCCATGTATAAAAGCAACCAATAAGAAACAAATCTTCATATCTAGAGATGAGAACACGGCGAGTCTATTTATAAGGAAATACAATGATATAAAATAACTCTAAATGATGATATGTAGGAATTTCCAAAACCACAGGGAAGTTGAAACAAGAAAATTTGGAGGTTAGAGTCTATTCGAAATAGCTGCAGATGAAAATTTGAGGAAGAATTGTTTATGGCCACCTCGGTCCTCAGAACTAAGAAATTCAAAGATTGTGAATAACTGGACCAGAAGCTGATTTGGAATTTCATCTAGATCAGCGATTTTCAACTGGTGTGCCAGAGCAGGCACACTGGTGTGATGCAAGAATTTTTAAAACATGCAATACCTGACTATTTAGTCAGGGACACTGACCTCTTTTCCCTTAGACTATCAAATAAAAAAATGACAACAACCAAAACAACAATAGTCATCCAGTGTGAATGAAGAAAAATTAAACTCTTTTTTTTTGTCAGATTGGCAAAAAATATATATTTTGGTGTGCTGCAGAATTTTAGTGATTAGTTTATGTGTGCCATGAGATTTTTTAAAAAGCTGAAAATCGCTGAACTAGATTGAACACATCTACACTAACTAGAGTGAAATATCTTCTCATATAATTTGCTCTTGTCACTACTTCGAATTGTCAGAAAAAGACTTATGACTTGAATGAGTACACTGTCTATGAACAAGGTTTCATAGACAGTGTACTTAACAAGATGTTAAGCACCTGCAGAGTGAGATCTGTCACTTTCTGGAACTAGGACAGGAGAGATGTCAGTGACATGTTTTGTTTGTGAAAAGATGGGGCCTTTGGACCCTGGTTATTAGCCTATAGTTCCAGGGAAACTTCATATCCAGGGCCTAAGAAACCTCACTCAATATTTTTCTTTTTGGTCTAGTTAAATTCCTTAGAATGGAAAGTTATGATGCTAACTTTTTCAAGAACTGTGTAGAAACTTTTCAAGAACTCTGAGAAACTTTTATAAGGTCCTTTTTAAAAAAAATTCATAACTTTACGGGAACCAGGAAAGGAAATTTTTGTATAGGATAAGACTAGAGTAGAAGGCCCAGACATGAAAATATTAGCAAATCCTAGCCCAGATTTGGGAATACTAGGGGGAAAACCCTGACCTTTAATTTTCAATTAACTATCTCCCTTCCACTCCAGGTACAACCCCAACTACATCTTAATCATTTCCTCTTTTTGAGTATTTTATGATCATGGCTATAATTGTTTGAAGGACTTCTTAGATCTTTCATCACATTGCCTATCATTTATTTTGTGAAATATGTTGTCCCAATTCTTAATTACATAGCTTATAACAACCTGTGTATTTGGATAGAATGATTGTTAATTACTATCATCATCAAAAACATTCAAGTGTCTATATATATATCCAAACAAGCAATCATTTACAAAAGAAATTCCACAGGCATAAGCCCTTTCTTCCATCAGCCAAAAATAACCTTAACACAAGATAATTATTTCAGATGATAAATTTTCGGTCACCCATTTTTATCCCTAAACCCCATCTCAAATTCTGAAACCTCAAGAGAGAAATTGCATAGGATTACATACCTTTTCGGTACTTGATAAGTGATGATCAACTGTTATTGCATTGGTCTTCATAATTCTCATAAAGATGACAATCATGTATTTAGATGATTAATTGTCCTTAATCCAGTTTTGCCCTAAACTTTAGAGTCCCCGCAGTAATCACCTTAAATATTCGATGGCTCATTCAGGGTAGAAGCTCAGAGAACTTAGAATTTTTTGTTTTAAAAATCAGTTACCTACTATAATACCTTCAGGTGAACAAGTGAAAAGTTATATAGACTACTCTTTTCTTTCTTTCTTTTTCTTTTTCCTGTCCTCTCCGGTTTACAACAGACAGAGCTATGTTAAAACCACACAGCAAAGTTTTGCAACAGAATGGCCTTGAAATAGAATACTGCCCGGTTGAAAACTTGGGCAATCAAAATGAAATAAGTGAAACCCTGTCTGCTGGACTTTACATGTTTCTTTTTACAAGGAAAGCTATCACCTTTTTAGGAGAATATTATTCTGTAAGTGACCCTGTACCCTCTCTATATCAAAGCATTTTTAATTTCTATAAAATTCAGAATAGAACTATGACTAAGATATAACCCTATTATCTACAAGTGCTGCTTTAGTCACTAAAATGCTGAAAATAAATGCTACTACTTAGTAGCTACTATAGTGTTTCTCATTTCTCTTAAAAATGATAAAATCACGGAGGGCATAAATTTTTAAAAATTTACTATAGATGTCTATATACTTGGGCTGCACCAGCAAATGAATTAAACTGCTGCACTAATTCTCTAAAACCAAAGCCTGTTTCTCAAAAATGTGTTAATCTTTTTTCTTTTTGCAAGAGGCCTCCTTACTCTGGCCACAGATGACTTGCTTGGGTTTCAAAGTTTTCTTTTTTTTCAATTTTATTTCTGATAAGAAATTGAAGTGACAAATAGCAACATGTGGGCCACTCTGATAGACTGAAAATTCTCCTTAGGCTGCACATGGCTTGTGATAAATGTGCAATATGTTGTCATTAGAACTGCTAATCTGACCATCTCAAAACATTTAGTAAACATGGTGTGTCTACTCAAAGCCAGCCTAACAAGAGTAACTTTTTCACATCTTCCTCCGTTCCTATACACGTAAGGTCATTTTTAATGGGAAGCTTGAAGAAAGATTTAAAACACTTTTTTCAGTAGTTGTGGGTAAATTAAATTGTCAGGGTTCTTATAAATGTCACAAGCCAGTGGCCAGCAGTTCAGTAATATGGTTTCCTAACCACACAGAGCTATGTTCAGGCAGTCAGTGGTCTATGATCTATTTAGCAGCTTTATTGTGTTACTTGGAGCATTATTTTATGAAAATTAGGTGGCACAAAAGCCTAAGAAAAGCATGATTCTAGGACAATATAAGATGCCAATTTCCTTTGGTCTTTTTTTTTTTTCTATAGAAGTTTCTTGGTTTCCTGGCTGATTCAGATAACTTATTTTAGGTGGCCGTGGGATTGGTTGAATTATTCTATACATTAAGATTTTTTTAAGTAGTTTATTGAAAACTCATCATTGAATAAGCTGTTCTCAACACTTAAATCCTTCCTCATACATCACTTGGACCTGTGAGGAGTTACATGAAATTGTCTTCTCTTAATCTGTTTTGTTTCATAGTTAATAAGTGAAAAGTCATTGTAACAAAATGAAAAAGATGGCCTAATTTTGACCTGGAAAATGTAGGATATCTTGCATTTGTGGCTGTGTATACACGGATGGTACAACAAAAAGTGGATTTTGGTATGCACTCAGTTCTAGTAATTGTGAGAAATGGGAAAAACTAGTCTGGACTTTGTGGACAAAATTATTTGGTTTGGGTTAGACCATTGCTCAAAAGATGTGGCAATGTGTTCCATGTTGCTGATGATTCTGTTCCTGTCAGAAAAAGAAAGCAAGGGAAGCAGCTATTACAGTCTCCAGCAAAAGTAGGCAAGCATATTGCTCTCGCACGCATAACAAAGCAAATGTAATCATTCAACTTGCAGGGAAGAATAATCCACCACACACTATGATTCCCACATTGTTTTTCATGGATTGAGAAAAAAAAATTATTTGCAATTTTATTTTAATTTTAAAGTCCATTAATATAAAGAAGCTGGAATTCAACTCTTGCAGAAGTTAACTATGATTCTTTAGCTAAATGTTTCGTGGCTTAGCCTTAGATTTATGGTTCAGATTATTCTCAGGCTGCTGGCTTGGTTCAGAAAACCAAGTACCCTGTACAACTCTGAATTAGAAGTCTAAAAAAACCCCAAACAACCCAAACATATTTTTCTTAATTATACTGTATTTTATAAGATTACTCCTTCTAAAGTTAGCTCTCTGATGGCAAAACAGCTGGGTGAAAAGTGAAAAACTCAGGGACTCATCTTGCTGTTTCAGATGATTTTTTTAAAAAAGAGAATACAAAGTAGAAAACATCTTTTCAAAATAAGAAACTATAGAAAGTAGCCATGTAAATTTTTTAAAAATTAGAACTTCCAGAAATGAAAAACACAGTAACTGAAATCAATAACATAATGGGTGAAAAGAGTCTTTGATTCTTAGTCTCCATATGTTTTGCAGTTGTATAAGTTACAAAAAACTATGGTATATTAAAGTATATTTAACTCTGATGTGTATTGGTTTTTATTTCCTGCTAGATGTTAGCAATCTAAAAATAGAAAAACTGTTCACTTTTTAATGAGGTTTGGTACATAATCTCATAGGAGTTTTTAGAATGAGAACTGAACTTTTTTTTGAGCAAAGTTTGCCCTAGGCCAGCGGTTCTCAACCTGTGGGTCGCGACCCCTTTGAGGGTCAAACGACCCTTTCACAGGGGTCACCTAAGACCAGCCGTGGGCAAACTATGGCCTGTGGCCGGATCCGGCCCGTTTGAAATGAATAAAACTAAAAACAAAAAAGACCGTACCCTTTATGTAATGATGTTTACTTTGAATTTATATTAGTTCACACAAACACTCCATCCATGCTTTTGTTCCGGCCCTCCGGTCCAGTTTAAGAACCCATTGTGGCCCTTGAGTCAAAAAGTTTGCCCACCCCTGCCTAAGACCATCAGAAAACACATATATAATTACATATTGTTTTTGTGATTAATCACTATACTTTAATTATGTTCAATTTGTAACAATGAAAATACATCCTGCATATCAGATATTTACATTACGATTCATAACAGTAGCAAAATTACAGTTATGAAGTACCAACGAAAATAATTTTATGGTTGGGGGTCACCACAACATGAGGAGCTGTATTAAAGGGTCGTGGCATTAGGAAGGTTGAGAAACACTGCCCTAGGCCAACAGAGATTGTCAGACCCTATGTTTTTTACCCAGTCTGACAATCTTGTTGTTTTTTTTTTAGTTATTTAACATATAGTTAAATGAGTTTGGCAAATGTGTAGAGTGGTAAAACTACCACTACAGTCAAGATATGGGACACAAACCCCCAAATTCCCCTGTGCTACCCCTTTGTGATCAAACCATCACCCCACCTTTAACTCTAGACAACCATCAATCTGCTCTGTATTCCTATAGTTGTGCCTTTTCTAGAATGTCATATAAATAATCATGCAATATGTAGTCCTTTGAGCCTGGCTTCTTTCACTGAGCAAAATGCTATTGGAATTCATCCATTGTTTGTATGTATCAAGAGTTTATTCCTTTTGGGGAGGCCAGGGGATTGTCAAGGGCAGGGGAAAAAAGGAGACATATGTAATACTCTTTGTAATACTTTAAGCAATAAAACAATAAAAAAAAGAGTTTATTCCTTTTTTATTGCTGAGTAGTATTCCATGTTATGGATGTACTATAGTTTATCCATTTCTTCAGTCAATGGACATATGGGCTGTTTCCAACTTTTGGTTATTACAAATAAAGCTACTGTAAACATGTGTTCAGGTTTTTGAGTGAACATGTTTTAACTTCACTCTGATAAATACCTAGGAATGAGATTGTTATGTCTGTGGGAATTCTGTGTAACTTTATTAAAAACAAAACAAAACTGCTAAACTCTTTTTTAGAGTGGCTTATCAAGTGTGCATTGGCTACCAACAATGTATGAGAGAATTCAGTTGCTCCTTGTTCTTATCAGTTCTTGGTATTTCAGATTGTTTTAGTTTAGTCATTCTAACAGGTAGGAGGTAGTACCTCATTATGGTTTTAATTTCTATTTCCCTAATGACTGATGGTGTGGAACAACTCTTCATTGCTCATTTGCCATCCATGTCTCTTCTTTGGTGATTTGTATACGCAAATCTTTTTGCCCATTGTGTTTTGATTTCAGTTTCTGTGCTTTTCATTTCCGAAAGTTCTAATTTTTTAATCTACTAGGCTATTTTCTATAGTTTCTTGTTTTGAATAGGTGTTTTTCACTTTGTATATTTAAAAAATAAAATATAGCTATTTCATCGTCTGTGTTTGCTAATTCAAATATCTGCAGTTTTTGTGAGAGTTATCTTTTGTTTCTATTGGATATTGTTCCTGCTGGTTCTCACCCATAGTAACTTATTCTTTGGGTGCTTAGTGTTTATTACTGTGAGCTGCTCATTTTCCTTGGAAAATAATTTGTGGATTTTTTCAGTACATTCCTCTGGAGAAGGTTTGCATTTGTTTCTTCTATACTCTTGGGATCTATTTAATTTATAGTAATGTCTGGAGGCTTTTTAAAAAAACCTATTGGCTGTAGATTAAGGTTACATTTTTTCAGGGACAGAATCTTGATCCTTGGTTCTGCTTAGCACCATGGGAATTTTCCTTGCAGTTGTCTGAGGATGAACGGGTATGTAGGTTTTTTGAGGGTTTTTGTGTGTGTGTTTTTAAAAAAATATGTTTTATTGATTTTTAGAGAGAGAGGAAAGGAGGGGGGAGAGAGAAAGAAACATTGAGAAGGAAACATTGTTGGCTGCCTCCTGCCTCCTTATATACCTACAAGGGATCGAGCCTGCTATTCTGGCATGTGTCTTGACCGGGAATCGAACCAGCGACCTCTCAGTGCATGGGACAATGCTCAACCAATTGAGCCACACCGGCCAGGGCTGTAAGTTTTTTATATCCACCTAATGTTATTGGGAGGAATGTCTCCTATGGGATTCTTCAAGGCTTAGGCTTTTGTTTCTGTTTCCCCCTTAATGAAACCAAAGCTGAAGTTCACCAGCTTGAACTAAGTGACTTCAAGGCCAAAGGATTGAGCAACTGCAGAGGCATCATTTAGGTGAATAGACTGTGAATGGTGCCTCCTGGTGTTAAACATCTGGACAGTGTTGTCTAGTTACCTGTCTGGGTTCCTATTCTCTTTGAGCTGATAATTCCTTGCATTCTAGTCCATGCTTCAATGATTTTTAAACGTTTAGGAATTTTTAAAAATTTAGCCTTGTTAAAAAATTGTTTTCAGTGGGAAGGGCAGTCTAAATGTCTGGCCTGCCATATGCCTGGAAATAGAACTCTCAAAACTCCATTTTATATACCCGGCAATTTATAAAGTATTTGATAGCCTCATTTATTCAAATAATAATTTCCTTTTTTTTTCTAACACAAATCTTTATTAGGAATAGTTCAGTAGAATTATAAAGAATCTATAGTCCCTGTACTTAATTATTTCCTCATGAATTTTACTAGTGCATGTATTAGATTTACATTGAAATACTAAAGTAGCTTAAAGGTTTAATCGTGGCCACAATTTTCTTAATGTTTCTCAGAAAATGAGTACATTAAGCCAGAATCATGCGTGTCAGTTGCATCCCCATAGTTACGTTAAACATAACAAGGGAAATGTCTTTTGGTGGTTGATAAGCTAAAAGGAAGTGAGCCTTGTTGTACTACAGTATTAGGAATGTTTTTGAACGTTCGCCTAAGAATGGAAGGTTTCAGATCCTCCTGTATTACCCCTTGCTCAAACATAAATAAAAGCAGTTATGGAAAAACCATGTGTAATCAATGCTAAGACTAGGTATACTGATGTCATGTAGAAAAACATCATACAGAGGATCCTTTTGTGTGGCTTATTTAATTCTCTCTGTTATATATAATATTTGCTCTGAAATATAACTCAGTAAAGCTCTAGCAATTAAAGGGAAAGGAAATCAGTTTTAGTCCAATATTAAATTAGCCCTAGTCCCCAAATGGAAAAAAAAATTTTTTATAACACATATCAAATCATCCAGGGAGACCACAGAGTCCATTTGTGCCTGCATATAGTAGATATTCAATAAATGTTGAGTCAATTAATTAGTGGACAATATATAATGGGCTGTTGTAAGGAAAGCATGCAATGGCTAAAATGTTAATTTGATCAAATTATGGGAAAAACATTAAAAAAGGATGTTGCCTGGGATTCAATCCCCATTCTCCCTCTCTCTCCCACCCCACCCCTCCGGCCCCCTGCCAGCTATAGCCTTGGGTAATCCACAAGCATCTTGGGCCCCAATTTCTTCATCACTTACCCTACTCTTAGGTCAAACTGCCTGGCCGATCCCTGTACGTGCTACATGATTTCCCAATTCAATATCCTTCTCCTTACAGTTCTCTATCTAAAGTGCCTTCCCCCCACCTCATTGCATAACTAAACTTACCTAGCCATGGCATCTTCCTAATACAAATACTCACCTACCAAGCCTTTTTACGCCACCCCAGCTAGAAGTTACCTTTCCCTCAGATCTCACAGAACATTTCCCTCTTTTATCTCAATGGTGTAATTTAATACTTTATAGCTTATGAGCTTTCATGTAGATATCTGTACTACGCTGAAAGTTCATGAGGATAGGGCTCATGCTTGCTATATTTTTGTAGTCCCCTCTCTCCCATATAATATCTAAAAAAAAAATACATTACCGATTATGAGTTTAGTAAATACCTGCTGAATCTAAAAACAAAGGTTAATAATGTTTTTCTTCTGATGAGAGAGGTGTGTGTCAGATGATAGCTTGAGGTCATTTCCAGCTTTTAAACCAATGATTGTAGAACACTGATGGTGAATGCTGGATATAAATAAGTAAAAAAGAAATTGTATAAGCAACCTATCCATTAACGGAAGAAGAAAAGAAGAATACTTGGATGGATTGGAGCACATTTAAAAGCAAAGATGAAGGGGGAAATTGATGATGCAAGAGTAGAAAGTGACAGAAGCATTATAGATCATTCTATTCTAGTCATTTTTTAAAAGTCCTTTTTTTCACTGCATTTTTTAAAACTACATTGCACCTGTGTGCAGTTGGTATATGAGCCAGAAAGTGAATTGCATCTTATTTTATTTTTTTAAATGTTTTTATTGATTTTTAGAGAGAGAGGAAGGGAGAAGAATAGAGAGAGAAACATCAATGAGAGAGGAACATCATTGATCGGCCACCTCCTACACAACCCACACTGGGGCTTGGGGATCAAGCCTGCAACCCGGGCATGTGCCCTGACCGGGAATCAAACCTGTGACCTCTTGGTTCCTGGGTTGATGCTCAACTGCTGATCCACACTGGCTAAGCTGAATTGTGTTTCATTATTATTACTAGAGGCCTGGTGCATGAAATTCATGCACTGGGGGGGGGGGGGGGGATCCTTCAGCCTGGCCTGTGCCCTCTTGCAGTCTGGAAGCCCTTGGGGGATGTCCGATTGATGGCTTAGGCCCATGGGGAGCGGGCCTAAGCCATCAGTTGGACATCTCTCTCACAGTCTGGGACCCCTCACTCCTTACTGCCCCCCTGCTCACTGCTCCTTACTGCTCAGTTCACTGCTCCTTAGTGCTGCCATGGAGGCAGGAGAGGCTCCCGTCACCACCACTACACTCGCCAGCCGTGAGCCCAGCTTCTGGCTGAATGGCACTTCCCCAGTGGGAGTGCACTGACCACCAGGGGGCAGCTCCTGCATTGAGGGTCTGCCCCCTCGTGGTCAGTGCACCTCATAGCGACGGTCATTCCGCTGTTCGGTTGATTTGCATATTGTTTTTTTATTATATAGGATTATTTTTTTTAGAGATAGTGGAAGGGAGGGGGAGAGATAGAGAGAGAGAAACATCAATGTGAGAGAGACACATCGATTGGTTGCCTCCCGCACCCTCCCTGACCAGGACCAGGGATCGAGCCTGCAACTGAGGTATGTGCCCTTGGCTGGAATTGAACCTGGGACCCTTTAGTCCACAGGCTGACACTCTATCCACTGAGCCAAACCAGCTAGGGCTGAATTGTGTTTTAGAATGCAGTTAAACATCTCACAGACATAATGTTGAATTAAGAAAAACAGACAGCCCTGGCCAAATGGCTCAGTTGGTTGGAGGATCATCCTGTACACCAAAAGGTTGAGGGTTCAACTCCTGGTCAGGACACATACCTAGCTAGGTTGCGGGTTTGATCCCTGGTCAACAACCAATCAATGTTCTTTCACATAGATGTTTCTCTCTCTCTCCCTCCCCCCCCCCCTCGAAGAGGAAGAAGAAGGAGACAGTTCATTCCATATGATTCCATTAACATGAAGTTCAAAATCAGAATTTTTTGAACTTCAAAACTAATTTCTGGTGATAGAAGTTAAAATAGTGGTTACCCTTAGAGTGTGGTTTGGGGCACAAGGGATGTTCTGAGGTGCTGGTAATTCTCTGTACTTGATCTGGGCAGTGGTTACATGGTGTATGCACATGTAAAAATGTTTTTAGTTGTATACTTAAGATTTGTGCACTTTAATGTATGTAAATTATACCCCAATTTTAAAAAATGCAGTTAACAAATCGGTTGCTCCATGTTATAACTGATGAGCAGGTAAGAGACAGATCCAAGCTATACAGTGTATTTCCTGGAAAAATGCAGCACACTTTAAAATCCCAGAGTTTTATCTTCAAACCTATTGCCAGATGGCTCTCATAATTAATGCATCAAAATGTGGTTAGAACTAGAAGAATTTGTGATGTGTGATAAAACGAAAACAACCAATGATCATATGGTTTACTCATTTTGACTTTCACTGTGACTGTCTGAGAGTCAGGATCACCAATAAATTGTCATGCATTAAGAATGGAAGAAGTCCTGTATGAGGAAACTTGCTAGCTGTGAAACCTGGAATGAGTCACAGGCTTTCTGGGCATCAGATACTTCCTGTTAAGTGGAAAAATATTTTATCTGATCAAAGAGAGAGAACAGGAGCAAGTGATCTCTTAAGACTCCTTTCAATTCTTAAAAACTTTGGCTTATGGAAGTTGGAACTGCAAAGAACAACTCTGGTTAAAGCTTTTACACTCTTGGAATTAGGGAAAATCTGTAATAATAGGCAACAAAAAATGTAGGTGGAATTTGGATCATGCCAAGTGGTAAGAAATCCAGGCAGAAAACATCTTTTCAGATACAGCCAGTTACCTGAAACCATTTGCTGTTATTCCCTGGGGGTTTCCCTAGCCTTCAACAAGGGGTTTACCTAATACAGTGGTTCTCAACTTTCTGGCCCTTTAAATACAGTTCCTCATGTTGTGACCCAACCATAAAATTATTTTCATTGCTACTTCATAACTGTAATGTTGCTACTGTTATGAATCGTAATGTAAATATCTGATATGCAGGATGGTCTTAGGTGACCCCTGTGAAAGGGTCGTTCGACGGCCAAAGGGGTCGCTACCCACAGGTTGAGAACCGCTGACCAAATAGTACAAGAAGGAGAAGGAGAAGGAGAAGGAGAAGGAGAAGGAGAAGGAGAAGGAGAAGGAGAAGGAGAAGGAGAAGGAAGGAAGAGAGAAAGAGAGAAAGAAAGAGAGAGAGAGAGAGAAAGAGAGAAAGAGAGAAAGGCAGAAAGAAAAGCACACATTTTTAGACTTCAATCAAAGCAAGTATTGTATGGTACGTTTTTCCTTTTTGGGTTTATATTTGCAGAGAATAAACCCATTGCAGAAAATGGTATTTCATAAAATGTATGAGCAAAGAGCACCAGTCTAAGTTTAGCTAAAATAAAATCTTACAACTAGGAGGAACTATAGGCACCACCTCTTCTTTCAATATTAGTAAGTGTGAGCATCATATCTATTTTTCTAAAGAGGCAACTGAGGCCCAGTGAGGCCAAATGACTTGCCCAGGGTCACAGAGCTAGGAGGAACACAGAGTAGACAAAAAGCCACTTCTCAGCCTTCCAGCCTATTATGCCTTCCACTGCATTAGGCTGCCCCCTGTGGTTCCTTTTGGATGACTTGAGCTCCAGGTAAGGGACAGGGAGGACGAGGACTTCCAGTGTCATTCATTTTATTTTTATTTATTTAATTTTAGAGTCAAGAGACTGTCTTTTAAAAAATATGTGGATTTTTATTGATTTCAGAGAGGAAGGAAGAGGGAGAGAAAGTCAGAAACATCAATAATGAGAGAGAATCATTGATTGGCTGCCTCCTGCATGCCCCTCACTGAGCTACGCCAGCCAGGCTAGTGTCTCGTTTCAAAAGCAGTTGAGAAAGTGGAAAGCTAATAGAACTGGGAGTCAGAAGACCTCTGCCCTTCCACTTATAACTGGCTGTGTGACTCTGGAAAACTATTAAACTTCTCTGAGCCTCAGTTTTCTCATCTGAAATAGCACCTCAGTGTCATAGGCAGATATCAGTTTAAATAACCTATGGAAAAATGCTGTAAAAATTGTAAACCAAAATGTGATTGTTTTAATTTTATTTTTTTAAAATATATTTTCTTGATTTTTTACAGAGAGGAAGGGAGAGGGACAGAGAGTTAGAAACATTGACGAGAGAGAAACATCAATCAGCTGCCTCCTGCACACCCCCTACTGGGGATGGGCCCGCAACCAAGGTACATGCCCTTGACCGGAATTGAACCTGGGACCCTTTAGTCTGAGCCACTGAGCCAAACCGGTTAGGGCCAAAATGTGATTATTAAAATGGAGATGTTCTTATCTACTTGGGAAATTAAGGAATCAGTAATCACAAAACAATAACACCTGATAAAAATGCTCTGGGTGAATACATGTTAACAGCAGGGCTGCTACTAGCATGTGTAAAAATCAGCAATCCTACTACAGAAATGTCTTTTATTTATCATAGCAGTCTAGTGCAGTCACTTTTAATAAGTCTCCCAGGAACCTTTCCTAACGTGTAGATGTTGATTGTAAAAACAACCTTTATATGAGGACATGTCTCTAATCTCTTCCATACTTTGCATTATAAATCTTTCAAAAATTTGAACCCAATATGGCAAATATGGTGTCCTATTGTTATTTTAATTTGCATTTTCCTGATTATTAGTGAGGCTTGGCATCTTTTCATCTTTTTATTGGAAGTGTAAATTGATAAAGCTTTATGGAAGACCTCTAAGCAGTACCAAGTAAAAATTTAAGTGCACCTCTTCTTCAAACCATAAATTCATGTTTCAATAGCTCCCTTAGAGAAATAATGCTCACATATGTGTACATAGAAGCATGTACAAGGTTTTTCACTGTAGCATTGTCTGAAATAGCAGATAACTAAAAATAACCTAAATAACCCTCAACAGGAGGAGTGGTCAGATAAATTGTGAAATACCCAAACTATGGAAAACTATGTAACCATTGAAAAAGAATAAAGTGGAACTTCAACATGAGAAAAAAGGCAAGTTGCAGAATAATATGTACAATATAACATCATTTACTTAGAAAAAAACTATATATTTCTATATGCATATCTATGCATGTAAATAATAAGCAAATGTCTTGAGAGTTACAGACAAACTAAAAATAGGTTACCTAAGAGGAGGAGACCAGGTGTGAGCAGGGAAACTTTTGTATTCTTTATACTGTTTGAATCCTTAAAGCAAGAATGTATTTGTGTATTACTTGCCTAATTGATAAAAATAAAGTATAGTTTAATAATTATACTGAACACTAAACTATAAAAGTTAAAAGAGAGAACATTATTATTTTATCATTTGGTTCATTAAAACTTCTTGGCTTTTCCAGAGTTGCCAGATAAGGATGAGGCCAACTAAAGCCAAATTAACATGATACCTACCATTCAAGTGAGGAGTATAAAGGGTTGTCAAAAATACAAATCATCTAATATCTAGATATTTGATGTAATGTAGAGATGGACTATTTTTCCCCATGGATATCAAAGAGGCACAGATTGAAGTTTACCCTCATGTCACTGGTTTTAATTTACTTAAACAACTGTGTGTCCTTATTAATATTTTAAATTGAGCAGAGTTTATTTCAATGAGAAATAAGCTCTCCTTTTTGGCATTGATTTTTTTCCACAAAAGTATCCCATGCTTAATTTAATATTAAAGATAAAGGAAAAACATTGGAAGTTATGAAGAAAAATGTAGTTCTATCATAAAAAATAAATATTTTAATTTTGTAGGTGTTTTTCCCTTTGCATATAGGTGTTCATGGAATTGAATACTATCCATACACATTTGTGTCCTTTCTTTCTTTTTAAATATATTTTTTCTTGATTTCAGAGAGGAAGGGAGAGAGAGAGAGAGATGGAAACATCAATGTTGAAAGAAAATTATTGATTGATTGATTGGCTGCCTCCTGTACATCCCCCACTGGGGATCAAGCCCGTAATCTGGGTATGTGCCCTGACCAGGAATCGAACCGTGACCTTCTGATTCATAGGTTGACACTAAACCACTGAGCCACAGCAGCCAGGCCTTTTTTTCTTTTAATTTATTGATTTGAGAGAGAGAGAAAGAGAGAGAGAGAAAGAAAGAGAGAAAGCTGTTCTTCCATTTATTTATACATTCATTTGTTGTTTCTTGTATGTGCCCTAATGGGGGATTGAACCCACAACCTTGGCATATGGGGATGATGCTCTAACCAACTGAACCACTGTAAGCATTTCTGCATATCATCACAGATTCTTCCAAAATGTTTATAATGGCACAATGATATTCCAAAGTAGAGATACACTATCATTTATCCATCTAGTCTCTTATTACAGAACTAGAGGCCCGGTGCATGAAATTTGTGCACTGGGGGGGGGGGGGTGTGGGTGGGCAGAATCCCTCAGCCCGGCCTGCCCCTTCTCATAGTCTGGGAGCCCTCAAGGGATGTCCTACTGATGGCTTAGGCCAGGGGTCCTCAAACTTTTTAAACAGGGGGCCAGTTCACTGTCCCTCAGACCGTTGGAGGGCCAGACTATAGTTTAAAAAAAAACTATGAACAAATTCCTATGCACACAGCGGCGGCAAAAACACCCGGCGGGCCGGATAAATGTTTTCGGCAGGCCGCATGTGGCCCGCAGGCCATAGTTTGAGGACCCCTGGCTTAGGCCCTGCTCCCCACGGGGAGCAAGCCTAAGCCACAGTCTGGCCTCCCTCTGCCGGAGGCAACTGGCTGATCAGAGAAAGGTACTGCCCCCATCACCCCCTTGCTGCTGCTGACTCTGGCCTCCCTCTGCATGAGGCGACTTGGCAATCAGGGGAAGGTGACGCCCCATCACGCCTCTGCTGCTGCCACTGCCAGTCACAAGGCTGCTTGAGCCTTGGCCTTTGCAGGCACTGTGGCTTGCCTGAGCCTCACCCGGCCCTCATTACCTGAGCCTCAGGCCCTCACAGAGGCAGGGGCCATCGATGGCTTGCTTGAGCCTCGGCCAGCCCTGGGTAAGCGGCAGCTGCCATCGCGTCCCCAACCCACCCATGCCTGCTGCGCATGCAGCCTGCTGATCGGTCATTACTGTGATGGCATCCCAGCCAATTTGCATATTACCCTATTATTAGATAGATATTTAGCTTGTTTTCACTTTTTTTTTCACCCTTACACATAACTCTATGAAATGAGTCCTTGCATAATTCTTTGCTTTCATTTTTGATTATATCCCTGGGATATATTCCTAGAAATGTTATTATAGGATTGTGTTGGTTATTTGCCATTGCTAACCCCACCTTTTCTTTGCTTTTCTTCATTCTGTTTTTGTAGATTGCATCTCCAAGATCCTTTGCCTTTTGGGATTTGATGAGTGGCACCAGGAGGAGATGAGAGGGCCAAAAGAAAGAGAAGTTTGGGTATCTCCTCCTCTGTCTTCCTGTTTTGAGGCAGTGGCTGCATGCCCCGCCCCATCTCCTGCCCAGCCCCCTTTCTTGGTGGTTCCTCCTCTACCCTTCCAGCTCTTACAGATTTCATAAGCTTATTTCCAACCTTTGTCCTGTTATCCCTAGAAATGGTAAAAGCTTCCCACTGTTCTTCTCTAGGTGCCTCAGCATCCCTTGTTTACTCCCTTAACCTGGCCTGCAAGTAGTTCCTTTATTAAAGTCATCCTGCATGAAATCTCTTTCCTTTTGAGATTCTGACAGACATAAACTTTTAGATGCATGTTTTAAAGATATTGCCAAATTGCATTGCAGAAAGTTTAGATCCATTTACATTCCCGTTAGTAGCTTGTGAAATCCTGATGTGATGAGCTCTTAAAGTTGAAATAGATTTTTAAAGGCACCAGTCTCCCATTTGTTATCTGGTGCCTTCCTCTCTGACGTCGCTCCTAGACAGAGTTCTGCCATAGACCATCTAAAGAAAACTCATGCACAACGAAGATGAAAATATTGGGATAAGCAGTTGTGTATCATTCACAAACCTGAAAATCACAAGGTAAGAAGAGACCCTGGATTGTATTGTGAATCTGAACTGAATAAGGAAGAATACGTTCTGCCTGGCACACAGATAGTAAGTATATTATGTGGTTTGGGGATGTCAGCTCATATGCAGACGACAGCTGAACAGTAGGCCAGGAAAAGAATGAAGATTCAGTGCTGCTGTCTGTAAGGTCTTAGTGCCCATTTTGTGGAAGAATTCCTACTTGGTCTTCCTAGTTCTGGCTTTCATAGGAAAAAAGTTTGCAGGCACGTGGATTTTGAGAAGGAGAAGATCCACAAAGACATCTTCCCTTCTCAAATAAGAGGCAGCCACATGCTGGCATTTTACACAATGATTACTAGAAAGTGACTGAGATTTTGGCCAAGCTGACTCATGACACAGGTGGAAATGTGCTGTTTCTATTTTCTTGCAAAATAATGAGACACCTAGTGGGCACAACATGAACATGTCTTTATGGGAGTTGGTGAATCAACTTCCAGGTAAATGGTATTCAATAACTGCCCCATGCTTAATTCTACAAAAATGTTCTTATTAGAGAAATACCAGAGCCAGGAATCAGATCAACTATTGACTCATTCAATAATCAAGATATTCTATTATCTTTTATTTTGTAGTACTCAATAGTTCTCAAAATCTTTTTTTTATATTTTATTGATTTTTTACAGAGAGGAAGGGAAAGGGATAGAGAGCCAGAAACATCGATGAGAGAGAAACATCGATCAGCTGCCTCCTGCACGCCCCCCACTGGGGATGTGCCCGCAACCAAGGTACATGCCCTTGACTGGAATCGAACCCGGGACCCTTGAGTCTGCAGGCCGACGCTCTATCCACTGAGCCAAACCGGTTCTGGCGCAAAATCTTTTAAATATAATGTTTCTTTCCATAACAGTATAATAGGCTGTGAACTCCCTAAGGGCAGGGTCCACGCTGGTTTCCTCCCAACACTAGCTCAGTCTCTAATGCATGAGAAACAGGTGCTCGGTAAGAGTTTGATGAAATGAACTCCTCTGAATGACCAGTCCAAGAAGTGGGATAGTTTCTGATTTTTTTTCTAGGTGAGAAAACCAAAGATCAAAGACTTGAGACAGTGTCCGGCAGTTTATTAAGTAGAAGACCCAACCTTGAACCATGTCCTGTACTCGACCTTTGCTCATGCCC
The DNA here is from genome assembly GCF_000147115.1 of Myotis lucifugus. NCBI lineage: Eukaryota > Metazoa > Chordata > Mammalia > Chiroptera > Vespertilionidae > Myotis > Myotis lucifugus. Next base: position 1,070,183 of record NW_005871163.1, on the reverse strand, counting down.
AAACGGACTATGTGGGAAAGCCCCCTTGCTCACATAAATGCCCACAGGCCCTCCCCTCTGATTTAGGTTGGCAACATCCGTCTTTATTCCATTGCTAGGTACCCTTTTGGAAGGTCTTGGGTATTTAAATCAGGGGTGGTCCATCTATGACCCAAGTGAGGCCCCAGCAGGAGGCCTTCCTCAGAATTTTCCACATGAAATTACCTGGTAGCAAGCTCTTTTTTCATCTCATTATGGGACTTATGCATTTCTGTCTTCGTAGAACATATGTTTAGTTAACTACCTGGAGTGGAGATGGTAATTTGCTTTTGTTACCAAGGCTTAGCCTAGGGACTTGTAAATTCCGAGGTGTCCCTGTCCAGGCTTTGTCTTTGGAAAGCACCTTAGGAAAAGTCCTCATCACACAACATGTAAAAGGATAACAAATCCTGGGAGATTATCTGGGCCAATGTTTCTCAAACTGGGGTTTAGGACCCTTGAAAGTTCCACTGATGAGTTCTTGAGGTCCAGAAATGATCTATTAATATTTTTAATTTTAGATATTCTTCCATGTTCATCTAAAGTTAACATAAACACTGGACCACCTGGCTAGCCACCTCATAAGTGAATCTAGTATTCACTGTCCCACACAAAATTTATCTTGGTACCCGACAACCAACTAAAATAATAGCATGTAACTTTAAAAATTGAAATATAATTCAAATACCATAAAATTTATCCTTTTAAAGTATACAATTCGGTGGGTTTTAGTATATGCACAGGTTGATGATTCACAGCCATCATTACTATATAATTCCAGAACATTTTTATCACCTCCCCCAAATCCCGATGCCCATTCCTCTCTCCCCCAGACCCTGGCAACTACTAATCTATTTTCTGTCTCTTTGGATTAGTCTATTCTGAACATTTTATATAAATGGAATAACATGACATGTGGCCTTTTGTGTCTGGCTTCTTTCATGTAGCCTGTTTCCAAAGTTCATCCATGTCGTAGCATGTATTAGCACTTCTTCTTTTTTTTCTTTTTAAAAATATATTTTTATTGATTGCAGAGAGGAAGGGAGAGGGAGAGATAGAAATATCAATGATGAGAGAGAATCATGGATTGGCTGCCTCCTGCACGCCCCACACTGGGGATCAAGCCCACAACCTGGGCATGTGCCCCGACTGGAAATCAAACCATGACCTCCTGGTTCATAGGTCGACTCTCAACCACAACCACACTGGCCGGGTAGCACTTCATTTCTTTTTTATGGCTGAATATTTCTCCCATTGTATCCATCATTTACCCAGTTGATGGACATTTGGTTTGTTTCCCACAATCTGGTCAGTATGAATAATGCTGCTATGAGAAACCTTTAAAAATTGGGGTCTGCATTATAAACTTATGAACAATAATAGATACAGAGGCAGCGCTGCCTCAAACAGATTGTCAAACTGCAGTGGGAAGGCCGGGGAGAGTTGGGGGGCAGGAGGGAGGGGGGTAAGAGATCAACCGAAGGACTTGTATGCATGCATATAAGCATAACCAATGGACATAAGACACTGGGGGTAGGGGAGGCCAGGGGATTGTCAAGGGCGGGGGGAAAAAAGGAGACATGTAATACTTTTTGTAATACTTTAAGCAATAAAACAATTAAAAAATATATTTAAAAAATTGGGGTCTGTAAGTCTTCAGATATGTTCTTAGGGTCTGTAACTTCACAAATTTCAGAAATACTGACCCAGTGTGACTCCATTGCTTAATAAAGAAAGAAATGGATCAGGTGACACTCACAGAATTAATGGAAGCTTCTATGACTAGATTCAGAGCACAGGTTTGTGGTCTTCCTTTATCTATAGGAGGTGGACCTCTTGGTTTAGGGCCTTCCCAAGTCATCTGTTCGGTTCTGGGATGGCAAGAGCCTCCATTTGCAGTGTGGTTAACACTTAACTAATAACACTGGTGTATGCTAATGCAGCCCAGATGCTGGGCAGCTTTTAATTCTCCAAACCTGGACTGAATACTGATAATATTTCCTCAGGCTACAAGCCAGCAAAAAGAATCACCTGGTCAAACATCCCTGTCAGCCTGCTTTTCTTCGAGTGTCCTCCCAGGGGAGCTCTCTGGACAAACAAAGCTTGTTGACCCAGTTTGAAAGCCTGGAAAATTATCAAGGGAGTCACTGGGGCAACAGAGCAAGATGCCAGGCCCTTGAGAAACGATCAGCACAGGCTTCCAGTGTCATTTGTATCCCGATAGGTGGGACCAGGAACCCCCGGGAGGCCTGCTGCTGTCACCCAGCTGCTCCTCCAAGTGGTTCCCAAGCTCTCCACGTGTGGTGCCGCGGAGGCCCGTGTCTGTTTTCCTCCCAGTGGGCTTTGCCTACAGCAGTGCAGAGAGTGACAACTCAGTTGTAGGAAACCAAAACAAGCCTGGATACTTAGAGGAAGACATTTAGTGTTCTTTGGAGCAAGGCCACAGGCTCTCAATGGGGAGGAAGGGCTGAAGCAGCTACAAAAGTTTCAAATTAAAGACCAAGAGTCCAGAGGCAGTGTTTTTAAATAATACTCACGGGAGTGAGGCGGACCCTTGCAAAAGAGTACCTCCACATTACTTAAGGAGTGTTTTATAATGTTCTGAAAATGCTACTTCCTAAATTACACAAAGAACTAAAGAAACTAGCCAGAGAAGCAATGCAGGTAAAAGTTGTTACAATTACATGGTGGACAGTTTGTGGCTTAGATGGTATGATATGAGAAAGAGTGCCAAAAGCTTTACCAGTCCTCAAATAACTCTCCCACGGGTATAAAAGATTTCTGTGGAAGGGTGAGTACCAAGTGGGAACAAAAGAATAGGTGTTGACAGGAACATGTAAGGTGATGGTCATCCAAGCCCAACCCCCCCCCTTTTTAGAGCACCATGTTGTTCTAGCACTAATTCTAGGGTCTTCTTCATCAGGAGGATGTAGTTTTAACACATAATTTGATCCAGAATTGTATAAATTCATGTGTGATTTGTGTTTTAAGAGAGTGAGCGACTATTACATTCCTCCCACTTGTAGGAACATACATGAAATCTATCTCCTTCATGGTTTGAAGGATAAACTTTTGTGCCTGGAAGAACTAAGAAGAAGACAATTTGATCACCAAGTTTTTAGTGGCTACTACTCTCTTCCCCTCAATTCACTTCTGACTTTCTCCCTTTATCCTTTCTGCTTCTGCCGGATACAGCAGATTTGCAGAAACAGGCTGTCCACTTCCTACGCTGGTGCTGTCACTACAGATTGCTTCAGAGGGGCTTGGGCAACGTGTCACTATCCGTCTTTGTCATTACAATCCTGGTGTCTGCCCTGTGTGCTGGGTGCCTGGCAGAGCCAGCTGGCCAGCCCCAGGCATGCCTGTGGATGCTCAGGTACAAGACTGAAGGGAGACTAGAAAGCATATTCAGAATTAGACAATAATGATAAAAGAGGGACAGACTCAGGTAAAGGTAAGTGTTTCATCTGCCTAACTGTATCTTCCTGATGCGTGACAGTAATATGCTAGCAGCACTGTCCATGAGAACTTTCTGTAATGATGGAAAATTCTACATCTGTGCTGTCCAATAGGGTAGCAACACATGGCTATTGGGCACTTGATGTGTGGCTAGTGAGCAACTGAAATTTTTATTTGGGTTCATTTTAATTAATTTAATTTAAACAGTCACATTGACTAATGACTACTGTAGAGATGCTAGCAGGTTTTTTGTTTTTTTTTCTGCCAAAATTTTTTTGCTTCCATTTGGTCCATAGCATGGGAGAGGGCTCCAGGGTGATTCAAAGGCTGCCTAGTGCAGTGATGGCGAACCTATGACACACGTGTCAGAGGTGACACGCGAACTCATTTTTTTGGTTGATTTTTCTTTGTTAAATGGCATTTATTTATTTATTTATTTATTTTATTGCTTAAAGTATTACAAAGAGTATTACATATGTCTCCTTTTTTTCCCCCGCCCTTGACAATCCCCTGGCCTCCCCTACCCCCCAGTGTCTTATGTCTAAATGGCATTTAAATATATAAAATAAATATCAAAAATATAAGTCTTTGTTTTACTATGGTTGCAAATATCAAAAAATTTCTATATGTGACACGGCACCAGAGTTAAGTTAGGGTTTTTCAAAATGCTGACACGCCGAGCTCAAAAGGTTTGCCATCACTGGCCTAGTGGCTACTGGGAGAGGCTCAGGTACAATCCTGACACCAGGGTCTGCAGTGGAAACCCTCAAAGGCCTCTGGACTTCAAAGACTTGTAATCATGCTTGAGGGTGAGCCTTTCGGAGGAATACTCGTCCAGCCTGGGGGCCAGTCAGCCTGTGGAGGTTGTTAGGTAGTTGCCCTTCTTCTTGATGACTTTCACCTTCTCATCTAGGAAGTGGTTCTCCAGAAAGTTGCAGAGATGGGGGTCTGTGTGGACAGAACCCAGGGCATGCAGATCCAACAGGGCTTGGTTAAAAAAACACACAAAAGGGCTTGGTTCAGGTTCTTCTTTGGACAGTTTCTGCAAGTCCTGAAAGAGGGTGTGGCCACCATGCTGGATTTTGCATTTTCAAGAGACTCTGGGTGCCCTTCAGTTCTCCTTGGCC
>NW_005871163.1:1060485-1065047 GCF_000147115.1 Myotis lucifugus | reverse complement strand
AAAAAAAAAAATAGGTATATCTTTGAGTCGTGGGTTCAAATCCCAGGTCTTTCTGTGTTGGTAGCTTGTAACCAAGGAGAGACCACCTAAACTATACCTCTTTTTCACACAGCTGTAAAGATGGGCTAATATGCCATGGTATTGTTTTGATAGGTAAGGTGGATGGGCCCTGGGTGGAAGGAAGGAGTCATTTACCAGTGTCCACAATCAACAAAACTGGCCACAAGTATCTGGAAGAGGCAGAGGAGGCTCAGGGTGTGGATAAACTTTTCACATCTTGTGTTGTCTATGTGTCTAGTTGCATTAAGATCTCTTATTTACAGACAGTTCCTTTTACTTTTTCAATGCTTTCATTAGAATATTTCACTTTAATTCTGAAAGGCAAGGACTATCCATTTGATTTTGCAGATGAGAAAACAGAGACCCAAAGAAAAGAAATGAATTGCCCCAAAATGTTACACTGAGGAGTTAACAGAGGAGAGAACAACGATTCTGTCGGTCAGGGGCCAAGGGCTCCTCTGTCCAGGCTGCAGGAAAGTCCTCAAACTAGCGTGTGTGCAAAAAAGCCTCTTCTCAATTCTGTACCCTTCACATCTTCAATCAGCCATTAGGGTGATGTGTGTCTCGGCATTGACCTACCCACAAAAACGGGTAGCAAACCTGTTTTCTGGAAGGCAGCAACTGTAATCTTTGCCATCAGAGAATCCTATACTTGGCTCCCACATGACTGTGAAGAAGCGCTTTTGTCTTGCTATCTCATCCTTTCCCTGGCTGAGTCTATAAATGCTTGCCACTCCAGCTCGGAGATATTTCAGCAGCTCTGGGCTTTACTCTAACCTTCGCACATCCATTTGCTTGTATCTTCATGCCTGTAATTACTTAATTGCTTTCTTTTAATGCCTGTAAGTAAGAGCTCTGTTATCCGAGAAAAGATCAGGAAAAACAAAACCACGAAACGAAAACTCAGGAAAACCATTTTTCATCTTGTGGTGCACAACCACGCCCCCTGTTGACGGAGGCATGCCAGTTTAAAAGCACAAAAAGAAATTCTTCACAACTTTATTGAGGTATAATTGATGTACCATAAATTGCACGATTTAAAGTGTACAATTCGATGAGTTTTAACGTGTGTTTGTGCCTGTGATACCACCACAGTCAAGATAATGAACATTTCCATCACAGACAGCTTTCCCATTTTAGAGTCGAACAGGGTGAGTGCTCCCAGTTCAAACTGTATGGTGGCACTGGCCCCTGCAGGCCCATCTTTGTTCCAATCTCTGTTCTCCATTTGACCTCTACATGGCTTTTCCTCCTTTCCAGTTACGGCATTCCTCTTTCTGTTTAAAACCAGAGCACCAGGAAAGGAGTTGGCTGTTTAAGGCCAACTCCTTTCCTGGTGCTCTGGTTTTCACTCCCTCCCCGCTTACCAGGTACTGCCACTATCGAGCAAGCATCCCCTTTCCCTGCTGAATCATCCACTTCTTATCTACAGGCTCTCTCTCTCTCTCTCTCTCTCTCTCTCTCTCTATCTCTCTCATCCTCTCATGAGGATATTTTCCCCATTGACTTTTAGAGAGAGTGGAAGGGAGGGAGGGGAAGGGAGAGAGAGATCAATGTGTCTCTCTCTTTTTATTTATTTATTTATTTAGTTAGTTTAATTTTGTTTTATTGCTTAAAGTATTACAAAGAGTATTACATATGTCTCCTTTTTTTTTCTCCCCTTGACCTTCCCCTGGCCTCCCCTACCCCACAGTGTCTTGTGTCCATTGGTTATGCTTATATGCATGCATACAAGTCCTTCGGTTGATCTCTTACCCTCCCCCACCAACCCTCCCCGGCCTTCCCACTGTGGTTTGACAGTCTGTTCGATGCTGCTCTGCCTCTGTATCTATTTTTGTTCATCAGTTTATAATGGTCTTTATTATCCATAAATGAGTGAGATCATGTGGGTATTTTTCCTTCATTGACTGGCTTATTTCACTTAGCATAATGCTCTCCAGTTCCATCCATGCTGTTGCAAATGGTAAGAATTCCTTCTTTTTTACAGCAGCATAGTATTCCATTGTGTAGATGTACCACAGTTTTCTAATCCATTCATCTGTTGATGGGCACTTAGGTGTGTTCCAAATCTTAGCTATAGTATATCTCTCTCTTTTAAAGAGATTTTAGAGAGAGAAAGGAAGAGGGGTAGAGAGATAGAAACATCAATTGGCTGCCTCCTGCACACCCCTTACTGGGGATTGGGCCCACAACCTGGGCAAGTGCCCTGACTGGGAATCAGACCAGGGACTCTTGGTTCATGGGTTGGTGCTCAACCACTGAGCCACACCAGCCAGGCTCTACAGGCTCTTTTCAATCTTAAAAATAAACAAAAACAAACAAAAATTAAATACCTCTTCCTGCCTCCCCATTCCTTTCTTCAGTCACACATTGCTCTGTGTCCTGTCTTCTTGTCATGGCCAAACTTCCAGAAATAGTTGTCCAAAATTACTCTCTCCACTTCCTCACTTCTCCTCTCTCTTAAGCCATTCCCCTGACCCCACCACACAGACACTGTTTTTGATCCGGTCACTTACTAACCTCCTTGTGTTGCATCCAGTGGACCAGTCTCAGTCCTTAACATACTGGGACACAGTTGACCACTCTATCCTTTACAAAATAGCTTAGCTTGGTTGTTTTTACAAAAGTAATTGATGCTTTTTTTTTTAAAGAGTCAAACAATAAATTACAGCATTAAGAGGCTCCTTCTAGACTCACCCTGTTTCACTGCTACAGATGGAGCCACTGCTGCAGGGACCCTCAGCTGATAGCACAGAGCAGCCTCAGGAAGTCCCAGAAATTAGTCGCTGAAGATTTCTAATTTGGGGGAAATCCTAGTTGCATTATAGACACCATAGAAGCCAAGAAATTGTTATAAACAAACACACAAACAGAGAAGGGCCTGCATTCAGCAACTCTTTGACTCCTGTCCTAACCGTTGCCTTTAAAAAAAAATTATTGATTGATTTTAGAGAGAGAGGAAGGAGGAGAGAAAGAGAAATATCAATATTTTTTCACTTTTAAAAAAATCCTCACCCAAGGACATGCTTATTGATTTTTAGAGAGAGGGGAAGGGAGAGGCAGGGAAGAAAGAGAGGGAGGGAGAGAGAAACATCAATGTGGGAGATTGGTTACCTCCCATATGTGCCCTGCCAGGCATCAAACCTGCAACCTAGGTATGTGCCCTGACCGGGAATCAAACCCACAACCTTTTAGTGCATGGGATGATGCTCCAACCAACAGAGCCACCAGGCCAGAACTGTTGTTCCACTTATTTATACATTCATTTATTGATTCTTTTATGTGCCCCAAGGAGGAATTGAACCCGAAACCTGGGCATATGGGAGACAACGCTTTAACCAACTGAGCTACCCAGCCAGGGCAAGAGTTGCTTTAACTACTATCCTAGAGATGGCTGGTTCTACTTGACTAGTCCCTATTGGTCTCACCAGGCAGGAAACCTGCCTGGGTATGACTTTCCTAATAGCCACCCATTGTGTTCCCCTTCCTAAAGCTTATAATTGGGAGAATGACAGGAATGAAGCATAGGCTGACCCAGTGGCTTTAAAGGGGTATAGGTTTTTAGACACATACACAAAAACAGTGTTCTCACGACCAATGTTTTTACCCAAGATAAAGTACAAAACAGGAAATAAAAATCATCCCCCCAAAATCATCCAGAGCAAGAGCCATAACAATTTTGGTGAACATCCTTTAGACATCTCTATGCAGTATATACACATAGAATTGTATGTATAGTTTCACATACATGAGATCATGACTTACATGTTCTTCTGTAATGACTTTTTTCACTCAGAATATGTACTGGATGGATATCCAAGCCAATAGCTATAGACTAACACCATGATTGTTAATGTTTGCCAACCATTCAGGATATTTACTGGTATAAACCATGGTTTACTCAACCAGTCTCCTGTTGTTGAGCATTTAGTTTGTTTGCTTTTTTTTTTTTCACCATAAACACACAATGATAAACATCCTGAGCTCAGCTTTTTGCTTTTGAGCAATTTTCTCCTCAGGCTAATCTCTAGAGTGGATTAGCTCAATACAATGGAATGAATGCTTTACGATTTGATACAATTAGGCTAACTTCCTTCCAGAAATGTTATACCAATTTGTTTTCCCAGGATAGCTTTGCCCCATATCACCAATATTAGGCTTTATCAATTTCTGATTTTATTATTTTTTATTTTTTTTAAAATATATTTTATTGATTTTTTACAGAGAGGAAGGGAGAGAGACAGAGAGCTAGAAACATCGATGAGAGAGAAACATCGACCAGCTGCCTCCTGCACATCTCCCACTGGGGATGTGCCCGCAACCCAGGTACATGCCCTTGACCGGAATCGAACCTGGGACCTTTCAGTCCGCAGGCCGACGCTCTATCCACTGAGCCAAACCGGTTTCGGCTCAATTTCTGATTTTAGATGTGGCTTTTTGTAGACTGATTCTGTTTGGTTGATTAATTTGAGTATTTTTCTTTCATTAAGTTCATCTCATTC
>NW_005871163.1:1050205-1059983 GCF_000147115.1 Myotis lucifugus | reverse complement strand
CAACCCTATGATAGTGTATTTTCTTTCTTTCCTCTCACTAGCCCATATCTCCAGGCCTTAGTCATCTAATCTGAGTGCTATGTGTACCCTAAAAATTCCTTTGGAAAGAAAAATCAACCCTGGTTGGGTCTGAGCTCAAAGACCTCCCCCTGGCCAATTGGGCAATGATGATTATTTCTGTCCCTCCCTCGATTGACAGTATCCCAAAGGCATTATTTTGTAACTAGTCTGAGCTGCTCCAGTATAGGCTGCACTTTCACATAGGTAATCTCATTTACAGAGCAAGCCTGTAAAAAAACCTCTGATATCCCACGTTCAGGACAAGAAAACAGGTTTTAAAAAAAAGTGTGTGGCCTGGTTGCGTGGCTCAGTGGTTGAGCATTGACCTATGAACCAGGAAGTCAAGGTTTGATTCCTGGTCAGGTTGCAGGCTTGATCCCCAATGTGGGGCATGCAGGAGGCGGCTGGTCAGATTCTCTCTCATCATTAATGTTTCTGTCTCTCCCTCTCCCTTCCTCTCTGAAATCAATAAAAAAATATTTTTAAAAAAATGAATGTGTGTGATTTGTCTTTGTGACGAAGTACTCTTAGTACTCTGTGGGAACACTCAGCCAGTGTCCTTTAACTGATAGCCACATTTAAAAAAGAATAAAACAGTCAACATCAAGACAACCCAAAACACCAAATTGAAATTCTTTAGGCCCTTGCCCAAGAATACACTTTTAATTGGATGCTATTTAACTCTTACCTCTCTGTTAAAAGAAGTTATATTTATGGAAAATTGCTTGAAGTTTATAGAAGTCCTCTTATCTCTCTAGATTTGTAAAAGGGGTTGCTCTAATTTTATTTAGGATGTGAATAACCATTACATGAAAGTATGGTCAACTAAGGAGGTAAAATACTGAGTTAAAGTTGCTACCAGAAAGTGCTCAAAGAGTTGCTTAAAAAAATAAATTTGTATTGATTTCAGAGAGGAAGACAGAGGGGAGAGAGAAATAGAAACATCAATGATGAGAGAGAATCACTGATCGGCTACCTATGCAGGCCCCACTCTGGGAATTGAGCCCACAACCTGGGCATGCGGCCTTGCCCAGAATCAAACCCGGGACCCTTCAGTCCACAGGCCGATGCTCTATCCACTGAGCCAAACAAGTTAGGGCAAGAATTGCTTTTAATAGGCCAATATGCACCATGAATGTATCAGAAGAGATCACATGCAAACTTATTTGACTTCTATTAATGTCTAATAGGATACTAGACAGTGATGGGTGGAAAAACCATTTCCATCAAAACCCCAACTAATTATTAATGGAAGAAAAAGTGAATTCAGGTTTGCTAAGTATAAAGCAAGTTTTTGAGAGAAATAGAAAACATTCCAGTTATTTGCTTTCAAAATTAAGAACAAAGAACATAAAACTATTTGAGTGACAAGGTGAACCAGCGTTTATTGGCCACTTATGTTGGCTGTTTCACATACTTTATCTCAGGTAATCCTGACAAGTCTGGGGTAGGCTTCATTGCCCTACTTCACAGTTAAGGAAACTGAATCTTAGAGGGGATGATAATTTGCTCAAGTTCCTCACTTGGAAGTGAGGAACTAGGACTTGAATCCCTGTCTGTGTGATCGGAAACCTGTGCTCTTTCTTCTATATCATTTTTCAAATAAATTATTTTAAAATGTTTTTCAGGTCATGGCACCGCTTCATAGGAGTTGCTCGTTGTCTCCTGCGGTGCAGCCTGGGTTCTGTGGCGAATTAAACAGCCACCGTGTCTAGCAAAAACAAAGACCACACCACCAAGAAGCGCCCCCAGCAGGCAACATCTAATGTGCTTGTCATGTTTGACCAGTCATAGATTCAGGAGTTTAAGGAGGCCTTCAACATGATTGATCAGAACCGAGGTTTCATTGACAAGGAAGTTTGCATGATATGCTTGCTCCTCTAGGGAAGAATCCAGCGGACTCCAGGGCCTGTACATTTCACCATGCTCTTCATGATGTTTGGTGAGAAGTTAAATGGCACAAATCCTGGAGATGTCATCAGCAATGCTATTGTTTACTCTGATGACGAAGCAACTGGCACCATTCAGGAAGATTATCTGAGAGAGCTGCTCACAGGGATGGGAGGTAGGTTTACAGACAAGAAAGTGGAGGAGCTGTACAGAGAAGCACCCACTGACAAAAACGGAAGTTTCAATTACATTGAGTTCCTAAGTATCTTTAAACATGGAGCTAAAGAAAAGGTGATTGAAAGAACTTTAGCTCAAACTGTCCAATTGCTTTGTCTTACTCTGTACTATTTCCTGACACATCCCCCATGGTCATAGACAGAACTGTTGCACGCAACTTAGTTTCTTTCACAGCTTTGCCTCTTTGTTTTGATGTATTTATTCTAGACCTTTCTGCCACTTAGCACTTATATAATCAGAATGGGAATGAGTCTGTAAATTGTGTTGAAAAAGAGATTGCAAATAAAAATAAAAAAATATAGAAAAACTAAAAATGTTTTTCAATATTGAAAGTTAAGGGAAAGAAATAGAAGATAAGAAAGAAAATGAGAGGAGACACACAAAAAAGCAAAAAAGGGAAAAGCAGAAAGAGGAACCAAGAAAGAAAGCCTTGTTGATTTGTCTTAAGATAGAAACATGAAATATACAAAGAAAGGCACAGAAATAGATATGTATTTTTTATAATTCAAACACAATTTCTAGAGTTTTACAGAGAGATACACAGAAGCTGATGTTTACACAAAGATTTCCATCCTCTTTTAAAAATGTAGGCCTTCAGAAAAAAAAATGGAGGCCTTTGAGGAGTGGCAAGAAATACTTAAAGTGATAAGAAGCAAGGACCTATAACCAAGATTACCCAGCTAAGTGCTCATTTAGAATTGAAGGATATATAAAGAGCTTCCCAGACAAGAAAAGGATAGAAGAGTTCATCACCACCAACACAGTTTTACATGAAATGTTAAAGCAGCCCAGTTGGTGTGGCTCAATGGTTGAGCATCAACCCATAAACCAAGAGATCACTGGTTTGATTCTAGCAGCCGATTGATGTTTCTATCTCTATTCTTTTCTAAAATAAATAAAACATTTTTAAAAAAACGTTAAAGGGTCTTCTTTAAGAAAAATAAGAAAAAAAAAGATAAAAAATGAACAATAAATACATATCTATCAACAATTGAATCTAAAAAACAAAATAGCCCTAGCTGGTTTGGCTCAGTGGATAGAGTGTCGTCCTGTGGACTGAAGGGCCTGGGTTCGATTCCAGTCAAGGGCACAAGCCTGGGTTGCAGGCTTAATCCCGAGTGGGGGGGGGGGGCATGCAGGAGGCAGCCAATCAATGATTCTCTCTCATCATTGATGTTTCTATCTCTCTCACCTTCTCCCTTCCTTACTGAAATCAATAAAAAAAAATTTTTAATTAAAAAAAATAAATGAACAAGCAGAACAGAGATGGACTCATAGATACAGAGAACATTTTGAAGGTTGCCAGACAAGAGGGAAGTTGGGGGGAATGGGCAAAAAAGGTGAAGGGATTAAGAAGTACAAATTGGTTGTTACAGAATAGTCATGGGGATGTAAAGTACAGCATAGGGATAGCCAATAATATTCTAATAACTATTTATGGTGATAGATGGGAATGAGATTTATTGGGATTATCACTTAGTAAGTTATATAATGTCTAATCACTGGGGTGTACACCTGAAACTAATGTAATATGTGTGTCAACTGTAACTGAAAAATAAAAAATGATTTTAAAATGTAGGCCTTTGAATTAGTAATCTCAAAAGTGAACAGCTAAAATAATCAGTTAAAATATTTGTATTGCTATCTCAAGTTGCAAAGTAAACAGATGTTCTTCAAGTCATATCTTTCTGAATTTTGATTAGAAAAATCTCTACTGTTACTCTTAGGAAATAGAGAATGTCAGCCCTGTCCAGGTAGCTCCATTGGTTAGAGAATTGTTCTGATACACCAAGGTTGGGAGTTTGATCCCCAGTCTGGGCACATACAAGAATCAACCAATGAATGCATAAATAAGTGGAGTAACAAATTGATGTCTCTCTCTCTCCCTCTCTCTCTCTAAAGTCAATATACTTTAAAAAAATGGAGAACGTCACATTCCATAGGAGAAAATGGTTCCAGAAAATCATTCCTATCTTGTGGGTTCTTACAATATCTCTAATAAAGATTTTTAAAGCCAAATGCTATGATTTAGATTATATCTCATCTGATATTTGTGTTGTGTATTAGATGGAATTAAGATAAGAGACAAGTCTGGCCTGGAAGTGGAAAAGAATTCTTTTCCCCTTTCCTAAAATATTTGGATTGTACATAGATAATGTGCCTTATAGCATACAGAATGACATTTAAAATTTAATCTTTTGATATGAGACTGTTGATTTTTGTTGTTGTTCCTTTATAATGAAAAGTCTTTGGAGATGGGGTGGAAATAGTGGATACCTAGTGATTTGTCTAAAGACATGTTAAAAAACACAATTTGATAGAAAATAACTTTGTTAAAATAAAGAATTAATAAAAACTATATGTTCATGTATTTGTAACATTTTAGGCACCATGGAGTGACTTTACAACTCCGCACATAGTCAGAATATTTGCTTTTCTTTTTTATTTTAATTACTGATGTATTTTTAGCTAGTTATTTTTTTAAAATATATTTTTATTGATTTCAGATAGGAAGGAAGAGGGAGAGAGAGATAGAAACATCAGTGATGAGAGAGAATCATTGACTGGCTGCCTCCTACAAGCCCCCCACTGGGGACCGAGCCCACAACCCGGGCATGTGCCCTTGACTGGAATCGAACCTGGGACCTTTCAGTTCGCAGGCCGACACTCTATCCACTGAGCCAAACCGGCTAGGGCGCTAGTTATTTTTTTAAAGCTATTTGTAGGTTTATCAATATGTTTACCAGTTCCCTTGCTCACAGTTGCTTTTGGCACCCATTCCTTCCTTCAGAGTTCAGTTTCTTTCTTCCTAAGTATATCATTTAATAGCTTGTTCAGCAAGAACCTGTAAAAAGTAAACTTTCAGTCTTTTCATGTCTGGAAATTTCTTTTTTTCTTTTACTGGGTGGAGGGATGAAGAGAAGAGGCCCACCTGGACCCTAGGCTCAGGGCAGTTTGAGCAGTGTCACTATCTGTTTCGTCAAGAGCACTAACTTCTTTTCCCTGAGATTGTCAAATAAAAAAAAATGACAGCAGCTAACACAATAGCCATCTGGTGTGAATGAATCAAAATCATACCTATTTCTTTAGTCAGATCAGCAAAAATTATATTTTTGTGTGTCACGGAATGTTAGTAATTATTTGGGTCATGAGATAAAAAAGGTTGAAAATTGCTGACCTAAAATATCAGTTCTTCTATTCTCTCACTCAAGAAATTTCCAGGGGAGCTCAGCCGGTGTGGCCCAGTGGTTGAGTATCGACCTATGAACTAGGAGGTCACGGTTTGATTCCTGGTCAGGGCACATACCCAGGTTTCTGGTTTGATCCCCAGAAGGAGGCAGCCAATCAATGATTCTCTCTCATCATTGATGTTTCTATCTATCTCTCCCTCTCCCTCTCTGAAATCAATAAAAAATATATATATTTTAAAAAGAAATTTCCAGGAGATCATTTGAGATCTTGCTTCCCAGCATATCTCATCAGTTTGGCTCAAATAAACTCATAAAAATTCTCTACAGGTTTGGATGTTCTAAAGTTATTTTTAAATCTCTTTAGATTGTTCTAGTATCTTGAATTTTGGAGGTACATTTTTCCCGTTTGTTGTTTCTGCCTCTCCCTGTTTTAATCTCCCTCTTAGTGATTTATTTCCTTATGTGATTTGTAATTTTTGACTTTGAGCTTATCTGTAGTAGTGTTGTTTCCAATGGGGTTGTGTGCTGTGGATTTTGAAGGTGTTTTCAAATAGGTCAGTTTGACAGTTTGCTGCTGCCAAGACCATGCAGGTTTCACTAATTATGGGAAAAGTTTTTATGTTGTATTTTTAGTTCAAGATTTCTGTATTAGATGCCAAATTGTGTGTGTGTGTGTGTGTGTGTGTGTGTGTGTGTGTGTGTGTGGTATATGAATAAATTAGGCCTTTCATCTAGTGTTATATAGGCACAGAATCAGTAGAATGGACTTCAAGGTTTTAAAATGTCTCATTTTTCTTAAAGCTGTTTTCAGTTCCATATTTCAATTTTGTTTCGAAGCAGTAAAAATTGAGCTTTTATTTTCATTCATTTACCTTGTTGTAAAAAGTAGAGTGTGTTGTTTTAAATTAAGTCAACAGATCAATACTAAGGGAATTTTTTCATGCCTTCTCTATCAGCTGTTGCTGTTTTCTCCTCCAGGATGAAAGGCACTGAGACTTGAAGAATAGACTTCTTGTCTGTAATTTACAGATTAGAAAACACTGTGAATTATCCTTTCCCTGAATAAACTTCAATGATTCACTGCTTGTTGGAGAATTAGAAACTATTGATTCATGTTCTGCCCCAGGAGATGTTGCCTCCCTCTGCTGAGGGCTGGGTTTGGGTTTCCACTCTGCCAACAGGCAGACCATTGCCCACTTTTTAATCTAGGGCCGGGGTGGGCAACCTTTTTGTGAGTGCGTGCCAAAACCAGCAAAATCTCTGACTCAAAATTCTTCTGCGTGCCAACCCTAATTTTTTGAGAACATGTTACGCCTACTTGATATCTCTTAAGGTGTAGGTATGTGAAGAACCCTGAAGAAATAATAAAATTCATTCGAGCGACAAAAACACAGTATATGATGATGAAAAATACATTTATTTTTTTAATGTATACATGTACACTGATGGTCCGACAGAAAACTTTAGGACTCCGTTTGATATTATCAGTGGGACTTTTGCTGCTGCATCACTGATGACAGAGATTTTACATCAGGTTTATATTTCGTGACCTTCAGAGATATGCACGAGCTACTACTTTCATCCATCAGGCTACTCCTATTACGAGACTTAACAAAATTCATCACTGAGAACAAAGATTCACAAGCGTATGTGGATGAAACCAAAACACTGGTCAGATCTAGGAAGGCAGGGAGAGTTAAGGCAGAGGCATAGAAATTGCTCTTCCCCTCTCTCATCAATCTATGTCTATGGTCTTTAAGATAACTTGTTATGTAAAGTTATTTATTTATCTAAGATGCACCTACACTGAATTTATCTGAAAAATAAAAAAGTCGATACAGTGGGGCCTTGACTTACAAGTGTCCTGACTAACGAGTTTTTTGAGATACCAGCTGTCTCTCGGCCGATTTT
This sequence comes from Myotis lucifugus, assembly GCF_000147115.1. Lineage (NCBI taxonomy): Eukaryota > Metazoa > Chordata > Mammalia > Chiroptera > Vespertilionidae > Myotis > Myotis lucifugus. The sequence goes on along the minus strand of NW_005871163.1, from coordinate 1,052,694 downwards.
TTGCATTGAGTTGACGGAGTAATTTGAGTTACGAGCTCCTTAACGAGCTCCTTAACGAGCTCGGTCTCGGATCGAATTAAACTCGTAAGTCAAGGCCCCACTGTATTAAGAAAAAAATTGTAAATGGAAGATTATAAGAGAGGGTTTCGCGTGCCAGCAAAAGTTACTGGCGTGCCATGTTTGGCACACGTGCCAGGGGTTGCCCACCCCTGATCTAGAGTGCATGGAAATCTTCCTTAGATCTGGCAGGCAAAGTTTTGGTACAGAGTTACTTATATTTCCACATCTTTCCCTCAAATGTTACCCAATTAGACCAAACTTTCCAGAGAAATGAGAGATTTCTCTGTTATAAGATAACTAGAGGCCCAGTGCACAAATTCGTGCACGGGTGGGGTCCCTAGGCCTATCAGGGGGGCTGGCCGGCCAGGGGGAGGGACCATGGGAGGTTGGCCAGCCAGCCCCCTGATTGGGCTGATGGGGGGGCGGCGGCAGCTGGGGGGAGGAGCTGCAGGAGGTTGGCAGGCGAGGGGGCGGGGCACAGGAGGTTGGCTGGCCAGAGAAGGGGTTGAGGGAGGTTGGCAGCTGGGGGGAGGAGTTGACTATGGAAGTGCACTGACTACCAGGGGCAGATCCTGAGTTGAGCGTCTGCCCCCTGGTGATCAGTGTGCATCATAGCAACTGGTCAACAGGTTGTTCCGGTCGTTTGGTCATAAATGGTCACTTAGGCTTTTATAGATAGAAATGTTTGAGACCTGCACTATCCAATAAGGAAGTCACTAACCCATAAGTGACACTTGAAATGTGATCAGTTCAAATTGAGATGCATTGTAAATGTAAGATATAGAGTATGAAAAAAATGTAAAACGTCAATGATAATTATTATATAGATTATGTGTTGAAATGATAGTATTTTGTATATATGTTGTGTTAAATGAATTATGTTAATTTTGCCTGTTTCTTTTTACTTTTTAAAAAATGTGACTAGAAATTTTGAAATTACTTATGTCTATTATATTCCTATTGGACAGCACTGCTACAGAGTCCTATGAAGAGAGAACCCCAAAAGTACTCTAATAAGAACTTCTGTCATTTTTCCTTGTACTTTCATCCACCATTTTTTTTTTACAATGTCATAATTTTTGGTATGAGTTAATGCTGTACCACTGCAATGCACACAAATGTAAAGGGTATATCTCACATGGGTGAGATTTTAAGGGTAGCATAAAAGGTGAAAGTTGAATATAGTCAAAATTACCCTTGAAAATCCCTTAGGAAGGCCTCCAGATGTCCCTGACACACCGTCTTTTATTAAGTTCGACCCAGACCATTTTTTGTCTAGTATTAGGGCAGATCCTTCTTTCTTCAATGAGACAAGTTGACCTAGTTGGTTTGTTTTTGGTGCCACACAATAGAAAAAATATGTCATAATGAAGCACAATTATATTTGGTGTTGGGACTTTGGGGACATATGAATTGGTGAGTGGAGATGTCACAGGGTGTGTTCTCCAGAAAGCAGACACAGACTGAGTTTAGCATTCAGGACATTTATTTTTTAAGATGTTATTGGCATCAAGACCTATGGGAGGGAGAGGTGGAGAGCAAGGAGTGGGTACAGAGAAATGTTGGGTTGTACTGCAGGCTCAAATACAGCCTCAATCAGCCCCAGAGGGAGCTCTGGAGCGAAAATGTCCCTAGAGAATTGTCCCAACAGTAAACTGAAATGACCAGGCCTTAACGCCCCAACTTCAATGATATGGGCTGCCCTGGGAAGGGTATAACTATGGATGAGGTGGCTCTGCAATTCCTGGAAAGCTGACAGCTGAAAGCTGTCTCCAAGCAACACTACCACAGCTGGGGCAACGGGTCCTTCCTTGAAAGGAGATTCGCACAGTGCATTTAAGGTGTCACCAGAGAAAATTGTTTTCTTTACTACCCAGCATCCATTTCACCCTTCAAAACTGCTCGCTGAATTCCTTCTGAGCAATTATTTCTTTCACAGCATGGGCCTTCTTTATGGGATAGTAAATGATATGCCCTGCCCTCCTTCTGAAGTTAAAGATCAACTGAAGTCTCTTTTCATGAACTTTTGAATTTTGAACAAAATGAAAAAAGGATGAAAAAAAGCTTCACACTTTCCCACTGCAGGATGGAGTCATCCTTGATGTCCTGGTTCCAGCCCTGTTTTCTCCAGATTCATATTCATTCCGTGAGCTGTTCAATATACTTCTAATTAATGCCCACCTTTATTTTGATGAACTTAGCCAATTTATTTTGTTTGCAACCAAATAACCCCAATTGATGCTGGCTCCACCACATTGAAGTATATGATCTTGAGTAAGTATCTCTGAGCCTTGCTTTCTCACCCGCAATTTAGTACATAAAATCTACCTTGCAGGTAGAGCCCGGGTAAGAGATAGTGTATTGACAGATTGTATTAATAGTCTAAGGCAGTGTCGCAACTGCGCTCGCAATCGTGCTCGCAGCACATG
>NW_005871163.1:993409-1049983 GCF_000147115.1 Myotis lucifugus | reverse complement strand
CATTAAGAGCTAAAAATTAAGTCGGCATGCTCAAGAGCTTACAAAGTTCCAATTGCACTGTTACGTGTGCGCCCGGCATGTGGTATTTTTGTGGAAGAGCCACACTGAAAGGGCCCAAAGAGCCGCATGTGCGGGTCTAAGGGGTTATAAAACGAATGAGAGGGAGTCAATAGGGAAAAGGGAGGACATATGTAAAACTTTCAACAATAAAGATTTAAAAGTAATAAATAAGACTAATGAGGACAGTCTCTGGCCCTACAGTTTATAATTTGAGTTTCTCTACCAGAATGTCAAATGCCATATATGATAAACATGGGAATAATAAGGATTTCTTGCTAGCCAAATTTCTTTTTTTGGACTTGGCTTCATGTTGCCTCCTCTATACTGCTCTTCTCTAAAGGGCAGAGGGGGTGACACCATTCATGACACTGCAGCATAAATTAATGTAATGAGGGAAGGGGATAAGTAATCTGTCTTCCAAGGAATGTTGGACCAATGGATAATTAGATGGTAAGTTAAAAAAAAAAATCTGCCCTGGCCACTGTGGCTCAGTTGGTTGGGGCATCATTCCCTACATTAAAAGGTGGCAGATTCAGTTCCTAGTCAGGGCACATACCCAGGTTGAGGGTTAGATCTCCGGTTGGGGCACGTGCAGGAGAAACCTCTCTCAGTTTCTCTTTCTCTCTCTTTCCCACTCTATCTCAAAAATAAATAAATAAAATCTGTCCAAGGGAGTTTATAGAAAAATCCTTTTAAAAAGCCAATATTGGAGCCCTAGCCAGTTTGGCTCAGTGGATTGAGCATCAGCCCATGGACTGAAGGGTCCCAGGTTCAATTCCGGTCAAGGGCATGTACCACGGTTGCAGGCTCCATTCCTGGCCTTGGTTAGGGCACATGTGGAAGGCAACCAATCAATGTGTTTCTATCTATCTATCTATCTATCTATCTATCTATCTATCTATCTATCTATCTCTCCCCATCCCTTCCACTCTCTCTAAAAATCAATGGAAAAATATCCTTGGGTGAGGATTAACAACAACAACAAAAGCTAATGTTGGTCTTTGGTTAGAGTGTTGGTCTTTGGTTAGAGTGTTGGCCTGAGCATCAAAGGGTCGTGGGTTCAATTTCCGGTCAAAGGCATATACCTGGGTTGCAGGTTCAATTCCCAGCTGGTCCGGGAATTGTCCTGACCAAGAATCAAACCTTGACCTCCTGGTTCATAGGTCAAACCTCAACCATTGAGCCACCCTGGCTGGGCAGATGCTGTAGCTTATAGACACTCCTCCCTTGTTCCTCCCAATCAGTCCTCACTGCCAATATCAGAATACTTAAATCTTTTTAGTTGAATTATTTATGTCTTTGTCTTCCTTAGGCTACAAGTGAAAAAAGCAGAATGAAACATTGAATGATTACTACTGAAATATTTACAGATGGGAGGACATAACATCTGGGATTTGTTTCAAAAAATGTGGGTAAGGGGCAAGAAGCTGGTGATGTAGATGGGACAGGGTTGGCCACAGGTAAATGTTTTTGAAGGGCTGGGTTATGGTATATGAGGTTCATTACTTTATTCTGTACTAGAGGCCCAGCACACGAAATTCGTGCATGGGTACTGTCCCTAGGCCTGGCCTGCAATCAGGGCCATCTTCCCTGGCTGCTGGCAGCTGGCCCCGCCCCCTGCCACCACCCATCCTCAGTTCCCCGTTCCCTATCAGGCGATAGGAGCCTGCCGGCAGGGTAGGGGGAAGAGACCAAGAGGTTGGCCGTTCCTGCCGTTCGCTGGCCCTGCCCCCCACTACCAGTTGCCCTCTGGGTGGGGCAACCAGCAGGGCAGGGACCTTGGCATGGCACCACCTGTGTCCACTACCACCCATCCCCAGTTCCTCATTCCCCATTGGGTGATCGGAGCCTGACTGGGGAAAGGACCAGGAGGTTGGCTGGCAGGCCCCAATTAGGTGATGCCTGTGGGCTGGGGCAGCTCCTGCATTGAGTGTCTGCCCCCTGGTGGTCAGTGCGCGTCATAGTGACTGGTCGTTTTGCCATCTGGTTGATTTGCATATTACCCTTTTGTATATATAGATATTTTGTATATGTTTTAAAAATTACATGTTTTTTTAAATTGTATGATTATGACTAGTTAAAATATGTATGCATAAAGCAAAGACTGGGGAGGAGAACACAAAAATGAAGAGTTTTGATAGCTGTTAGAGTAGTTGAACTATGGGTGAATTATTTTTTAATTGCACTTAACATTATTCTAATTTTTTTTCAATAAATGAAAACCCAAAGGAAAGAAAACACACACACACACACACACACACACACACACACGGGCACAACTTCTTTGAAGATAAGGAACAGCAATATGCTGAAGCTGGCTTGTATCAGATTGAAAGGACTGATTGTTAAATTTTCAGGAATTTTGCATCCTGGTTAACATCACATGTGTATTGAACTTGACCATGGTGGGGGTATTTACACCTTTTAAATCAGCAAACACTAGAAATCAGTACTTCCAAGAACCAGTTGTTAGAATTTTCCACAAGTAAGGACTGTATCATATGCTTTCCTGCCTAGAATTATCTAAAGATCCTGAAATTAATGGGTAGGTACTTATCAATTATTATTATTCTATACATACTTAATGAGGTCCTGGGCAAGAAGCTGTGATAGGCACTTTGGGGATTCACAGTATTATTTAAAAAAGAGGAGGATATTCTAAACTTTGTGAGATACCATATACATAAGAGATTACAAGAAAAATATAGCAAAAAGTGCAATGCTCAGTCATCTGTAAGAACTGTAGTTAGCAGACAGCCTCCAACTGTTAGTGCCTTTAGGATCCACCTTAGTTTTCTGAGTGTACACATTAATGGGTAGATTTTTATGGTACATACCTTATTTCTCAACTAGAGGCCCGGTGCACAAATTTGTGCATCAGTGGAGTCCCTCAGCCTGGCCTGCGTGATTGGGCTGAAACCGGCTCTCCAACATCTCCTTGCAATAAAATTATACAAAATACAAACAGAACTACAGTGGCAGGAAGCAGATCAGCTGTCTAGAAACAAAATGGAAAAGGGAGAGAGGAATTAAAAGGTATGAGGCCCTGGCAGGGTGGCTCAGTTGGTTGTCACATCATCCTATACACCAAAAGGATTGCAATAGGGCACAGGCCAGGCCGAGGGACCCCACCAGTGCACTATCAGAGCCGGGAAGGGATGTGGGATGTTGTCCAGCGGGGAGGGACCGCAGGAGGGCTCCAGGGCATGTTTGGCCCATCTCGCTCAGTCCTGATCGGCCAGACCCCAGCAGCAAGCTAACCTACCAGTCAGAGCATCTGCCCCCTGGTGGTCAGTGCATGTCACAACAACTGGTCGGCCAGTCAAATTTCTGCCCCCTGGTGGTCAGTGCACATCATAGCGAGCGATTAAGCGGCTTTAGCATATCATTAGCATATTCGGTTTGATTGGTTGAATGGATGACCAGACGACCAGACACTTGGCATATTAGGCTTTTATTATATAGGATAACACTTATTTTTTAAATAGGAAATATGACAAATATGTCAAATATGACTTCTATTGTTAAATGTTTTCCTGCAAGGCCTAATGCAATAAGATAAGAAAAATAATAAAAGGTATAACTTTTTTTTTTTTTTAGAGAGAGTGGGGGGAAAGGAAAAAGAGAGAGGGAGAGAGAGAAACATTGCTCGGTTGCCTCCTGTACGAACCCCTGAATAGGAATGTGCCCTGTAGGTATGTGCCCTGGATAGGAATTGAACCTACAACCTTTTGGTGTATAGGATGATGTGACAACCAACTGAGCCACCCTGCCAGGGCCTCATACCTTTTAATTCCTCTCTCCCTTTTCCATTTTGTTTCTAGACAGCTGATCTGCTTCCTGACACTATAGTTCTGTTTGTATTTTGTATAATTTTATACAAGTTAATTCAAACAATATGTATTCTTTTTTTCCCCTGGTGGTGTTCATTCAGCATGATTATTTTGAGATTCATCCACTTTTTATTGCTGAGTAGTATTCCATTATGTGGATATATCAAAAATTTGCTTATCCATACACCTGCTGATGGACATTTGAGCTATTTCCAGTTTTATTGCTATTACAAATAATTCATCTATAAACACTCATATGCAGGTTTTTGTATGAATATATGCTTTCATGTCTTTTAGACAAACACCTAGGTATGGATTGACTGGGTCATACAGTAATTATTTGTCTATTCTAAGCTTTGGCTCTACATCTAAAAGTATCACATTGACCTAGCTGGTTTGGCTCAGTGGATAGAGCATAGGCCTGTGGACTGAAGGGTCCCAGGTTCGATTCTGGACAAGGGTACATGCCCAGGTCTATTGCCAGTAGGAGGTGTGCAGGAGGCAGCCAATCAATGATTCGCTTTCATCATTGATGTTTCTATCTCTCTCTCCCTCTCCCTTCCTCTCTGAAATCAATAAAAATATATTTTAAAAATAGTTTATGTAAAAGTATCACCTTTATTTTCTTTTTACTCACCTAACCAATTTAGCATTGTTGTATTTTTATTTTTTAATTATTAAAACATCTATTTTCTCCCCAAATAAACAACTCAGAAACAAAAATCACGGTCTGCTTGGTATTCCTTCTCTTTTAAGTAAGCATGCACATGGGAAATTGCAAGGACTTGATGGGGTCCCATAATGCCAAAGCCAATTTACTCCTATAGGAGGCAGTAGTAAACACACAACCACATCTAGGGGTGCAGGGTAGGAGTGTGGGGAAAGAAGGGAGCTGGTAATCATCGTTATCCAAAGAAATAACTTCGTAATGGTGGAATTTCAGAGGCCATAGGGGGTGTCATTTCTGGGGTGTGGATGAAAATGAACAAGTTAACTTTGGTCTAGAAAGTGAGCCAGCCTGCAGAAATTCTGGGAGGCTGTCGGGAAACAGGCAAATTGCCCCAGAATGACAGGAATCCTGGGAAGACAGTCTTGTGCCACTATCTACCCTTTTTCCTGACCTTCTCTTTCCTGTTTTGTTTTGTTGGTTTTGTTTTGTTTTGTTTTTTGTTAATCCTCACCCAAGGATATTTTTTCCATTGATTTTTAGGGAGAGTAGAAGGGAGGGTGGAGGGAGGATGAGGGAGGGAGAGAGAGAGAGAGAGAGAGAGAAAGAGAAAGAGAGAGAGAAGAGAGACACATAGATTGGTTGCCTCCCATAGGAGCCCTGATTAGGTGACTAGGGTGGGGATGGAACCTGCAGCCCAGGTGTGTGCCCTTGACTGGGAATCATACCCAAGACCCTTTAGTTCAAGGGCTGATGCTCTAACCATTTAGAAACACCGTCCAGGGCTGTTTCCTGTCTTTATCCACTTTAAAAAAAACAACTGAGATCCAGTTTCTTTAAATTTTGTGCGTGCATTAAGATATACATAATAGCCTGGCCAGTGTGGCTTAGTTGGTTGAGCATCGTCCTATGCACCAGGAGGTCACTGGTTTGATTCCTGGTCAGGACACATGCCCAGGTTACGAGTTGTGAATGTACAGGAGGCAGCCAATAGATTTTCTATCTCTCTTCCCCTCTTCTTCCTCTTTCTGAAATCAATAAAAATATTTTTAAATAAAAAGAATACATAATATAAAGTAAACCATTTTAAGTGGTTCAGTGGCATAAAATATATTCATGACGTGCAACCATCACTACTATCCATTTGCAGAATTTTTAAATCATTCCAAATGGAAACTCTGTACCCATTAAACAATAGCTCTCCATTCCTTTGTACTTTCTGTCTCTAAGAATTTACTCATTCTAGGTACCTCATATAAGTGGAATCATACAGTATTTGTCCTTTTGTGCCAGGCTTATTTCACTTAGCAGAACGTTTTCAAGGTTCACCCATTTGGTAACATGTATCAGAATTTCATTCCTTTTTAAGGCTGACTGATATTCCATTGTATGTATATACCACATTTTGTTTCTATTCATCTGTTGTTGGAACTTGTATTGTTTCCCTCTTTTGGCTACTTATTTCATGTCTTTAAAAAAGTATTTTCCCCTGGCCAATGTGGCTCAGCAGTCTATTTGGCTTTTCCAGCTTACTTTTCCTTTTTTTAAAAAATCTTTTTAAAAAATTTAAATTCTTTATTGTTTAAGGTATTACATATGTCTCCTTTCCCCCCTCACCACCTCACTATCTGTGTTCATTGGTTATGCTCATATGCATGCATACAAGTCCTTTGGTTGATCTCTTACCTCCTCACCCTCTGCCTTCCCGCATAGGTTGGGCAGTCTATTTGATGCTTCTATGACTCTGGTTCTATTTTTGTTCATCACTTTATGTTGTTCATTATATGTAGAAAGCTTACATAGTGCTTTTTATAGTAGCTATTTCACTCCTTATTTCTTCTTGATTCTTGCATATGGTGTTGATTTTCTCACCCATCGGTTTATGAACTGTATGACCCTTATTTTGAGTCCTTTTCTGACATATTGCACACCTCCATTTCATTTAGTTCCTTTTCTGGTGATTCTTCCTTTTCTTTCCTTTGGGGGTTGTTCTTCTGTCTCCCCATTTTTGCTCTCACTGAAGGATCTAGGTCACGGGTGGGCAAACTTTTTTTTTTTTAAATATATTTTATTGAATTTTTACAGAGAAGAAGGGAGAGGGATAGAGAGTTAGAAACATCGATGAGAGAGATCGATCAGCTGCCTCCTGCACAGCCCCCAGTAGGGATGTGCCTGCAACCAAGGTACATGCCCTTGACCGGAATCGAACCTGGGACCCTTGAGTCCGCAGGCCGACACTCTATCCATTGAGCCAAACTGGTTCGGTGTGGGCAAACTTTTTGACTTGAGGGCCACAATGGGTTCTTAAACTGGACCGGAGGGCCGGAACAAAAGCATGGATGGAGTGTTTGTGTGAACTAATATAAATTCAAAGTAAACATCATTACATAAAAGGGTACGGTTTTTTTTTTTTAGTTTTATTCATTTCAAACGGGCCGGATCCGCCCCGCGGGCCGTAGTTTGCCCACGGCTGATCTAGGTGTTGAGTCACGTGGGACCTGTGGCTGCAGCAGTGGGCTTGGTGGTGGGTTGCATGGTGGTGACAGTAGCTGCTCCTTGGGTGGTTTTGGGAGGTAGTTGCTCCTCGGGTGGTCATGGGCAGAGACTGTTCCACGGACAGTCGTGGACAGTGGCTGTTCCTCGCGTGGTCATGGCAGCTGCTGCTGGCACAGCTTTTCATGCAGTCATTAAAGTGAAGGTTTCCAGATACTCCAGCCCTGTTTTCTGATGCTCTTATGTCTTTGATGAGGAATTAAGGACTCCAATCAGGGCTACAGAAGACACTGAGAGTTGTCTGGCAGAAGGCACTAGCCAGTGTCCTGAAGCCGATTATTATCCCAGCTTACTTTCCTTAAGACCAGGTTTACTTCAATCACCCCTCATTCCACAAATGTTTGATGGCTCCCCAAAGTGTTTAGAAGCATGCTATTGGGTGTTCCATGGAAAAAGAGTTCTGTGGTCTGGTGAATCTGGTAAATGCTGTTTTAACACAGTTAAAAAAAGATTTCTTCAAAGTGGAAGAGCTAGTCTTTAAAGTGGCAATATGCTAAGTGTCAAGGTAAAATAGGTACAAATCTGTAAGAATATTTTTTATCCTCACCTGAGGATATGTTTATTCATTTTAGAGAGAGAGAGGAAGGGAAAGACAGCAAGAAATGATGTGAGAGAGAAACATCAACTGTTTGCCTCCCATATGCACCCTGACCAGGAATTGAACCTGAAACCTCTTAGTGTACTGGATGATGCTACAACCAACTGAGCCACCGGCCAGGGCTGTAAGAATTTCAACTGAGCCACCTGGCCATGGCTGTAAGAATTTTTATGAGTTTATTTGAGTCAAACTGACAACAACTGCCAGGAAACAAAATCTCAATGGATTGAGAAAATGCTACAGAAAATAGCTGTTTTGCACCTTATTTTATACATTAGAATCAGAGGAGAAACTGTAAGGGGACTACATGAAATCCATTGGTGATAGGTTAGGGAGGAAGGAGAAAGCATAGTGTGGAAATCTCTGAGATTGGATAAAAAGTAAAAGGGATACTTCTTTTACATTGTTAGGCATGGGATAGTTAACAATGAACATTTATAGCACATAGAGATGGTATGTGGGAGAACGAGATAACAATGAGGGATTCTCTGGTCTCCTGCACCTGTTTTGCCCTAAGGGGTCTAGAAAAAGATTACCCTGACATTCCAAAAGTATGTTATCAGAGATATACCAAAAGATAATAGACACACTCAGCTAAGGTAAAGATTGACCTTTGTCAAAGTAGATACCAGCCTAGGACATGGCTACTTGCCATGACTTACTTTTAGCTAGGAAGTTTTAATTTCAGACCATCCTATGTGGTTACTTTAGGTCTCTTGAGTTTGTAAGGCTTCCCATGCATGCCGCCCCTGTGCTTGTCAGGTTTAGTATGTGGCCCCTTTTTCGTCCCATGAGACAGGATAGTAAGCCAGGACAAGTGGAATAAGGAAACTAAGATAGATAGTTAAACGTCCAAGCAGTTTATAGCCATTTAGTTAGTAAATTGCAAAATCCTATCTTCCCTGAACCAAGAACGCTTAAGAGTGTCATTTGGGCACATTTGCATAAAACTTATGAATATTCTATTGAGATCCTCCCTTAAGACCTCTCTTAAACTCCCAGCCTTTAAAACCCTTGAAAAAAACAAAAGTTCCAGCACCTAGTCTTCCTCCTAGGAGCACTCCCTCACTTTTCCCTTCCTTCTTTCCTTCCCCCACAGGCATGCATCCCTTAAACACTAAAGGACCCCCCAAGGCTAGCAATCAGGGAGCAATGGGCAGCAGCAACTCCTCTTGGGCTAACCTCCTGACCTTGTCCCTAAGGCCCCCTTTTTTCTGACTTAAAAATATGTTTTTATTTTATTTTTTAAAAATATATTTTCATTTTAGAGAGAGAGGAAGGGAGAGGGAGAGAGATAGAAACATCTATCGGCTGCCTCCTGCACACCCTCTACCAGGGATCAAACCCAAAACCTGGGCATGTGCCCTGACTGGGAATCCAACCACATCAAACCAGCGACCTCTTGGTGCATGGAACAATGCTCAACCAACTGAGCAAACCAGCCGGCTTTTCTGACTTCTTAGTGAGCCAAAGCAGCCCAGCCTAGGCTCATTCCCTCACCTAGTCCCTGTTGCTTCTTCTATTCTAGGCCCTTCCTTGTTTCATTGTCTCCAGCTTTAATAAACGTCCTTTGAAAATCACTTGATCTCATTTTGTGACGTCTTTCCTGCAAGAACCCACATACTACTGGCTGGCTGTAGACAGTAATACATAAGGGAATTTCTAAGGGGGTGGGGAGAGAAGGTGTGTAGTTCTCAATTTATTTTGACAATGCAATCTTTCTTTTGAGGAACACTATGACATTCTCAGAATGATACCATTGTAATTAACTAGTTATTAATAGCAGGAAAGGAGCAAAGGGAAGGTCAAATATAGGCTTGTCATTTGGACAGCTTCACCAGGAAGCTAAAGCAGTACACTCAGCCACCAGTCTATTTCCCACAGACTGCTGGGGGAAGGGACTAGACAGGGAGGAGTAGACTCATGTGCAGTAAAGTTGGGGTGACACAGGGAAGGTACTTGTCAGTCACACCAGGGAACAGATCATTGGCCAGAATGGGCACGGCCACAGCAAGAGTGGGTAAAATTGGGATACTTAATTCCCTGAACAAAGAAGCTCCCTCTCTTCTGCTTTTGGTTTCTCTTGGTTCCCCTTATGTACTTGGGACTCTTATTGGTCAGGGTGAGCTCTCCTGTAGTCGCCCACATGGACCATTAGTTGTCTATTGCTGCTGTAACAAACGACCACAAACTTGGTGATGTAGGTCTCACTGAGCTAAAATGGACACAATGGACTAATGGGCTATAGCCTGATGCTGAACTGGACCCAGCTGCAACATGGACTGGAAAGTCTGGACACTGGCCTTGCTTTTAGTTTTACTGAAATCCCAGCTACACTTCTTCTATGACTGGAACGGGACATTGGAAACCCAGGGATGTAATTCCACACAAATAAAAATCACTTGTCCTCCCATGCAAGTCTCAGAAAATTATTTTTCTTGAGATATAGTAAGGATCCTACCCCCAACACCCAGTAGGGAAGAGAACACCATACATTGAGAAACAATGACTTAAGGGGAAAAGTTCATAATTATTCTTCCGGCATTATTGGCCTTGCTCAACATGTTCTTATCATCTAATTTCCTAAAATGAGTTTCCTTCCTTGCTTCTTCCTTCAGGGGTCAATGCTAGTTCCTCCTCCTCCTTCTCCTCCTCCTCTAGGGAGTTCTTTCTAATTCTTTGTCTCTCTGACCTGTGGAACTTATCACCAGTACTTTCATTATTTACTCCTTCAGAACTGTCTAGTTATTGATATTCTTCTTTTCTTGGGCCCATGTTGTGTACCCACCTGAGTAGTGCTAGGACTGTGTAGTGCAAATATTTAACTGCTTGAATAATATTGTGCTTCTTTTCCAATGTGGATAATGTTCACCCCTGCGCAAAGAAGAATCTAGGCCTTAGACAAACCTTCTATTGCTTTACACTGTTGCATAAAGCATTGAAAATGGTGCTGTATTAGTTGTCTAATGCTGCTGTAACAAATGACCACACACTTGGTGATGTGGGTCTCACTGAGCTAAAATTAAGGGTGGTGTTCCTTCTGGGGGCCTTAAGGAAAAATCCATTTCCTTGCCTTTTCCTTCTTCTAGAAGCCTTTGCATTCCCAGGCTCCTGGCCCCCTTCCTCCATCTTCAAAGCCACAAGTGCTAGTTGAGGCTGTTAAAGGACAAAATTCAATTTTAAAGTCTAATTGGTTTTATATTAAGCAATTCATGAATCAGGCAGCATCTCATCTAGCAACTAGAAAGGAGCTTTAAGGGGTTGTTCAAACTGAAAGATTTTTATAGGCAGAAGGGCTATTATCAGCAAAAGCAAAGAAAGGATTATTTTGTCCAGCCCGTGTGGCTCAGTGTTTTGAGTGTTGACCTATGAACCAGGAAGTTTCGATTCTCGGTCAGGGCATATGCCTGGGTTTCTTTGGGCTTGGTTCCCAGTAGAGAGCTTGCAGGAGGCAGTCGATCAATGATTCTCTCTCATCATTGATGTTTCTACCTCTCTCTGCCTCTCCCTTCCTCTCTGAAATAAATACAAACATACCTATATATATGATTATTTTTAGGTCAGGTCACATTCTTTTGGGCGAATGAAATGGAAGGGGTTCTATCATGTAGATTACCTACCTCTCTGGTATTGATGATCAGGAGATTCCAGACTCACTGATTTAAAATTCTACTTCTGGGAGAGGCAGAAACTGCAATTAGGGTAGTAAGTTTTTGTTTGGTGACATGGCTTAGCAAAACTAACTCCATTTCGGCCCATTATTTCTTTATTTTATTAAAAAATATATGATCCATTTTTATTTTTTTATTTTCTAAAATATATTTTTATTGCCCTAGCCAGTTTGGCTTAATGGATAGAGCATTGGCCTGCAGACTGAAGGGTCCTTGGTTCAATTCTAGTCAAGGGCATGCACCTAGGTTGCAAGCTCAATCCCTGGCCCTGGTGGGGGCCCATGCTAGAGGCAACCAATTGATATGTCACTCTCACATCGATGTTTCTCCTTCTCTGTCTCTCCCGCTCCTTTCCACTCTCTCTAAAAAAATCAATGGACAAATATCCTCAGGTGAGGATTAACTAATACACACACACACACATACATATGTATATGTATATATATACACACACACACACACACACACACACACACATATGTATATGTATATATATTCATTTCAGAAAGGAAGAGAGAGGGAGAGAGATAGAAACATCAATGATGAACCCTAGCCGGTTTGGCTCAGTGAATAGAGCAATGGCCTGCAAACAGGGTCCAGGGTTCGATTCCTGTCAAGGACACATGCCTGAGTTGTGGGCTCGATCCCCAGTACAGGAGGCAGCTGATAAATGATTCTCTCATCATTGATGTTTCTCTCTCTCCCTCCCCCTTCCTCTCTGAAATCTCCCTTCCTCTCTGAAATCAATAAAAATATATTTTTTAAAAAAAGAAACATCAATGATGAGAATCATTGACTGGCCGCCTCCTGCATGCCTAGGGGAATTGAGCAGCAACCTGGGCATGTGCCCTGACCATGCCTAGGAGTCAAATCATGATCTCCTGGTTCATAGGTCCACGTTCAATCATTGAGCCACACCAGTGGGGTCTTTCTTTCTTTCTTTCTTTCTTTCTTTCTTTCTTTCTTTCCTTCTTTCTTTCTTTCTTTCTTTCTTTCTTTCTTTCTTTCTTTCTTTCTTTCTTTCTTTCTTCTTTCTTTTTTTCTTTCTGAAATAAGACTATTAAAAAAATAAGCATTTTTTTAAAAGGTCGAAGTGTGAGGAAATAAGCCTTTATTTGAGATCCAAAAGAACAGCTATCAGGGAAGGACTGACTCAGAAAGAAACCCAAATAGGGTTTTGATTAGGAGGTGAAGGCAAGAGATATTTATGAGAAAGGGAAGGGGAATGATTATTTGAATAGAAGGAAGGAATTTTCTATAGGTGCATGAGTACTAACATAGTGATGCTAATTCTAAAGACTATCTTTAATTTTCACTCCAGTGTTCATTTCTGCTTTCCTGTTAGCTTTGCAAACAGTGTTTGGAATACAGTGCTGCTTTAGGCCCAATCCAAAGGTTATTTTGGCCAGTTTCAACATCCCAAAGGTTTGAGGAGTAAGGCATGCTAGGTAGTTCCTCTGGGATGGCAGCTACAACTCCATTTTGAAGTGGCTCTGTTTTATTACTTTTTATAAGGCCTTCACACCACATCACGACCTCCTCTGACTTCATTTTCCACTTTTAAGGACCCTTGTGACGATATCAGGCCCAACTGGAGAATCAGGATAATCTCACTATTTTAAAATCAGTTGATCTTCCCTGGCCAGGTGGCTCAGCTGGTTGGAGCATAAAGTGCATCATAAAGTTTTCGGGTTCGATTTCCGGTCAGGGCATGTATCTAGGTTGCAGGTTCAATCCCAGGTCAGGGCGTGTATGTGAGGCAACCAATCCATGTTTCTCTCTCCCTCTCTTTCCCTCCATTCCTCTCT
This sequence comes from Myotis lucifugus, assembly GCF_000147115.1. Lineage (NCBI taxonomy): Eukaryota > Metazoa > Chordata > Mammalia > Chiroptera > Vespertilionidae > Myotis > Myotis lucifugus. The sequence goes on along the minus strand of NW_005871163.1, from coordinate 1,036,793 downwards.
CTAAACATATCCTCCAGTGAGGATTACAAAACAATCAATTTATTTGCAACCTTAATTCCCCTTTGATTTGCCCCCAGTTCCCAGGGATTGGGAAGAGAACATTTTTGGGGAGCCATCATTCTGCTTATTAGCCATCACCTTTGCTCAAAAGTCTAAATTGAGGGTTTGCATATAGGTGATATGGGCGGGGGGGGGGGGTTGGCAATAAATGGGAAAAGTTTTTGCAATAATGACTGTAAATATAGAGAGGCCCTGCTGCATGATCTTTGGCAAATCACTTTAGTATCCACATTTCTGCTGAAATGGAAATTGCCATCTTTGCTCTGTGTCAAATTATTTAATTATGTAAATGAGTTTAACTTAGAGCAGTGATTTTCAACTTTTTTCATTTCATGGCATACACAAATTACTAAAATTCTACAGCATGCCCAAAACTGTATTATATTTTTTGCCAATCTGACAAAAAATATTAGGTATAATTTTGATTCATTCAATTCAGATGGCTATTGTTGCGTTGGCTGTTGTCATTTTAAAATTTGACAATCTAAGGGAAAAGAGGTCAGTGCCCCCGACTATAGTCAGTTACTGCACATTTAAAAAATTCTTGCAGCACACCAGTTTGCTGTGGCGCACAGGTCAAAAATTGCTGGCTTAGAGGATGTGGCTCAAGAAGCTCTTGATGAATCTTGATAAGGAGGGTGGGCAAAATTCTCTGAATGACATCTGGAAATAGTTTGAGAGACTTTGGAGGAAAGTGAGTAAAAAGAGCATGCTCTTGAATAAAGTTGGGAGGTTGAAAATTCTAGAAAAAGGAATCAAATTAATCCAAGCTTTTCAATTAAGGTTTGAGGAAAAGGGCCCAGGTTTAAAAAGGGGAGAAGTGAATAGGTTGTTTAGGAGGCACCCAGGTGACAGAAAGTACAGGATTGAAGGGGTACATTTGTGAGATCTTTGTAGGCAAAGGGTTAAATTTTACGAAACTCCCTTCATATATATACATATATATGTATATATATTTGTCATAACAATTATCACTTGGTGAATAAATAAAAGAATTAAAAGTGTTGGTTAGAAAAGTGTAAATGAAATGGTGCAGGTTCCACCGAGATTTGAAATGGTGCAGGTTCCACCGAGATTTGAACTCGGATCGCTGGATTCAGAGTCCAGAGTGCTAACCATTACACCATCGACTCCCTAATTACCCCTCCCCCATCCACGAACCCACCGTGAAGAAGCAAAATCGACCCGTTCAAGTAAGGAGGTGCGGCGACCCGTTCAAGTAAGGAGGTGCGGAAAATGAGGGAGGGGACACTAAGAGTGTGGTGAGCGGCTGCAAACCGTGTAATCAGCGAGGAGTCCAGGGCTGTTCCTCCTTTGCGCCTCCAGGAGGAGGTGAAAACTTGAAGACACGAACGGTAGTGGCACGGCCCTCCCTTCCTGAGCTCAGGGGCGGGGCGCAGCCCCCCCGGAAGTACTTTCCCTGAGGTCTACCGGAAGTGGCGTCCGGCAGGGAGGGGTTCTTTACCCGGTCAGGCAGCTGAAGCTCGGCGCTTGGGTTACCCCTGCAGCGACGCCCCCTGGTCCCACCGCTACCACTGCTGCTCCCGCCCCTTCACTCCTCGGCCGCGCCATGGGCACCCGCGACGACGAGTACGACTACCTCTTCAAAGGTGAGGCCGTGGGCTCTCCCACTCTCCCCCGACTCCCGTCCGGGGGCCCGGGACACTCCCGGGGGGCCCGCGCGAGGCCACCTCAGGACTGGAAGTGGCCTTCCTCCGCCTTTCCCTCTCCGTGCGGCTTGCCCCTTGGCCTCCCAGCTCAGCACTTTTCCTTCCTTCCGACGGGGTGGGGAGGGTCCTCGCCGGCACCAGCCCGGCTCAGAGCGACCTCCTCGTAGGCCTTCGCCAGCCTCGGAGCCCCTCACCGAGTGTCCTGGCGGCGGGCTGCCTTCCCCCAGGTCATCTTCCTTTCCCGGGTTTTAGGCCCCTTCTCGGGGGTCGCCCCTCCCACCACCTTCTCTTTGGGATTTGGCGCCCCCTCCCCCTCGGTCTGCGCTCGGCCGGGCTCGCTCCCCTTCCTGCACCCCGGCGACCCGCCCTTCGCTCCGCTCCTCACCTAGCCTCGGCGCAGACCGCCTCCACCGGCCTTCCCTTATCCGCCTCCCTGTCCCCCTGGCGCCTCCCCACCGCCCCGCCTTCCCCTCGGACACACAGCTCCCCCAGCCATGTCCATCCCGGGGCCAGGCCCCGGTGAACATCTGCGCGGCCAGCGCCCGCACCGGCCCACAGCTCCGGCCGCCGGTCACCTCGCGCTGCCCCCGGGATTGGCAGCCCTTTCTCTGCCTTCCCTCCCCAGGCGGCGCTGAGCGCTCCCGGGGCGTCCGTGCGACCCCGAGGCTGGGGCGCCGGGCCGGAGGGGGTGGTCCGTCACCCGCGCACGCACTTGTCGCAGTGGCCCGGCCGACGGGTGTGACCGCCCACCCGGCCTTCTCTCTCCCTCCCTCCCCGGCGGCGCCCGGCCCGGCCCGGGGTGACTCGGACTCCGCTCGCGGGAAGGGGTTGCGGATGGGTGGTGGCTGTTATCCCTGCCAGACCTGCAGGCCCGGTTCCCGGGCAGGAAAGGCTGTGCGCTGCACAAATGCGAGCTGCCTTTATCGCCATGGACTGGCCGCTTCCTGCTGCAGCGCTGGGAGGATCCAACCTGCTTTTGGAGCAGGAAGGGAAGAGTCCTCGTTGGCTCCAGACCTTTCCCAAAAAGTGGGCGGCGGGGAGAAGTTGTGTGCCCTTCGGTCGAATTAAATATTTATTATAAGACAACACATATTGGAGGGTGAGGAGTGGGTAGAAACAATTGCTTATTGGTTAGTCCGGAAAGAATCCAAATAGTTGTGTGTGTTTTTTTTTAATCAACAGAGATAAAGGGTACAGTTTTCAATGAGACAAGAGTACAGTAAATGCTTTTTGTTTTGTTTTGTTTTGTTCAGTGAATGGGCTCTCTCTCTGACGTTCTTTCTTTGCTCCTGAATTAGGAGGGCAGCCATCAGTGGTTATGATGCTGAACAAAGATCATTACCAGGGAGGGAGAAGCCATTGCTGTTAAAGCTTTACCGTGGAGGGTGGAGTTTAGAAAGAGTGTTAAGCACGGTGACAGTGTCTGACTTTGCAATTGGGTGCTAAGGAAGAACGATTGACCAAATGCAGCAGGTAACATTTCTTTACTTTACCAGTACTTTGCAAATCTCGGCATACTAGCTGATGATGCCCTTATCACCACTTGCTCCTCTGGGCCAGAATATTCTATTATACGGGGTGAATATGTTCAGTATCTACTCCCTGCCCCCCCCCCCCCCCCCCTAGTGGAAAGTCATTTACAAGAAGAGGGTACCTAATGCATTTTATATACTGTTTGTTGAAGTCATCTGAGATAGGTGAAATTACTTAAGTGAGACCCTGGACATGAGTTTAGCTATTAAAGGGAGAATTTAAAAAATATATATTTTTTAATGAGGTGCTGTGACAGTGAGCAGCTAGCTACCTTTGAAGTAAATTAATTCAGAACAAGATAGACTATCAGAGTATTTCTTCTGTTTGGTTTGGAACCTAAATGTTGGTTTATAGAAGCCATTTCTTTTTCACTAAGAATATTATCCTGGGTTGGCGTAAGGAATTTTAACCTAATTTTGGGCTTAGAACATCCTACTAACAATGATTGAGAGCACAGGGCTTTGGAGTCACAGAGGCCCATTCAAATCCTGACTCAGGTCTTAAATCTGTTTTGTGACCTTGAGAAAGTTAACTTTTTTAGCGTCAGTTCCCTCATTTATAAAAAGGAACAGTATGTACCTCTCAGGACTGTTGTGAGAATTCAATGGGACTGGTTATAAAATTTTAGTTTCTGTGAGGACTCAATAAATGGTAATAATGTGAAAGAAGTTACTGTGATCTTGTCAGGTTTTTTTTTTTAAACCATAAATCTTTATAAATATAAGAGCATTTAAATATTAGTAAGGAAACTTAAAACTAGGAACTTCTAAAGTACTTTGTTTCCATGGGGTATGGTTTCATTTTGCTGTATATTTTGCTGTTTAAGGTAGAGTGTTTAAAAAATTCTGCTGAGAAGGATTTCCACTTAACGTTCTTACAGGATATGAGTCACTTTTTTATTTATTTCAGTGCTGATTATTTAGCCAAATTCTTATTTATACATATTATTATTCAAAATGAATTAATAATTTATTTTAAAATGGTTCATTCTAGACATGAGATAGGCTGCAGCTCTCTACTTGGAGGAAGGCTTACCTAGCAAACTTAATAGTTGAGGAAATGGAAGTTAGTTTGTAACTCTAACCAATTAAAAATGAAGAGGTATTGTCCTGGCCCTCTACACTGAAAACCAGATTCTGGTCAGGGCACATACCTTGGTTGGGCAAGTATGGGAGGCAGCCAGTCGATGTTTCTCCCTCCTTACCTCCTTCCTAGTCCCTTCCTTTCTCTCTAAAATCAATTAAAAAAAAAAAAGAAGAAGCTGTAAATGTGGGGAGAGCAGGACAGTTAATCTGAATTATGTATTTGTTCTTGAACATTACTCTTTTTAAAAAATATATATTTTATTGATTTTTTACAGAGAGGAAGGGAGAGGGATAGAGAATTAGAAACATCGATGAGAGAGAAACATCGATGAGAGAGAAACATCGATCGCAACCAAGGTACATGCCCTTGACCGGAATCAAACCTGGGACCCTTCAGTCCGCAGGCCGATGCTCTATCCACTGAGCCAAACCAGTTAGGGCTGAACATTACTCTTTAGTTAAACTTAATATTAAGACTTTTGATAGGTGATTGATTTTATTTTTAAAAACTTGACTTTTTATTTTAAACCACAATGTGGTTAAGGCCCTGTGGAACACATAAGTGAAATAAGCATCAACCATAGTTCCTATTTACAAATATTGTGGTAGACACCAATCAACTCAGTCTTATTTTCTGAAAATACCTGGATTACTTAGTCTACACCATTTTCTTTTTAATCTCATTGTAGGTCAGTAATAATTAATTACCAGCTAATTATCAGTAGAAATGATCATAGGAACTTTGCTTTCTTGCATCTTGGTAGTTTTCTTTCAAAATTTTTGATTGAGCAACTCAGATTCTGCTGAGTCTGGAAAACATGTCTAGATTTCAGCCTTATGAAGATTCTTTTGGTGAGGTACTATGAATATACAGGATGAGGCAAAAGTAGGTTTACATTTGTTCATATGGGAAATAATACAATAACTAATCCTATATAATAAAACCCTAATATGCAAATCGACCGAACAGCAGAATGACCGGTTGCTATGACGTGCACTGACCACCAGGGGGAAAATGCTCAATGTAGCAGTTGCCCCCTAGTGGTCAGTGCGCTCCAGAAGCCAGGCTCATGGCTGGCGAGCGCTGGGGTGGTGGCAGGAGCCTCTCTCGCTGCCTCCACTCCAGTGCTAAGGATTGACGGCTTAGGCCCGCTCCCTGTGGGGTCCCGGACTGTGAGAGGGCGCAGGCTGGGCTGAGGGACTCCCCACCTTTCAAGTGCATGAATGTCGTGCACTGGGCCTCTAGTAAATTATAAGAATAAACTGTTTTGAATACTCACAAGTGTAAACCTACTTTTGCCCCATTCTGTAGTTCGAAGAGTAGAAAGATCTTCAAGTTTATTTATAAAAGCCAGTATGAAAACTATCCAAATTCTTATTTATACAATTATTATTCAAAATGAATTAATAATAATTTTATTTTAAAATGGTTCATTCTAGACATGAGATAGGCTGCAGCTCTCTACTTGGAGGAAGGCTTACCTAGCAAACTTAATAGTTGAGGAAATGGAAGTTAGTTTGTAACTCTAACCAATTAAAAATGAAGAGGTATTGTCCTGGCCCTCTACACTGAAAAGGTATTGTCCTGGCCCTCTACACTGCTCAATGTAGCAGTTGCCCCCTAGTGGTCAGTGCGCTCCAGAGGCCAGGCTCATGGCTGGCGAGCGCTGGGGTGGTGGCAGGAGCCTCTCTTGCCGCCACCACTCCAGTGCTAAGGATTGACGGCTTAGGCCCGCTCCCTGTGGGGTCCCGGACTGTGAGAGGGCGCACTTTTTTCTTCACTTTTTTCTTCAGGTGATAACTTACAGATCTGATAATACTATGATTGATTTGTTGAATTAAATTTTAGTTCAGCCTGGCTGGATAGTTCAGTTGGTTAGAGCATTGTCTTGATACACCAACATTGTGGGTTTGATCCCCAGTCAGGGCACATACAAGAATCAACCAATGAATGCATAAATAAGGGGAGCAACAAATTGATGTTTCTTTTTTCTCTTTCAACTCAATAAAAAAAAAAAAATTAGTCCAGTATATTAGTTTGCAACGGAGTGTATAAAACTAAATGTGGTTGAATAGGTGGAAATTTTAATTACTTAATATAATTAATATGTATAATATGTTTTATGGCATTTAGCTGCCTAATATTTGATATATATTGAACCAAATTCAGTTTTAGGGTTAGAGATGATACTTAAAATTCAGCAGATAAGGTTAACCAAGTGGTAATAAATACTGTCAGGCTATTTTAGAAATGCTATAGTTGTTTCATATATAGATGCTGTTATTTATGTTTATATATTTTACTAGAGGCCTGGTGCATGGATTCATGCACCGGTGGAGTCTTTCGGCTTGGCCTGTGCCCTCTCTCAATCCGGCCTGGGAGGGATCGTGGGAGGTTGGCCGGCCTGGGAGGGATCGTGGGAGGTTGGCCAGCCAGGGAGGGACCATGGGAGGGCTCCAGGGCATGTCTGGCCTGTCTCGCCCAGTCCAGATTGGCCAGACCCCAGCAGCAAGCTAACCTACCAGTTGGAGCATCTGCCCCCTGATGGTCAGTGCACATCATAGCAACTGGTTGACTGATGGGTTAGACACTTAGCATATTAGGCTTTTATATCTATGATGATGGCTATAGTTATAGAATGTTCAAAGTACTTTTAACCTAAGATACCAGTTATGGAAAATAGGAAAGTCACTGCAAATTCCTTTCTTGAACTGTGTAGTGTGATCATATTGTGTGTTACATTTAAAAAATGCAATTAAATATTACCATCTTAATGAAAGAAACTAATTAGAAATTAAGTTTGAGTCCATGAAAATTTTTTAAAATATACTTTTATTGATTTCAAAGAGGAAGGCAGAGGGAGAGAGAGATAGAAACATCAATGATGAGAGAGAATCATAGATTGGCTGCCTTCTGCACACCCCCCTACTGGGGATGGAGCCCGCAACCCAGGCATATGCCCTTGACCAGAATTGAACCCAGGACTCTTCAGTCCGCAGGCCAAAGCTCTATTCAATGAGCCAAACTGGCTAGGGCTTTGGTTTGATTTTTAAATCATAGCCAATGAGTTCTCTCCTGTTGCTTAGATAATTTAATCTATTCTTACTAAAAATTTTTTTTTTTTTTTTTTTTAGTGAGCCTAAATGTTTACTTCTTAGTTTGGTTTCTCATTTGGTAACTGAATAGAAGCAGCTTTCCTTATTGTGTCATTTCTCAGCATCATCTTGGCAGCACTATTCTTAAACATTATCTTCTGTTGTAACTTAAGATATAATCCTTTAACAAGTTGCTAATCTTAATTCTAGCAATCTTGTCTATGTCTCGTTGAGATAACTATTTTATACTGTATAAAGCATTTATAAGTTTTGAATTATTTTTAGCTAAAGGTGCTATTTTTTCATAATGTTAATTGTTTACATTGAGGGGAAAAATGCCCTCACTAACTTACTTTATGATGGCATAAAGATTTGAGGATGGGGAGACAATGAACATAGTTATTAGTTAAAGTGGAGGTCAAAAGGGAAGAAATAAAAAACTATAAAGGGCTAGAGTTTTTGTGGGAGGGAGATGGTGTTTTTTTTATTTTCTAAAGGTGTTATCATTCTAGATGTCTTGCTCTTTGGCTCCTGAATTACTGATTGATATCTGAGTGCCTATGAAATAGAAATGGTTAACCTTTCGGGTTTCTTTTATTTCCTATTCCCACTTAAAGTGAGGCTTTTATACCTCAGTGCAAGTGTGGGACCAAAAATGATTCAAAGGAGGTTTCCTCTGCAGAACACTCAGCCTCTTTCACTGAGAGGCAATAGTGAGTGTCCTATTAAGAGGGTAGACTCTATTACTGAAATTGGGATTTGATCTCACGTCCAGAATGGTGGACCTTGGAAACTAACATATCAACTAACCTTCCTATAAAATTGGAAGTGTATTGTATGTTACTTTCATAACCTTAGTATATTCTTTGGTACCCACTTTAAGGCATTTATTATAATATCTGTGGTATTTGCCACCTCTACTTGACTATATAGCTAGAAATAACTCCTTGGGCTGCATGGAATCACTGCTGCCTGGATGATTTCTTGCTGAATCAGCTGATAAAGGAAACCAGAAAGATATGCATTTGATAATATACTCCCTCCAAGACTGCCCAGAGGCTAGCTTTTATCCACTATTATGGCAGGAAAGGAATGCATAATGGATTCTCTTCACCCTCTGACCAGAATGCAGTGAACTCTCACAGTTAAAAAAAAATAATAATTTTTATTGATTTCAGAAAGCGGAAGGGAGAGGGAGAGAGAGAAAAACATCAGTGATGAGAATCATTAATCACCTGCACACCCCCTACTGAGAATTGAGCTTGCAACCTGGGCATGTGCCCTGACCAGGAATTGAACTGTGACCTCCTGGTTCATGTATTGATGCTCAATCACTAAGCCACACCTGCCTCTCAGTTTTTTGTTTAAATATATTTTTATTTACAAAAAATATATATTTTTTGGTGTTTCTTTTTTCTCTTTCAACTCAATAAATAAAAAAGTTAAAAAAAAATTAGTCCAGTATATATATTTTTGCTCTATCCACTGAGCAAAAACGGCTAGGGCTGCCTCTCAGTTTATTTTATTTTATTATTTATATCATTTTATTTTATTTTTTGCCTCTCAGTTTTTACATTCTTCCCCACTCCCTGTCCATTCCACCAAATCCCAATTTCTTTAGTAAGGCATGGTTTTATTTGGTGTTATTTTTGCATATTTGATTTTCTAGTCCTGGTGTCTAGATTAGCTAGTAAGAAGCATTAGTAGTTCACAATAGGAATAAGTATAATATTTCCTGAAATGCCTATAACATTTTTACAAAGGAAAAAAGTTTTATCAGGCTCAGATCCTGTAAATCAGTGAACTCATTTTGTTCTTTAAATTTTGATAGACATGCTTTAAAATAATTTAACTGCCTATATCCCCATTGTTTTTGAAATTCTTGCCTTGGGTGAAAAGAATCCCCGTGTGTTTATTAGTTAATAAATAAACTGTCTCCTAAATAGTAATTATAGGAAATGATTTTATCTAATCAAAGCCTGTTTTAAAGCCCTGGCTGGATAGCTCAGTTGGTTAGAACGTTGTCCCTATACTCCAAGGTTGTATGTAGGTTCAATCTTAGTTCAGGGCACATACAGGAAGCAGCCAATGAGTGCATAAAGAAGTGGAACAACAAATTGATGTTTCTCTTTCTCTTCCAATCAATCAATCAATTTTAAAAAACAAAACCTGTTTTTTAAATAAATCATGAAGTGGTAAGTGAAAGTGTATGTTCCCTGTTGACTCAGAATTATTAGTCAGCTTCCTAGGCTCCCTGTTAAACTTAGTGGATGGAGTGTTTGTTTTTGGAGGAGTCTCTCGTTTCCTGCCAATCTGTTAAATGCAAATGTTGTTTCTGTGATCTGGGTGGCAAAGTTTATAAACCTGATGCCTCATATGTTAAATGTGTTTCATTTTGCCCAGGTGTGAGTCCTGAGGTCACACCTACTCTTTGAAGAAACCAAGAACATTATATTCATTTTATCTCTCTATACCACCAACTAATATCCTTTGTTATTTTTCATGTCTGAGACAAGTTAGAGTCACAAATTGTTCATTTGGTTTAGGATTTATCTTTCAAGTTACCTTCTAAGGCAGCAAATTTCAACCTTTTTCATCTCATGGCACACACAAACTACTAAAATTCTGCGGCACACCAAAAATATATACTCCTATATTTTTGTCAATTTGACAGAAAAATAGGTATAATTTTGATTCATTCACACTGGACGGCTATTGTGGTATCATTCTCTTATTTAATAATCTAAAGGAAAAGAAGTCAGTGCTTCTGGCTAAATAGTCAGGTATTGCATGTTTAAAAAATTTTTGTGACACACCGCTTGAAAATTGCTGTTGTAAGGTGGTGTGCTTGTCTCATTCATCTTAGATAAAGTTCTTTGTCTTTTCAGTTGTCCTTATCGGAGATTCTGGTGTTGGAAAGAGTAATCTCCTGTCTCGATTTACTCGAAATGAGTTTAATCTTGAAAGCAAGAGCACCATTGGAGTAGAGTTTGCAACAAGAAGCATCCAGGTTGATGGAAAAACAATAAAGGCACAGATATGGGACACGGCTGGGCAAGAGCGATATCGAGCTATAACATCAGCGTAAGTCTCAATAGTTTTTTAAGTTCTGTGAAATAGGCTGCCATCAAGTGAATTGGTTGCCATTAAGTTAATTAGCTGACTTTTGTTATCAGAAAAGGTTTTTTTCCCCTTTTAAGAATGCCAGTATTAGGATTTTGAAATTTATTTATAAATGTGTTTTTAAAAATATATAATCCATGCCCTAGCCAGTGTGGCTTAGTTGGTTGAGTTGTCCCTCCCATGCACCAAAAGGTTGGTTCGATTCCTGGTTGGAGCACATGCCTGGGTTGTGGGATCCCAGTAGGTGGTGTGCAGGCGGCAACCAATTGATGTTCTCTCTCTCTCCCTCTTCATCTCCATTCCTCTCTCTCTAAAATCAGTAAAAACATATTAAAATATATATAATCCATATATTTAGTTCTTCCTAGTGTTTCCTTCTATTTTGTGGTTGTTTTCTAATAGTTACATATGTTTCTGTTTTCAGATACTATCGTGGAGCTGTAGGTGCCTTGTTGGTTTATGACATTGCTAAACATCTCACATATGAAAATGTAGAGCGATGGCTGAAAGAACTGAGAGATCATGCTGATAGTAACATTGTTATCATGCTTGTGGGCAATAAGAGTGATTTGCGTCATCTCAGGGCAGTTCCTACAGATGAAGCAAGAGCTTTTGCAGGTTAGTGATATGAGTTTCATGTTATTACAGTGATTCTGTATTTCTTACTGTCATATTTTCAGTTTTGATAACCCTTCCAATGCGGTTAATCAGTTACAGTAGTTTCAGAAAAGTAAACATGAATAAATAATGAATGCTCAGCAAGGATTGTTGTTTTTAAAGTATATGATGACTCTTGGGCTCTTTTGCTTAATTTTGAGTCATTAAAACACTATAGTATTTTGAGTTTTTGCTGCCAAAAATTGAATATAAATACTGTCTCCTTTTCTCTCCTGGAAAGGGTAGATGAAATCTATTCTGTATTCTTGTTTCTTTTTCCATTATGTTTCTGTGTTTACCAAGGCTGCTCTATGTGGGTCTGAAAAGTAGTAGACCAGGGAGTGTCAAGGATCATAGGCATTCAGCTGCTTAGGAATTATAACTTTTTAAGCTTTACAGGGGGTCTACCTATCTCTTGCCACTGTTCTGAAAGGGCATTCTACCAGAAGGCAACATTGTACATTCTTGGCTAGTGAAGGTTGTGAGCCTCCACTAGTGATTATGCCGATTTTTGGTTTTCCAGGCAAGAAGCTTTATTTCAAATAATATAGTTACAGAATTCTAAGTGAATCTTATATACCCATCCTTGTTTATACCATAGCTGTGTGGTTAAAGGACCATAAGGGATAGAAGTAGCAGGATATTTGATAATTTACTATATTTTGAGTAGTGTTATCATTCTTGTGGTAGTATTTAGGTACACCAAGTATTTATTTTAATGAACCCAGTAAAAATTTCTTATGTTTAATTTTAATCTACTAAAGTGTAAGTATCCTTTATTGCCAAGAATGGTATCCTTATTGCCAAGAAGTTGGGGAAGTGGAACAACAAATCGATTATTTCTCTCTCCCTCTCCCCCTTCCTCTCTCTCTAAAATTAATTTTTAAAAAAGGAAAGGAAAGGTCTTTTATATTTCCATTTAAAGCCTTGAGTGTATTACATCTCTTGTATTAACTTTGCACAAAACTGAAGTTTTTGCGTCTCCCCACAGAAAAGAATGGTTTGTCATTCATTGAGACATCAGCTCTAGACTCTACAAATGTAGAAGCTGCTTTTCAGACAATTCTGACAGGTAAGACTTGCATTTTCAGATTATTCCAGTGGGAAATAAAAGTTTTAGGGAGATAATTTAAACAAATTAATTGGGAAAACAAACTGTCACATTCTCTGAGAATGACATCATTTTAGAGAGCTACTAGAACAAGAGCTATAAAATTAGTTACAACTTTTGCTTGTTGAACTTTAATCATTCTAATTTATCTGGTTTATAGTGGGAAAATACTTTGAAAATTATTTGTTCACTTCTATTATTATCCATGTATTCTATAATTCATGGTCACAGAGTAATGCTTAAATGTACTTTCTAAGATAAATATTGAAATCCTGGCTATGAAAAGATATAATAAATGCCTTATTGAAATTCAGTAAAGTAAAGGCATTCTAGGTTCTGATGTGTGTTATAGAAGCAGTTAGGGAAAAATATGTTCTTAAAAATTTAAATGAAAAACAAAAAGTAAAATTCTCTCATGATATATTGTAGAAGAAGCAGAGTGTCACCTGTGGAAAAAAATCAGCCAGTTATTGCATATAGAAAAGTTTAAGTAGTGGGGAAGGAACAAAGTTCATGTTGTTTTGGAATGTGGATATGCAGACCAGGTCAACCTCAAGTATAAGAAGGCATTTTATTTGTGATGACTCATATTTACCTTGTCTTTATTAATCTTAATCCTCTAATAAATACTTCGATAGGTTGTTTTAAATACTTTAAAATTATATGTTACTTTTAAGAACTTGCTAGTTATTTGTTTTTAAATATATTTTTTATTGATTTCATAGAGGAAGGGTGAGAGAGAGAGAGAGAGAGAGAGAGAGAGAAACATCGATGATGAGAGAGAATCATTGATTGGCTGCCTCCTGCACACCCTGCACTGGGAATCCAGCCCGCAACCCCTGGCATGTGCCCTGACCACAGAATCAAACCATGACCTCCTGGTTCATAGGTGGATGGTTAACCACTGAGCTGGGCAAGAGCTCACTAGTTTTAATACATAGGATAGTCTTGTTCTAAAAAAGTCTATATGGATAAATGGTTAAATAAATGTTTTCAATTATAATGTAACAAGATTCTTTGTATGCAGCACTTGTATTAGATGTAAACAGGTTTTAACTTTTAAATGTCTTATTTTACTCTAAAAAGTAGGGAATAGACCTAGGATTTAAAAGTATGGACTTGGAAGCCTGACTTGGGTTCTAGTCTGGCTCCTCCACTTACTAGCTCTATAATCTTAGGTAAGTTACTTAATCTTTTTAGGCCTTACTTTTTTTTTTTTTTTGTCTGTAAAATTTAAATATGTTTTGGGGAGTTCTGTTATTTTCTTTTTGGTGAGAGTCTGAATTTATAACAAATACCTTTGATACGATTTGCCTCGACTGTTAGGTTGTGACTTCAAGGTTTTTGTCTCTGTAATCCATAGAAAAGAATTGCCTGTCACTGAGACATCTACTCTAGACTCCAAAATGCGTACATGAGTTCGTGCATATAAAATACTTAGCTATTCCTGGTACCTAGTGAACATTTGATAAATTAGTAGCTAAATAGCAATTAAGGTATGAAAAAATTTAACTAAAAAAACTAAATAGTGGTGATTTGTATACCTATCTTATTAGAATTCTTTTCTGTTATCAAAAAATAGTAACTAGCCCTGGCTGGTTTGGCTCAGTGGCTAGAGCATCAGCCTATGGACTGAAAGGTCCCAGGTTCGACTCCAGCCCAGGGCACATGCCTGGGTTGCAGGTTCAATCTCCAGTGGAGGAGGCAGCCGATCAATGATTCCCTCTTATCATTGATGTTTCTATCTCTCTTTCCCTCTCCCTTCCTCTCTGAAATCAAGAAAAATATATATATTTTTAAAAAAATAGTAACTAAAAGAACTGGTGCTGGGGTTGGATAAATAGTCTTTGGAACATAGTAGCTTTCATTTAGAATCTTGTGTGGTTTCATTGCAGATCATTTCAAACAGGCAAGATTTGGTTAAATATGCAGTATATCTGTAAATCCTACTTTTCCCTTTATAACCACTTAAGTGGATTCTATTGACTCAATATGTAGACTAATACTAATTTTAGACCTAGCAGGGTAGGCTTCTACTTTTTAACTATTTGCTCCCATTCCCTCTATAACTAAGGTCACTGAATCTCCCTGGTTCTTAGATTTATAGTGTCTTAAAATAAGGAAAGAGAAACAGGAAAGAGAAAAAAAAGTCATCTTGAAGGTCTGAGTCTCAAGGCCTCTAAAAATGTCACTTGAAAAACTTTTTAGTCAGTCCTTGTTGTTGGGATATTTTTTTTGTCCAATTGCATCTCCTCTGCTATAATTCTAGCCCATTTATCCTGATCCAATTTCTGGCCCATTTATTCTGATATTAAGTAAAGGTGAGACCAAGTCTTCCATCTGCTGTGGACTATTGTATGCATCATTTGTGACATTGAACTTATAATCTACTTAAACCTGAACTAGTCATAAACAGTGATATATACTTAAAATGGAGCTGTTTTGTCCTTAAAGATGAAGAACATCTGGCTATTTTTCTTATAATTTACTCTAGATTAAACTTTTGTTATTGCTTGACTAATGTTGCTTGAAAACAAACAAGACTTTAGCTTCACTTGCTACCACTTTTCCTCTCTATATTCACTATTTCCTCAACTTCCTGCATAAATCTCAGTGTTTATCTGTGGGATCAGAGATCACTGCATATGGCAGCAGACATCTGTGCTGTTTTGCAAGTGTTAGGATGTTTGTTCGAAACTTTTTTTTTTTTACCAGTGGGAGGATTAATGCATTGAAAGAAACAGGAAAGAGAAAAATACTCATTAAGCTTAATTCACCTTAAATGTTAACAGTATTAAGGGAGCATTTACATTGTATATTGATGTTGCTCTAAGAAAAAAATAGTTTTTTAGCTCATGGACACAGGCAATAGGGGGGGTGAAGACCTGGGGGGATGGGTAGGGGCTGAGAGGAGGGGATTAAAAGGGGCGGGAATGGGAGACATCTATAATACTATCAACAATAAAATATATATATTTAAACAAAAGAAAAAATAGCTTTTTAATTTTAAAATTATATATTGAAATATTACTATATATCAATAATACTTTCCATAGTCTTATTTTTTTCTTTTAACTTTGAATTTTGATAATTTCAAACTTAAAGAACAGTTACAATCATAGTAAAAGAATTGGCAAATATCCTTCACCCATATTACCCATATTTACATTGTATATTGATGTTGCTGTAAGAAAAAAATAGTTTTTGCCTAAGTACTTTTTATTGTAAAGATAAGAACATTCTCTTTTATAACCGTAGTATAATTCTCAAAGTTAGAGTTAAGTAGTAACTTTAAAGATCAGTGTTTAACTATAGACCTTATTCAGATTTTGCCAGTTGTTCCAATTATTAGCAAAATAAAGTCTGGAATTAGATCACACATTGTATTTCGCTGTTGTATCTCTTTAGTTTCTACTAACCTGAAATAGTTTGTCGGTCTTTTCTATATTGTAATTTTTTTGAAGGATACAGTTACTAAATTTGGGTTTTTGTCTACTGTTTCCTCGTGATTAAGTTCAGGTTATGTATTTTTAGCAGGAACATCACAAAAGTGCTTAGTGCATCGTATTAGGAGGCTCATGATACTGGTTTGTTTTATTCATTACTAGTGACGTTAACTTCGGTCACTTGGTTAAGGTGATCTCTGTCAGGTTTCTACATTAAATTACTAAGTACAAGTCATCTTTTTAGTATGAGACTAAATCTTTTTGTGGTTGAAAGGAGTTTACTTCACTTAGCGTATTGACTTAGAAGTGGAGTGAGAGTTTTCAGGCATTACAGTAGTCTCCCCTTATCTGCAGTTTTACTTTCCTCAGTTTTAGTGACCCACAGTCAGGTGTGGTCCAAAAATACTGTTCCAGAAATAAACAATTTGTAAGTTTTAAATTACACACCGTTTTGAGTAGTGTGGTGAAATCTTGTGTCCTTCCACTCCATCCTGTCCAGGACGTCAATCACCCCTTTGTCCTGTGTTTCCTGCTGCATACACTAGCCTACTCATTAGTCACTTAGTAGCCCTCTTGGTTATCAGATGACTATATAGCAGTTCTTGTGTTCAAGTAATGCTTATTTTGCTTAATAATGGCCCCGAAGCACAAGAGTAGTAATGCTAGTAGATGATTCTAATAGATATACCAAAGAGAACTTAAAAAGTACTTCCATTTGGTGAAAAGGTTTGTATGTATAGGAAGAAACATAGTATATATAGGATTAGGCACTATCTGTGGTTTTAGGCATCCACTTGGGGTTTTGCACTGTATCCCCTGCAGATGGGTGGATGGGGGCGGGGGGAGCTTCTGTAATTTTACTAGAGTAGTGAGAATCTCTTATTTAGGCGTAGTAGCTTTGTTCTTGCAATGTGGCAACTTTTAAATATGTGTCAGTAATTAAATTGGAGCATTTTTTGACCTTTGAGAAACTTACTTGGTGAGCATTGGGCTTGAAGAACACCTGAAAAATGCTGATCTAGGCTCTAGTGGAATAACTCAGGCCTGTGCTATTTTCACAATTCTTGTCATTGAAGAATTTTAGCTCTTTTTGTTCCCCAATTTGGAACAGTGGCATTTGACTTCCTTAGAATTTACTTTGCACCTTGATCCATACTTCCATTAGAGTAGAAATAGATATATGTCTTTTTTATTTAACTTTATCTGTTTATATTTAAAGCTGTCTTAATGTTTTACTTCATATTTAGGTTGATAAGATATTCTTTTTTTTTAAAAATATATTTTATTGATTTTTTACAGAGAGGAAGGGAGAGAGATAGAGAGTTAGAAACATCGATGAGAGAGAAACATCGACCAGCTGCCTCCTGCACATCTCCCACTGGGGATGTGCCCGCAACCCAGGTACATGCCCTTGACCGGAATCGAACCTGGGACCTTTCAGTCCGCAGGCCGACGCTCTATCCACTGAGCCAAACCGGTTTCGGCGATAAGATATTCTTATATAAGAAAGATAAAGCAGAATTCCTTTTCTTTCTAACCTTACCTATTCTTTGGACATCTTGAAAAGAGGCTGCACAGGAATTGGTGTATCACATACGTTTGTTTCTAAACGAGATTATCTCCTAATTTTCTGACCAATATTTTCCTCTTGATTTATTGCCTTATTTTTATTAGCAGGTATTTTTTTGGTGACTGCAGCAAATGAAAAATTAATCCATTTCTACAAAACAGTATACAGTACTTGTAGGCAGTTATACAGCACTGCTCAAAATTCTTGCTTTGTAATAAGATCTCTTTAATTATTTAACTTTCGATGTTCTCTGGAATTCTTCCTTTTCCTCCCATCCAGTATTTACTTTTCATGTAAGAACCTCTAAAATATTTTTTGTTTTGGTTCTCCTAATGTAATGTTTAATATAACTTGTTGAGAAGTTAAAATTTGTAGAGGGTCACATTTATTCATTTGCAGAGAAAACGCAAAGAATAATGAATAGTATAGCCCAGCTTAGTTGTTGAGGGTCGACCTATGAACCAGGAGGTCACGGTTTGATTCCTGGTCAGGGCACATGCTCAGGTTGCAAGCTCGATCCTCAGTAGGGGGGTGTGTAGGAAGCAGCTGATTGATGATTCTTTCTCATCATTGATGTTTCTATCTCTCTCTCCCTCTCTCCTCCTCTCTGAAATCAATAAAAATATATATATTTTTAAAAAGAATGAATGATATAGTTTTACAGTAAGTTGATGATTACATTTATTCCTTAGCCACTAGTCTGATTGAATGACTATCTTTCTTTTTACCTTTGACACACTCTGGTCCCATCCCTTTTCAATGAAAATAATCTAAATGAAGATTCCATATCCTTTGTTGGCCTTGTTTTTAAAAAATTCTAGTCAGTAGTCTTTATTGTAATCTATTTTTTCTCTTGATGCTTCTTAAGCTTTGAACCAGTGTCAACCTTCTTCTCAAACATAAATTTTAGTACCACTCCCTCCCCCCTTAAATCATAAAAAAGGGCACACTTGTTGTCAGTGTTTCTATTAGTTTATGCATTCAGTTGACTAGCAGTACAGCTTGCTGTTCAGCTTTAGGAAAATTAGTTTTTAATTTGGAGAAAATGTATTAATTCAGTTTGTACATTTCTTTCTCTTTAACTTTTTGTTAATGGAAAGTTTCCAACATAGTAAAAGTAGAATAGTATCATGAACTCCCATGTAGTTGTCAGCCATCATTATGGCTAATCTTTCCTCCACCTTCTCCCCCCACCATTATTTTGAATCAAATCCCAGGTATTACATCATTTCATTTGTAAACATTTTATGAGGTATATCTGAAAGATTAGGACTTAAGCCCATAACAACAAAATCACTTAGGAATTGGCAGTAGTTTCTTATTATCATTTATTATCCAAACAATATTAAAATTTCCTATCTTAAGCTTTTTTTTACACTTCAAATTATAATCCAAGTGATGTTCATATTGCAGTTGGTTGACATGTTCTAGGAGCATTTTGAAAACACAATTCCACTTTCTTTTATAACTTTATATTTTTTAAATTTTCAAGTATTACAGAAATAATATAGTGAACACCTTATACCCTTCATCTAGAATCATCAACTTGTCACATTTAGTTTATTTCTACATGTGTATATATACTCCTCCCTCCCCCCTTTGCTCAATCTTTGGAAAATAGTTTGTACACATTTTGGCACTTTACTACTAAATATTTGAGTATTTTCTCTCCTAAGAACAAGGTAATCGCCTACATTATAACAATACCATATACCATATCCAAGAAATTTGTGTTTATACTGTATTATATAATGTGCAGTAATTTTTCCTGTGTGTACTAATGTCCTTTATAGATTTGATTATTACATTTTAAATCTAGGGTCTGGTCAATTGCATTGATGGAATTGTTTTATATGTGGGGTATCAAATAGAGTAGCTACTGATAACAGGTTGTTACTGAGTACTTGAAATATAGCTAGTGCTGCCCGGCTGGTGTGGCTCAATGGTTGAGCATTCAGGAGGTCACAGTTCTATTCCCAGTCAGGGCACATGACCTGACAGGGCACATGACCTGACTGGGTTGTGGGCTTGATCCCCAGTTTGAGGCATGCAGGAAGAAGCCCATCAGTTATTCTTTCTCATCATTGATGTTTCTGTCTCTCTCCCTCTCCCGTCCTCTCTGAAATCAATAAAAATATATTAAAATCCTATATAATAAAGAGCTAATATGCTAATTAGACCAAACAGCAGAACAACTGTTCAGACTACCTTCTGGATTACCTTCCTGATGAAGCTGGGGGTGTAAGGGCTGACCGAGGCAACCAGGGCTGCGAGGACTGAGCCCCTTGCACGAATTTCGTGCATCGGGCCTCTAATTATATATATATATATATATATATATATATATTGCCTGACTGGCGTGGGCTCAGTGATTGAGCATCCACCTATGAACCAGGCGATCAGAGTTCGATTCCTGATCAGGGCACATGCCTGTGTTGTGGACTGGATCCCCCGGAGGGAGCGTGCAGGAGGCAGCCAGTTGATTATTCTCTCTCATTATTGAGGTTTCTATCTCTCTCTTTCCCTCTCCCTGCCTCTCTGAAATCAATAAAAATATATTTAAAAAAATATATGGCTAGTGAACAGAGGAATCGGGTTTTAAATTTTATTTAGTTAATTTAAATAGGTGGCTACTGTATTGGACTGCACAGATATAGAACATTTACCCCATTTTAAAAATGTGTTTTATGGCAACTTTTTTCAAGAGTCTTAGCTGGTTGTTTGGTAGAGTGTCCCTCAATCTGAATTTATCTAGCTGTTTCCTCACGATAAATTCATTTTAAACATTTTTGGCAGGAATACATAGATGTCCTTGATGGGAATACATTGACTCTTTCATAGTACATCATAATAATAGGGCATATCATGTCATTTGTTGTAGTTTTAGAATTCCCTTACCTTTTGAGGATATTTGGGGAGGGGGGAAGCACTGGGAGAACAAAGATAAATAAGATATATAATATAGCCAGAGGGAAATACTCTTAGGTGATGCAATATAAGACCAAATAAAATGTGTTAAAAATACTTGCTGTAGGAATTTAATAACATTCATGCAGTTAGTTACTTATCAAACCTTTACTATTTGCTATAAGCTGGAGATATAGCAATGAATAAGGTAGACAGTTTTGTTCCTTACAGAGCTTTAACATTTAGTGGAAGGTGTAGACACTAAGTAGTATTGATAAGTGTCATGTAAAATCTTAAGTTGCTTGTTTTGAATAATTATTTAATTACAATTTATCTTTAGTGTAGGAGGCAGTGATAAACATGATCTTTCTCTCCTGTTACAATAATTCTTTGGGATTTTGGCATGTTTATGAAATTGGGTTTTTCCCTATACAGCCAAGAAAAATACCTTAATGTGCGTGATAATACAAATTTATTTTTATTTTTCTGTGGTACAATGTCAGTGTATATAGGTTTTTTGCTAAGGGTACAATTAAAATACTCTCATGGTCTAATTATTTTTTTAATACTCATCCGAGGATATATTTTTATTGATTTTTAGAGAGAGAGGACTGCAGGGGTGGGGGGAGGAGGAAGGGAGGGAGAGGGAGGGAGGGAGGGAAGGAGAGAGAGTCAGAGAGAGAGGAAGGAAGGAAGGAAGGAAGGAAGGAAGGAAGGGAGGGAGGGACGGAGGGAAAGAAAAACAGAAACAGCAACTGTTTGCCTCTTGTACGTACTTGCCCGGGATCAAACCACAACATAGGTATGTGCCCTGACCAGGAATCAAACCTTTGTTGTATGGATGACACTCCAACCAACTGAGCCATCTGACCAGGGCTTTCATGGTTTAAGTTAGATCTAAGCCCATAAACTATGAAATTTCTTTAAAGCAAGATTTATTAATTGACTGGTGAATCTTTCCCTCTGAAATGGAAAACCTTTGTTTCTCTTAATCCAAGGGAAATTGTTAAAATAATGGTTGACTCTAATCAGTGACTGTTTGAAAATAAAACTTTAAATTTATGCATTTTCTGTTCAGTTTATTTGCAGTTTTCCCTGCAAATGTATCTTCTACCTTTATGTATCTTTTATGTCAACTATTGGATGGGTCTGTTCAACACTGAGTATTGCTGTTTCTTTTTTTCCCCTCACTCAGAGATATACCGCATTGTTTCCCAGAAGCAAATGTCAGACAGACGTGAAAATGACATGTCTCCAAGCAACAATGTGGTTCCTATTCATGTTCCACCAACCACTGAAAATAAGCCAAAGGTGCAGTGCTGTCAGAACATATAAGGCGTTTCTCTTCTCCCATAGAAGGCTGTGTATAGTCCATTTCCCAGGTCTGAGATTTAAATATATTTGTAATTCTTGTGGTCACTTTTGTGTTTTATTACTTCCTCATCCTTAACAAATTTTCTGTGTTTTAAGTCTGATTTTAGCTTTATAAAATCATCCATTTGTCCCGAATGACTGCAGCTTTTTTTCATGCTATGGCTTCACTAGCCTTAGTTTAATAAACTGAATGTTTGGATTCTTCAATGATTGTTTCCTTTTCATCATGGAAACCTGTCACTGTAGGACATAATAGAACTTGATCACTTGAAGCTCAGACCTGTTGGTCTTGATCAAATCAAGCTAAGAAGACTTTAGAAATAAGCTATCATTTTGCCACAGAGCAGCTTACAATTCATGCACTCTTCTCTCAGTGCGTTATATATTACCACAAAGCTAAGGATTGCCCTATAAGCATAGCAGGATTTTGAGAGCTTGAAAATTTTCCATTATTCTGGAAGTCACTTTCTAAAATGCCTTAATAGGGTTATGTACTTTTTGTAAGCATCGAAGTTGATTCGAGAGGGCACCTTTTTTTCTGGGCAAGAATTATCTTAATAAACACAGAAGATTGTATTGTGGTTTTCAGTTGTGTTATGGTTATGGGTTCTGGAGGCTGGGAATTGGAGAGACTGATGGAGTTCTACCTGAGGTGCTTCTGTTGGAATGATCAGGCAGCCTAAGTTTAATGATAAGTCATCTAATTTATCTAATATCCCAGCAGTAGATTAGGTGGCATTTTATTGCTCAGGCAATAACTGGTTTAATGCTCTTAGTATCAAATTGTGAAGTGGTAATTTTTGTCTCAAAACCTTCCATTAAATGAAATGCAACCTAGTTTATCACCATATTCACCAGCAGGCATGGATAATTCTTTTAATAATGCTGATTGTTTAGTTTTGCAGTATATTATGGAATATAGTCCAGTTAAATATCTGGTTTCAGTATGTCAAAAGAATACAGTGAGAGGTTAATTTCTACTCAAGTAGTATCACTTAACGGCATGTATTCTTTTAGTACTTAAGATGAAATAGTACTTTGAGTTTAAATAGAATGCATTTAGGCCATTATACAGACCTGAAATAGTATTCTTCCACTACATTATTGAAATCAATGGAGCAACTAGTTTCTCATTCAAAAATGTGCACACTAATATTTAGTTTTACTTTCTTGTGGATAATATTAAGCACTTACTCTGCAGTGTTCTGAAAGTTGTGTCAACTGAAGTGATTCTATTCAGGATGGTGGAATATCCCCAAAATATATATATGTGTGGGATTGCATAGATTACTATGTTTCACAGTTAATCTCCTGTCTTTTGCGATGCTCATGATGTGTGGGGCACACTGAAGGCATTGCTGTGGTTTGTCATTTTGGTTTTCTTATTTTAGTGTATTAGTATGATAACTTATCTGTTTGTAAATCACTACTTTGTATTTTATGCATGCTCTGTAACTTGGCTTTTTTTTTTTAGTTATTGATTTGGAATATATTCATATTCTAATAAACAGTTATAGGGGGACTATTCTTTATGTTGTCAGATTACATTTTCCCTTTGCTTTGGATATAGTCATAGAATATTTGATTCTAATGAATGAGATATTATAGGTTCTTGCATTACAGAGTAAACATGGAGTTGGAGGCACCATTGTGTGAATTCAGCTTTGGTTTTAGACATGTAGTTCAATTGTGCTTTTCTTGGAAAAAGTATTACCAGAAATACAAAGGACGTAATTAATCTCTGTACTTTCATACATAACCCTGTCACTAGACCCAGGAAGAGGCTCCATTGCTCCTTATTTTACTGAAAATTAGTAGTCAGTTTTTTACAAAATTATTTAAGAGAAGGAAAAAATAGGTAGTGAATTGAAAATGATAAAGTAACTGAATTTTTATCAAGTATAGACTTAATGTTGCTTTGGGCATGGTTGGATCTTGGGAGCAGTACAAGAAACCAGAAGTAATAGAAAATGGCTTTGATTGCATTTCAAGTATCTTCATCCTGAACAGTATCTCATGAGACAAACTGTTTCAAGTAAGAAACATTAAATTTTAAAATATGACAGTTAGGACCCAAGGCAGTTTAGTAGAAATATTTTGCTGCTTGACCCTACTTTTTAGTTTTTTTAACTTTGATTTTTTTAAAAATTTATTATATTCTCCTGAAAATTCAGCCATCTTGACTTGTTAAACTTCTTTGTAAATGTTCTCAAGTGCTATCTATGATTTCTTTTTAATAGGAGTTACTACTCTGTAAGAGTAAGTTTTTAAATTTAGCCATTGCATTGAGTATGCTAAATTCTAAGAATACTAGCTGGTGAGTTATGCCAGAAGTTTTTTAAGTTCTGAAGGGTTCTGCAGGAAAGTTAAACTTAAGGGTTTGGATTGCCCATTAAATCTAGGCATATTTATTTAATCATTGGGAAAATGAACATCTTAAATTTTTGTTTTTATTGACTTGTATTTACAAAATACAAATGCTCTTAGTGGTTTGAGCTATTGTGTTTATCTCTTCCATCTACCTTAAAGAGACAAAATGACTGCTTAGACAATTTTGGCCAGTACCAGAAGCAGAATAATTCAAGGACTGAGTGGATAATTAAGAACATATTCCAACCTGTTAGGTTTCAATTTATGGAGTTCTTTTAACAAAGGAGAAAATGGAGATTGGTTTGCTGTTTCACAAACACCATAAGCCTGAAAAAAAATTTAAAACAAAATATGAATTTTGTATAAAGACTGTGTATGATACTCATTCCCTGTGTGAAAAAAAATGAACAAAGACCATGAAAGGATCCTCTCCCACCACGTCATTTATTGGATTAGCATAACAGTCAGACTAGAGCTGAAAAGAACAGGGCTGATGTTTTTCTCCTGATTGGGGCTGTGCTGGTGCCATACCTCTTTTCTGTCACCTTTTCTACCACCTATACACTGTGCCAAATAAACTAGAGTTGTCATTCTAAAGTTTTAAAGAATGGTGTGTTTTCCCAAACTGTAGGAAGCTGATGGAAATGATAAAACAATACAAAATGCTATTATCACTACAACTTATGTAAGGGAAAACCATTAGTCTGAGAGATAATTTTAATTGAAGTATCTATTTCCCTGAAAATTGAATTGGAAGATAAAAAAAGACTATTTGAAAGGAACTTGATACTAGGCAGGTAGGAGAAAATAAGCAAATTCTGTAAGTTAAAAGAAAGTATAATAGAGCACTGGACTGGGTGACAGAGACGTGGATTCTAGCCACAGCTCTTTATTCGTTTTATTTCTGAGCCTCACCTTCCAGTTATTGAGGGGACTAGATTAAATTATTTGTGGGGTTTACCCCAGCTCCAATTCAGTAATGCTATGAATGAACTCTCTCTTCATGTACTAGAGCCAAATTACTCATTTTAATTCAAATTTAATAGATAAGTAAAAATGAAGTATATACTTTGCTTGATGATTTTGGTTTTATCATCATAACTTGATTAGAATGTTATCTTTATTTTCATTTTAACTCCATTAAATAAGATGAAAGCTTTCAGAACATTTGCAAAATGACTGTCAATTTCACAATATGGTATGCATCAAAGTACCATATGCGCTAAGCGGGGAGGAGCACTTGATGGGCTGCTATGTCAACTGTAAATTGAGAACTGCTTGTTTTTTGGCTTTTACTATTAAAATTGCTGGTTTTTAATATACACTTTAAAAGATACTCATGTCTGGGAGAGAACTTTTAAAAACATACTGTGTTTAATTTTTTAAAAAATTTCTAATAGGAATCTAAAAGAAGGTAGGTCAATCCACAGCACTAGCTATTGAGTAGAACCAATTATTAAAGAACATGATATTAATGGCATTAGATCTTAGATCTTATTATCCCCATCCCAATGAATAAGTGTACTACTGCTTTTAGTACCCATTCCCCTACTGAGAACTTTCAGTCTCTCAG
Source organism: Myotis lucifugus (assembly GCF_000147115.1). Taxonomy (NCBI): domain Eukaryota; kingdom Metazoa; phylum Chordata; class Mammalia; order Chiroptera; family Vespertilionidae; genus Myotis; species Myotis lucifugus. The sequence goes on along the minus strand of NW_005871163.1, from coordinate 1,011,218 downwards.
CATACCATCTTCTCAGATCTCTATAGGGAAGTGGTATGGTTCCTTATCTGTAAGAGGTTTCTGACTATATTGTACTAGCCTCTCTGTCAAAGCATTTCATCATATAGACCTAAGAATATTATAGTTAGTCATGCCTGAAACAGGACAGTCTGGGAAACCCCAGGATTCAACACTTTTCTGTAGGCTATCTTTGATATGAAAGCAGTTCTGGAGGAGGATGTTAGGAATCTGTTACTAGTCTAGGTTTACATTTAAGTGGATGCCTAAATAACAGCACTTCGTAAGATCTTAGGTCCCCATGTTTTCTCTTACACAAGGCTCTGGAGGGTCACCTGCTGGGCCAGACAATGGCTTGGGAGGCAGAAGCTGGAATGAGGAGGGATTCTGACAACTCTAGCTACAGACCAGAGCATCTACCTTATGTGGGTTTGGATTGGACCACTGCTCGGGGTCTTTCTAGCTCTTCAAGTCCACTAACCACCTGGCCCTCCATTTACTCCTGCCCTTTTTTAATTGCTACATTGTAAGATCCACAAGGACAGGGAATGAATGTGCTTTGTTCATATTTATATTCCTACTATTTATCCCCCACCTTTAACCTTGTGTTAGATGATAAGGAAGAACCATCTTAAAGAGTGAAGGGGCTCACCTTAGGGTTCATTTTAGTTTAGCTTGGGAAGCTATAGTTTGACGATTACCATTCAGGTTAAAAATTTTTAAATTATAAATTATAAAAAATTATAATTATGTAAACAATATTTAATTATACAAAGTTATAAATAGTATAATGAGTCCCTATGTATCCACCCATCCCTTCTAAGAAGGATTTTCCATCTCTTCTTTTGCCACACACTAGATGAATAGCTAATAGAATGCATCATTCTTGAATCTTCTCTGTTGAGTACAAAACCTGCAGTATTTATGGTGTTGGGTGGTATTCTGAGCCTCCTAAGTCATAATCTTGAACTATTGTTCTCACTAAATGCCCTTTTTAGCCTTAAAATTTTTGATTATGTTTTATCTTTTATTAAGATGTCAAGGTCCAGCCCTTGAGAGTTGTTCATTGTTAGGAGAGGCGGGTCTTTTCTGAACAAGTTTTAATCTCAAACTAGCAAAAATGTATTCTTGGTTAAACATTTTATTAAATGGGAGTACTTTTTGAGTATCACATAAGCCTTGTAAACAGACCAGTTGAAATGTTGTAATTTGACTTAAGTATGTACAAACCTTTGAAAGTCTGAAGGAGAAATTTTAAAATTATACCATTAAATACATTCAATAAGCTGTTTTTTTAGCATCTGTATTTTATAATAAAATTAATCCTGCTTCTTTACTAGTTAGGTCACAAGGTTATGTTTTAAAAGGTCCTAAAATAGTTGCATCCAGAGTATAGTACTGGGTGATAACTTCTAATGGAAAGCTATTCATTGCTCTTATGCAAATTAGGTGGCCCTTATATTTGCCTTTATCCCCATTCCATAGAACAGCAGTCGCCGGGTCCGAAAGTTGGCGACCGCTGCCATAGAGAACTACCTTTGTGCCTCTGAAGCTGAGCACAAGCTGTAATAGTTGCCTTTGAGTCCAACTCTTTGTGAAAACGAGAAATTCTCTATTTGAGTATACTGTTTATGAGCTATTTCAGTAATTTTTGGATATGAATTAAGAATATGTAGTTCCCATTCATTACTTTAAAGGAAGAGACTCTCTTGTTATAAATTTGATAAAACTTTTTCACTTTATGTTCAAGCACCCATGAGGTAATTTTCACTCATCTAGCAGTCTAAAGTGACCACACAAAATGTAGGTTAGTTTTACCTTTACTGGTAAACCTGAGGTGTAGATTTTAGACACATTTTTGGTTTGCAGCACAACAGTAGGCATTCCTGTAAATTACTTTGAGAAATTAATTTTATTTTGTACAAGGTATGATCGCTCTGCACAGTGAACAAATATATTACAAGTCTGCGTTGCTTAAAAAAAAGTATTGCCATATCAGTCTCACTTATGCTGTTGTACAATGATTGTTTTCTTTATTCATTTGAATTATATGCACATCACTTTGAGTGAAGACTTAGTTTCTGTATAATACTTGAACATATCTTTCCAAGTTGTCAATAAAATGCACATGTTTAGGTTGACCATGAACTTATTTGTGACAGTGCTAGACAGAAGTTCCTAACAGTTGCCCTATAAGATTGAAATGTCTCTTACCAGTAACTCTTAGGTATGTGAAGACAACTGTTGTCACCATCAAGTAATCACACCCTCTGTCTTTCCCTTTTCCTGTATTGCCTGATTTAATTTGTGGTACATTTCCTTAAAAATCAGAATGCTAGAGTTGAAGGGTTTTAGGGTTCCCTTACCCCTATTTGCTTCTTCCTTTTTTTACACACAGCGGAAAAAGAGCCCAGAGAAGGCAAGTAACACTCAAATCTCTTGATCCAGTGCTTTAGCAATTCCACCATGCCACCTCTTGCTGAAATTTGCCTAGAAGACAGTTGGCAAAAAAGAGGTGAAACTTGAACTTGAGTGATAGTGCTTGTTTGCAGTTTGCCAGGCAGCAGTTACTGTACATGCAGGGTAAGGGAAGAAGATAAAACCTGGGTTTGAGATGAAGTTCTCCTTGCTGATCTGACTTCACCATGATTCTTAGTTCTTGCTTCACAAAGGTAATTGAGCACTTGCTGCCCTGAAATACTGAGGTAAGCCTCTTATCTATATTTTTTTCTACATATGTATGAGAAATATTTACTTGGGTCTACAAAGTAATTTTCTAGTATTTATATTTAATAAGACTTTTTGGAAAGTAAATTTGCTATTGCTGATTGCTTGCTCCCATGCACACATGCAGCATTCATGTTAAGTATTAGATTATTTTCCCCTAACAACATTTGCTTAGGCCTTGAGTGAAGTGGGGGAGGGGAGTTATTCATTTTTGTCCTTGCTTTTGCTGATTATTGGCCAAACTAATGGGTTCCATGGCAGACTTCCAATTTGTATCAAGGACTTCAGAACTCCCACACTTCCTGTAGCAGCTATTCCAGCTTTGCAGTCATGTACTTCCTCTTCTGTATACCTTTTGGAAGTATTTTTACTGGCAGAACTATTATCAGAGAATGGAGTGGTATAGGGGTGCCCATTAGTTTTCATGGTTTGCCCTTTCAGTCTTTAATTCTTGTGAGGAGGTCCTCTTTAGGGCCTGGGAGCTGACTCCATTTAGACTCACCTGAGCCTATTTACCTATGTTCATTAGTAATGGAAGGTATAGATATGTCTGAATACTGGGATCTGGAGCATTAGCTCATTGTAATTCAGTTTTGGCCGTCTCAGCAGGTGGTGGGTTTAAGGTAGAAAGTAAAAGTTCTTCATGTCCTTATGTGCTGTTTACTATAAAGTTTTTACATCATGTTACAGCAACTGATTATAGTCCATTCTTTCATCATTTCAATTTAATTCCATCAGAAAGCATAATGTACTTTAAGCAATTTTAACTTGATATATCCTCTTTTGTTTAATTTCCTCTATACCAGGGGTGGGGAATGTCTGATTTGTGGGCCGTATAAGGTCTGAGAAATCATTTGTTCTGGCCCTGCCCAGGCATTAGTGGTGAGTTAATTAAATGTTTGACCAAATATAACAGGCTAATTTTAAGTTGATAATTTTGTATGGCCTGCGAATGATGTTATAATTATCTAAATGGCCCTTGGCAGAAAAAGGGTTCCCCACCCCTGCTCTACACTTCTAGTTCCATATTATATCCAGCTCTAGATTTATGAAGAAATGCTTGAAAGCAAGTACTCTTCTGAGTCAAGGAATGCCAACCAAATAAACTTGATGAGAGGCTAAATAGCCATTTTTAGGGATACTTAATTCTTATCAGCCTGTGACTGCTTGCTTAAAGCATCACAGTTTTATTTCCCATGGAATGACTCAGGTGTTGGGTGACCAAGGAGATATGACAAGGCCAGGGCTGAGTTGGCAATGTTCTGGAACTTTGAATTGGCAAGATTTGGTCAAAACCGGCCAGAAATATTGTTGTAGACTGAAATAGGCTATTGAGCTTTGAAAACATTTTTCTTCTACTACCAGCAGGGGCAGAAGAGGGAAAGTTAATTTGTATTTATGTATTATTATTATTTTACCTTTCAGTTTTATTGGTTGCATATAGCTGAACTCACAAACTCTGGTTCATTCTTAAAATGTTCTTTAAACTGAAATTGACTCTTAGAAAAAGGCTTCATCTATACTATTTTAGATAGCAAAATGCAGGTTCTTGAGTATCCTGATATACTTGGTGCTAATAAGAGAAGTATGGATTCTAATTTCTCATCTGAGATGGTAAGCCAGGTTCAGTGCTACACATAATTTGTGTTTATTTAAATCTTATTTTAAAAAATTGAAGTTGTTAGCATTAGACTACATAATAATCTGTAATATTGGCCATTGTAATTTGATAGACCAGACATATATGTACAGGTACTTTAGGATTGATATTAGCACAGTTTTTGTCTATGTACTAATTATCTTAGGTAATCAAACAGATGTTGATGGTAACAGCAACCAAAAGTACATATACTAGTACATTTTAGGTATTTTAAATTAATCCTCTCCCCTCCCCAGTCCCCCTTTCCTCCTAGGAAGGTTTATAAAACCTATTCTACATGCTCTTTAAGCATCATGTTTCAGATAATTAAATATATAAATAAATATAGTTAGCTATATTTAGCTGATGTTGATGAGTAGCTGTATCTTAAATGTTTTAAAAGATCATGTAATCCATTGGGGGTTGGGTGGGTGATAGGATTTACTTTTGCAAACAGACCTTTTGAGCAATTACCCCAGTCCCACTTGGAAGCTCTTCTTTAGTTCCAGGTGAAAGTAATAACTAACACGCAGCTGAAGTCAGTCTGTACCATTATTTCAGGTCAGGGGATTGTCTTCTTTCAGAGTCAGAGAATATTCAGCAGAGCACATTGCGAGAGAGAAGCTTATCCCTCTTAAGACTGCTTGTCCTGGGAGGGCTCATTGGCAGGACTCAGTCTTTCTGGGAGGAGGTCATAATGACCAGGAATATGGCTGTTCCTAGGTAGGTCGTATGGATTCTGGATATAGCTGGAGTTGGGACCACGGCCTTCTTGGACCACACTGACTGTGGGCTCTAAGGAATATAGTGAAAAATGAGTTCAGAGAACAGATTAGCTTTGGTTGTCATGTTGGGGGGAAGAGAGTTCTATTTAACTGGGTGGTGAGAGAAGCCAGGGATTTATAAATCTGTGATAAATATGAGGGTTAGGACTAATGCTAAGAGATGGAAAACATAAGTGAGTGTGCTGTCAGAATCCCATCCAAAGCTTGGTCAAAACCAGAGATTTAGAATGTCTTAAATATTTAGAATGGGTGGGTCCTTAATTGTGGCGTAAGGTTTTCACTGCTATTCTTAGCACTGAGCCCAGGAACATGGGTTAAACTGGGAGAAAATAGAAGGTGGTGATTTAGAAAGTTAATAAATATTCTGTTCTGATTGTTTTCTTTTTTAAACTGGGATTTGTATCAACAATCAGTTGAGGTGTATGTGTGTGTACCCACTTCCCACCCCCAGGATTTCTGCGTCATACTAGTCCTGGTATGTTTCTTTTTTTAAAGCAGAGTTGGCACAAGAATTTGATTTTCTGCATGAGAGAGGAGGGTAGTCCTGGGGAAGGCAGTTCGCCTTGGATTCCTTAAAAAGCAATAAAAAACAAAACGTGTGTTTTCAAGACAGGGTGAGTAGAGAGGGGTTGTTTTTATTTCAGATGCTGCACTATTGCCCTGATTTTGCTAAGTTACTTATTTGAGACACCTACCAACTTCATATATATTTTTATTAGATGTCGACAAGGATGGCACATCTGTGTACGGAGACCCCCTGTGCACAGGCGACTTCATTTCTACATAGCTGCTTTCTGGAAGCTTGCAGGTGAGGATGGGTGGGTCCTTAATTGTGGCGTAAGGGTTTTCACTGCTGTTCAAGGAACAAGTGCTAGAACTGCACACGGATTCTTTCATGTAATCTGCAAGGCAAGAGAGATTTCTTAGTATAAGCAAGGACATAAGACGTAGTTTAAATACCAGAAACAGACTGCAGTCAAGTTCATGTGCTTTCGGGATCCTGGAGCTGTAAAAGCCTGTGATGTCCAAGATTTACTTAGGAAAGCATTCAACGTACTTAATAAGTAGGCAGAGTTCTTTTCCTAAAAAAACTTATGTTTTTGGAGGGATAGGAACATTTTTGTTTTTAGTAGTCAGGTATAGCACCAGAGAGATTAATTTAAGATATTCATAATGTACTTTCACATCTATTATTTAATGTTTACAAAATCCTGCAAGGATAGTTGATGGTTTGCATTTTATAGGATGAAGGCCCAGAGAGAGATGAAATGTCTTGGCTAAGGTCACACAGCTCATAACTGGCAGTGCCAACACTTAAATCTATGCCTTGGGACTACTTGGCTGTGCGTTTTCTGTAATACCATTCTTTCTGAATTTGTTCTGATGATTAAGATGCTTAGGTTCAGAAGAGGTTGTGTGTGTGTGTGTGTGTGTGTGTGTGTGTGTGTGTGTGTGTGTTTTGGCACAGGTGCTAGCAATTTGGTATCCTTTCAGCAGCAAATTGGCTGCATCCCTGTTCTCTGAGAAGCTTGTGATCAGAGGTGGGGCAGATAGAAGTGTAATAGAGGTCTCAGAAACACCTGGGTCTTCAGCTAGCCTTTGGAAAGTTCCTATTTTCTCGCAAGCCTGCAATGTATTCTCTGGGGTCATTTACCTCAGTTCTTGTGAATGCTAAATGAAACCTATTTTAATAATAACTTTCTCTGATACTAAGGGAACTCATGCTTCCTCTCCTGCCACCCCTCAGGCATGCATCATCCTCCATACTTCAAGGAATGTTAGGGTAAAGAGATACAAACTAGTTTCCCAATATAAAGCCAGGTAACTAGCTCCACTAGAGAAAGTTCACTTTGTGATGGAGTCACACGAGGAAAGGGGAGCCCTTCCTTCAATCTCTACCCCATTCCCCTTTTGGAGATGATCACTGCCTCTTGTAGAATGTCCCAAGTGATCAGGGTTTTATTACTCTTACTCTCTGTGACCTGGCAGTTCTGGTCCTCATCTCTCTGAGGCTCTGCCAGCCTTGGGGGTGGGGGTGAGGGGTGGGGGGAGGGCGCGTCTAGAAACAAGCACTGAGTTGGAGGGGCTTGAAAGTCGAGAGTGATCTAAATCGCCTTTCAATTCTAAATTTCTACAAGTGGTAGCAGGTGGTGATATTCTTGGATGATCCTTCTCTAGAACTATCACAAATTACATTTGGGTTGCTATTTATCTCTGCTTTCTGCTTCCAACTTGTGAAATTGATGGAAATGTAAAGGGAAAGTGATCTTGTAACTTGAGGGGTGACTAGATGAACCTTTGTACAGTGAGAACAGAACAGAACATGCCATGTAGCTGAAGTAGTTGAGGTATGTGTTACCACAAGTAGTCTTTTCTTCCCTAATGGGGATTGTGAGGGGATTTACTTTTCTGTTGGTGTAGAGTTGATGTCTGTTTCAGCAGGTAGCATTTCTTCAATCCTGTACAAAAGTACATTGACCTATTAGTTCCTTCAAGTGTTCATAACACCCTGTGGTGTAGGTAGAGCAATAATATAATTCTCGCCCCTCCCCCCATTGCTTAGAGGAAATTGAGGCTTCATATGGGGAAATGACTTCTCTAGGGTTATACTGCTAATCAGTAGCAAAGCAAGCTCTAGAACCAGGCTCAGAGCACTTTTCCATCACAACTTAGCCCACAGTGGAGAGGGATATTGTCTTGGCTCCATCTTAGATTATGGCCTCTTTCTAGCATAAAACCCTAGACAGGAGAAAACATTCTTGCTAGACAATGAGCAGGCCCAGCCAGCCCCAGCAAGGACTAAAGGGAGGCTGCATTGTCCCAGCTGCTGTTGAGGCTCAATGGGGAAGGGGTACCTATGGGTCCTGTACCACGACCTGCTTCTAGTGAGTACTTTGTTTCTTCCAACTGGGAGTGGGGCTAAATCCAGGAACCCTGGTAGTATGGCTCATTGGTCCCACTTTGGGTGTTCTGAACTTACCAGCCAGGGAGTAAGGCAGTGTGCCTCAGTGGCTTGTTTGGAAGCTGAGGATTGGAATTGCTTAAAGAAGGGCTGTCTCCTGAGAGAAGTCCTAACAACTCACCCCTCCTGTCCTCCCAAATACATCCATTTACTTTGTTTGGCAGCTGCCTCAGTTGCATATTTTCTAGAACAGCGGTTGCCAACCAGTGTGGTCCGTGGACCACTGATAGTCCGTGAGGTTCGAAAGGTTGGCGACCACTGTTCTAGAACTTAAGGAATATCGATAGCTCCCGGTGGTCCGAGGACCACTGGTGGTCCGTGAGGTTTGAAAGGTTGGCGACCACTGTTCTAGAACTTAAGGAATATCGATAGCTCACTTTGTGTGGCACTTAAAACTAGTATTTTGGGTTAGTCATTTGAAACTTGTTATATCTGTGAAGGAGGCTGGGCAGGAAGGACTAGTATTACTACTCTAGAAGCGTGGAAACTGAAACTCATAAAGTTTGCTTAATGTTAGTAAGTAGTTAAGACTCAACCCCTGTCTTCTCTGATACCCAATCAAGGTGTTTTTCTCTCCTATCAGTTTCCTTGTGCTCCTGTGCTCTTCTCCAATATCTGTACTAAATGCAAAGTATATCTGCAACAGCTTCACCTTACCTTCAGGGAACACCTTTTATCTATAGGGCCAAGCCCTGCTGAAGAAGAAAGGCCAAGCTCTAAGCTTTTCGTGGATATCCCTTGACTGATTCAGGGATAAGGCAGTGTGCCTCAGTGAGGAGAGCCTTGGCAGTGGGAGAGCCATGGGGCTCTAGCTCAATGCCTCATAGAGCCCCAGCCAGGCAATAGTGCCCCTCTTTTCATTTCCACCAGAAAAGTCATGGCTGTTTGAAGTTTGGGGGAATAAATTGATCTGCAGCAGGGGACACACCTAAATGGATAAAAGAAAAGTTGGGGTTGTGGGGTAGGTGATTAGTGTCAGGGGGAAGCTGTGTTTTCCATAAAGAGGTCAGCAGTAAAGAAAAGGATGAAATGTGTGAGTGTGTGCGCGCGCGCACGTGTGTGTGTGTGTGTGTGTGTGTGTGTGTGTGTAGGTGAAGTGAGGTGGTAGGGAAAGGTATTGAGTTATGGAATAATCTGGATTCTGGAGCTGGTAGTTGGGGGACATCTAGGCAAGCGGGAAGCTACTCTCTTCTCCAGCTGAGTCATCTACCTGCCTGCCCAGAGGGAGGGAGATGAGGGGGAGAGGGCAGGACAAGGGGAAGAAGAACCAGCTGCTCTAAGATATTTCCTCATCCTTTTAGAGTTCCACCCTTCCGCCCCTCCCCAAGGCCAGTCCCTGCACTTCAGGGCATTTTACTAAGAAAGGGGAAGCATCAACCAAGGCTACCCAAGCTCTGGGGAGTCAGTCACTCCTCCTAGCCTGTAATTAGTATCAATATTAAAGGGTTAGCCCAATAATGCCCTAGCATTTGCTCTCAGCTAGTTCCTACCTCCCAAAAATCACACACAGCCATATACTATGGGAGGCAGAGGGAACTCTAAAATCTAATGTAGACATCTTAATTTGTAAAAGGGAGCAGCAAACCAGAAGGGGAAGTGACTTCCAAAGGCCACCTTGTAGGTGGGATCTGAATTTACCAGGGCTTTAGGTTCAAATAACATCTAGCTAAGGCCAATATTTTACTGTTGGGGAAAACCTTAGGAATCCCATCTTAGCTGACTACTATTATTAGAAGGCCACACTGCCTTTTTCTGGGCCTGAAGTTAGCATCTTCTCTGGATTGAGAGACAAGGATATGGGGAGAGGAAAGGGAAGATATCAGTCAGAAGAACCACAGTAGTTGAAAAAGTTTTCAGGATATCAGTGGGCTCCTAACTACCTTGGAACCCAAGGCAACTCCAAGAAGAGACTTGGTTAGATTACCAAAGGGCATAAGGTGGGAAAAATGGCACCAACGGTGGAATCCAGGATTTCAGGATCATGAAGGTGATGGAGGGTATTGGGGAAGATTTCTTCTACAGCAATTTGAAATGCCTGATAGACAAGGAATTGAACATGAGGTAGTTTGTTGCCAAATCATTGTGCAAAGGGGGAGTTCAGAGAATACTTAAAGACTCTTCACTCGTAATTGTTTGGTCCAGTAGGTTTAGGAAATAAGTTCATTCCTGGTACAAACTAGTTTAGTAAGTGTTTATTTAGGAGGTCAGCCAGTTACTGTGGGTTTGTTCCATGTCTTTGATAAGTACTTCTGTAAAGTTTTGAAGTGGGACATTCCATTTTCCTCTTTGACTTCTCTTGTTCAGATATGTTGGTCCCCAACACATGCTGGTACATTTGCCTACACAGCCCTCTTTTCTCTCTAAGTTAAAGGACGATTGTAGCCACAGTGGTGAAACAAAATCTGCACTCAGAGGCTCAGATATATGACCACAAAACAGGAATGAATGACACTGAAGCAGAGACAGTGCTCTCCTTAGCGTTGTTTTATATTCATGGTTGCAAGTCTGAAAGTAGCTCTAATCACAATGGGCAGGACAACACAGTGCATAGGAAAGTTGTGTGCTCATTTGTTGAGGTGTCTGGGCCTGTCTTGAGCTTATTTATGATTCAGTAATGCATATTCTTAGAGCTGGAAAGGCCCTTAATAATATTTCTGTCCAAACCTCATGCCTATTTGAGAAAGAAACAGGTCTCAGTTCACAGTGCTAAAGCAGTAGAGCTGTCTTTTCTGTATTAAGCCTTATACCTGCTGTAATGGTGCTTGCCTTCACTGGGATAGTTTAAGTCAAAACTCACAGAAAATTGCCAGAATAATGCTCCCAAGGGAGTGTTCGCTAGCTGGCCAGGAGCCTAGGGATAACCTCCTGTCTCCAGATGATTCTCTTGAGCAGTGTGCCCTCTAACATGCTGATGGAGACTCGCCCTTCCTGTCTCTTGCTCAGAGCGCACTTCTCACCACCACCACCCACCCTTAGCTCACCCCATTTCTAATAGCTACCTTACCAAGGGCTATAGATGACTAGCTCTCCTTGGTTAGGAAATGGTTGTGTCTTTGGGTGTGTCTGAGGTTGAGTTGGATAGACCAGAACAGTAATCCAGGAAATCTGGGTCAGTCTAAATCAGTGGTTTCTAAGTGTTAGTTGGGTCATTGCTGCAGAGGAATACCCTGAGATGCTCTGTGCCAATGCAGATCCCAGGGCCCCACTTTAGGTCTACAGCATCAGAATCTTGTGGAGATGGGGTATGAACATCTGTAGTTTTAGCAAGCTTTTCAGGTGATTCTAGTGCACAGCTAGATTTACGATATCCATTGGGACCTCTGCTGTCGGTCATCTCTTACTTGGTTTGGCTGAGACTCTTAAATAGACCTCAGAGACAAAAGGACAGCCTTGTTACAGTAGTACAATCTTTTACAATATGCAAAAACACTTCCCATCTGTGATTTTATTGAATACTATGACAGCCTTGCTAGACAACAGGACGATAGGCATAATTATCCCAACCCTGTAGATGAGGAAACTGGCCCTTGGGGAGCTCACAGTCTAAGGTCTTAGTTAATAAGTGACAGAATAGCAAGTGACATGGTTCCAAAGCCACCTATTTCACACCTTCTGTCATTTAAACCTCGGGCCTCAGCCCAGGAACAGGACCTGACCTTTCATCGTGGCTTTACTCAGAGACTTCCTAGAAGGACGACCCGACTTGAGTTCCCATGTGTTGGGATTAGTCCCGGTGTCCCTGCTCTTGGGGCAGAGATTTCTTGAGGGTGGAGTGCCATTCATCATTAGGGTATCATTTTCATTTCCTTATGCCGCAAAAAGCCAGCAGGTGGCAGGGTGGCATTCCTTACCAGTACAATGACAGGAGGCCTCTAGGGCAGGTAGATTGACTTTATTTCAGATTTTTAATCAGTTTAACTCGTACTAATTGGTTGGATAATGACGTTCTACATTTCCAAAGACATTTATTAGGCATCTATAAAAAACCCACAGCATTTGCTAAGCAGGTGCAACTGAGATCGAAAGATGAATTTATTATTATGGTTGCTCCTCCTGGGCGGAGCTACCCAGCAGCCCCAGGTCCTGTGGTCTTTTAACTTTTAAGGGGCTTGGGGGGAACAGGTGCGCAGTTCTCTCTGGTAGAATTTCTGGCCATTTCAGATCTGTACTCTTTATCTTGCTAAGCCCTTTCTAATGGGACGTCAGGATTGGATACTCTACCTTTGAAGCCTTTGTCCATAATGTATGTGTTTTGACGTCTATCCATTCCACAAGCACCTGCAGAAAGAGTATAAGGGAAGAAAAATATGGGTGTGTGTGAGGTTTACTTGGACTGCATGTGTAGGTTTCAATATTTTGTTTGCCTTTTTCTTTTTCTCCCCTACCCAGAAAGTAACTAGTTCTTTAATGCTAGAAAATTGTTCTGGGTTTACTTTACTCTAAATCTTTTTGGCCATATAGTAATTCTTAAAAGGCTCATAAGCATTAATGGTGAGCTACAGCGCCCCCTGGCATATTCAGCATTCCTCCTCTTTAACCTTCATTCTGAGAGGAATGTTTTACAGGAGGCGATCAAAGACGGTTCTGATGCCACCTACAGTCACTATAGGTGAAGTTCCAGGCTCCAAAAGTATATGATAAGGAATGAATCAGAACCATTTTTTAGCTTGGGAAGGATGCTTGTTGTTCCAAATCCTAGTTCTTTTGGATTTTAGAATAGGGTGGAAGACTGTTTCTTACCTCTCAGCTCTGGTCCTGCCTCTCCTCTTCTGGATCAGAAGCTTGACAGAGGGGACCCAGAGAGGGAGGTGGACAGGTGACCGAGGTCATCTTTATGGGATATACACTCATTCCCCACCCATAGTCAGCTTTCTTAGTTATTCCTTCCTTTTTGGGTGGACCATTTACACCTAATTGAGAGCTGTCTCTGAAAAGTATTATCGGTGTTTTTCAATCCCAAGGATTTCTTTCCGCCCTTTCAGTTGTCACAATTTCTCCTAGGCTCCCTCAATGCATGGTCCTGAGCTCAAGCCACAGGCAGGACATACAGCTTCAGGGACCAAGGTCAGGTTCTTTGTAGCTGTTGATCCCAGAAAAGAAATTGTCTGGCATTTTTAGGTTGGAGCAGTAATGACACTGGCTCAAAGTCGGAGCCATTTCCACACCCTACCCCCACCCCCAGCTTTTGATTGAAGACACAATACTAGGCAAGACATGCAACAAGTGCTTACAGTTTGGCTCCTCTGGACTCATTAGTTTCTGATACTGACAAACCAACCTGTTGCTGTTTAGATACTCCCCATATCTCCTCCACATAGAGTTCCCAAGTTGAATTTATAGGAGTCTACTCTTGTCTGCCGGCCTTCCATACATTACTGAGTGATAGGGCAGAACCAGGTCTAAGGTTTTCTCAGGTTTGCTTTTCTTCTACTGGCCAGTAAGTACCTGTGCCCTTCAGAAACATGACTGCAATAGTCTGTATCCCTGGCATTTAGGTCAGCACTTTACACCAGACAAGGGTTTCCTTTGCCCTCCCTGAGGGACGGAGGCTAGGCTATTCACTTTTCCCCTTTTCATATAACAGGAAATAGAGGCCCGAAGAGGGGCAGTGACTTGTCTGCGACCACACCAACAAGTGAGAAGTTGAGTTGCAACTAGACCTCTCCAAGTATTCTCTCCCATTGGCCACCAGCCTGGTTGGATAAAAACCCCCAAATGACTGAGTGGTGGCTCTGGCTACACTGGTTGAAGAGTGAGATCTCAGAGCAGGGAAAAATCTGGGCTGAGCCCAGAGGATGCTCCAATGTGGAAAAAGATACAGGGGGGTGGTAGTGTATGTGTGTGTGTGGGGGGGAGGGGGGAGGAGATGTAATTGGTGGGGTTACTAAATGCCCTGGACACTGCCCATGAGCCCCATAGCCAAGAATACAGCCTCCTGGGTACAGGTCCAGGGTCTCTGCAGCCCATGCCTACTCAATCAGCAGATGAATGGGAATCTTCATTTAGTGTTACCGGGTCCAAAGACCTGCAGGGGTGGATAGAGCTGTTTCCCTTGAGCTCTAGAAACCAGCTAGAGCTTGAGCTCAGGCCAAGGTTGTCCAGTGTGCTGAGGTCCTGCCCTAAAGGGGCACTTGTAGGGAGCCCACATTCTCTGTTCATTCATAGCTCTTGCTCCTGTGATACCTCCTGTAACTTCTACCCACAGTCTTCATTGCAGGACTGACTTTCCAAGTATCCTTTTTGCATATTTGCCAGGCTACCAAATTTAAACCTAATACATAAGCACAGAGGATGTCTGTTGACACATCCTGCCCCAGCTTCTCCGATCCCTACGGGACAGCCCTACCCTAGTATCTGGGAGAGCTTAGCCTAGGCCACTGGTGGGTCTGGGGGACATTGGGCTTTGGGTGAGAGAGCCGTCTGTTTGCCATCCACACTCAGATGACCCAGATAACCCCAAAGATGTTGCCATCCTCAGGTCATTTCTCAATGGTTTTGGGTTGTATTCTGTGGACTGCAGGGATTACAATTATGTTGTGTCCCCTTCCTCTAATACCAGTCATAGTTTGTCCACATCCACTGCCCATGATGGGAGCAGGCAGGTCTCATTTGTTAGGGAATTGGGATTGTAGATTAATCATGTTTGGAGGGAGGGGGGTTTCAATGGGGAGAGTTCTTGGATGAATGGGGATGGGTCAAGCGAGGGGCAGGCGTGGGAGGTAGGGCCAGTGCTGAGTCTGGACTGGTATGAGAGTCTTAGGGATAGAGGGTAGGGCTGGGGTTGTCTAACCTGGTGAGTGTGGCTCAGCGGGGTGGCTGAGGTGTCTAAGTTCAATGTAGAAGTCCTCTGGCGGGTACCTGGCCTCCAGGGCACTGATCTGGAAATGGGAGTCTAGTGAGAGGAATGACAGGGAGGAGCCATTATTCCCAGGGCCCTGGTTTGGCAGGGGAGGGGATGGGGTCTGAGGGTCATGGTAGGGCAGGCTGGAAGAAATTAGGGCCCCTATGTGTAGCATCCAAAGGGGCTGGGGCCAGCAGGGCCTTGGGGATTTGCTAGAGCTGAGGCCATTGGCCTTGCTTCTCCACCCCCTCTACCCCTACCCCCATCCCACCCCTTATAGGAATTGGTGTCCACTAGAACAGTGGAAGAAACCCTTGAAAGGGATACCTTATTAGGGCCTGGGTCAGACAGGGGTTCCTTTTCTAGATGGTGAGTGCATCTTTGGCCTCCATCTGGAATCTCCATACCTGGGGCTCTAGTCATCTCTTTCCCTGGGTCACAGCCACCCTCTCCCTACCCCCTAATAAAGGAATGAAGAGGGTCCTGGGCTTCATTTGCTTATAAGTCTGAAACAGGCACTTGGGGTTCCTCCCCACACCCCTTCTCCCTGGGGGAAATCATGCTCAGAATTCATTTACTAACCTTCTCTCTTAGAGCTAGGACAGGGCCCCCCTCAGTGCAGAGAAGGAGAACAGGGTAGGACATGATGGCAAGGGACCATAGTCAAACCACTACTGACCTAACACGTTCACATAGCTGTAAGGGGTCCAGCCTGCTGTGTCTCTGTCAAGGGACTTGTTACTGAGCTGTTTGGAAAGTAGGAGAGCCGGTTAATACCTAGTGCCTGGAGGTGCCCCCTGCCCAGACTTCACTCTTCCCAGCCTTGTGCACCCACCTATGTCCTAGTGTTGAGGGAAAGAGAGAGCTAGGTGTTCTGTGAGAGGCCACCTTGGTGTGGCTGATGGCAGCAGAGCAGAGCATACACCCATTTAAGCTGTCTGGCTGAAGCTGTAGGGTTTCCAGGTCTTTGGGGAAAAGGAGGGCAGGGGAAGGTCCTCCCAAGGGCAGAGAACCTGCCTGAACCAAGCTGATCCTGACAGGGGAAGTAGGTGGGCTCTGGCACTCTTCACCTGCAACAGGAGGCCATCTCCAGCACAGGATGGTGCTGAGGCCGCCTGCAACATCACTGGCACCTCGGCCACTAGACCGGGACTGAGTGTGAGAGTCTCCCTTTCATATGACCAAGGGAAAGCTTCAGGGCACGGTGTCCTTATGGTGTAATCCAGGGGTCCTCAAACTTTTTAAACAGGGGGCCAGTTCACTGTCCCTCAGACCGTTGGAGGGCCGGACTATAGTTTAAAAAAAAACTATGAACAAATTCCTATGCACACTGCACATATCTTATTTTGAAGTAAAAAAACAAAACGGGAACAAATACAATATTTGTATTTGCATGTGGCCCGCGGGCCGTAGTTTGAGGACCCCTGGTAATCTTTCCTCTTCCTGCATTTTCAGAGCCGTGTGAGGCAAGGATGGTTATCCTCATTTTACAGGTCCTGCTTGTGGGTCCTGTACTTGGTTACACAGGAGTCTGCGGCAGAGCTGGGTCTACAATTCAGATGGTCTCAGCTCCGGGATCCATATGCATATTATCTCATCACAGGTGCCTGTTTTTGCTACCTATGTCTTATCTGCCAGGCTGAGGGGTCTTGGACCACACAGAGCCACTTTGGACCCTGGGGTAAGGTGAGCCAGAGAGTTAATAAGTGGGCTCCTCTGCAGGAACTCCAGCACTTTACTGAAAGTGGCTGACACTTTTCTATTAGAATGAGACCAAGAATGACATAGCCACAAAGGACCTTGTCATCCCTGGCATCCTCTGTCTCTTACCTGCTGCAGCCTTGATAATGTGGCTCTAGTTAATCAAGGGCCTCCTTCTGGGAAATGCGATTCCTTTCCCTTAGCTTTCAGTCCTCGGATAAGCCTAAAGCTGAAGCTGGGAATGGGGATCTGAGCTATAGGGCTGTGTATGGGGCTGATGGCCACAGTCTTGCATATAGGCCTCAAGGCATCCTGTGTGCAGCACTCCCATTTGGAAAATCAGAGGTGTGTGGCCTTGGAGTGCTGGCTTGACAGTGGTTGTCCTTGGTTGTACAGTATCTGGTCTAGGGGGTTCAAGCTGCATTGCTGTCAGTTCTGTGGAGCAGACAGGGAGAAAGGTTTCCCCGAGCTCTAGGGCAGAGGCCTGGAATATAAAAACTGCTCCTGTCCATGTTCCTGGCAGGAGGGGTGTTACAGGAAGCCAGGAGTCTGGGCCTGCTATTGTGTGTATATACATAGGTGGGTGTCAGGAGGTATGGGCAGCATGAGCCTGTCAAACATTGTGGTCCTTGAGGCTGTTCTTCCTCATTTCTGAACCTCCCACTTTGCCAGGTATGGGTCCTGGTACACCAGCAGGGCTCACTACACGTGTTCTGAGACATCCTTGCCCAAAGGCCTGTAAGATGACATCTTGCCACCAGCCCAGGGTTATGCTTGGAGCTGTGAGGGAAGGCCCACAGGACTCGCTGTTAACGAGAACACTAACTATGGCCGATGTTTGGGTCCCACATCCCTTGCATTAGTTCTGATTATAATAAATGGTTGTGCACTGATGACGTGTGGTATGTCCAGGTACAAGGACATTAGCTGGTTACCTGAGTAATAGTGGTTACTCTAATGTGCTGATTGCATACATGGTATTGGTAACCTACTGCAGTGATTGGTGGTTTGTGGTGTAGTATTTTGATTACATGTGTTAACATGTGGCAAAAGTGGCTACATGGTATACATAGTTATGTGACAAGGTTACACATGATTATATGATCACATGGCTTGGTACCAACTGGTTGCACACAGGGTGTGGGGGTTTGTTATAC
>NW_005871163.1:985768-992941 GCF_000147115.1 Myotis lucifugus | reverse complement strand
AGCACTGGGCATGGCTGCTACTTTGAGACAAATCTGGGAAGAGAACAAGTTGCCACATACCATCATACTCTTGCCCCTGGCATGAGATGCCCCAATACTAATGCTTGGGCTGGTCAGCCTTGAGGGTGCTCTGCAAAGGGATAGTCCTCCATCCCCCAAACTTTTGGCATCCACTACCCCTACTGAAATTTGTGGAGCCTGATTTCCCCTTCCCTTGCGGTGGCCTTCCCTGAAGCATGCAGGATGCACGGTAATGTTGCCAGTGTGAAGGGTGGCACCAGGAGCATGGATGAGGAAATGTTGGCTTTGACAGCCTCGCTTGTCCCGCAGTCAGTACTTAGGGCTGTGCTGATCCTCTCCTGCCTCCCCCCAAGGTTAGATCCCAGTAGTGAGGCCATAAAGAGAAACCTACTCCCCTTGGCTCCAGTCCTGCCCTCCTGCCCTGTGGTTTCCAGGACCTCTTGATAGGGCTGGGGGATTCCAGTGGAATGGCAGGGGAAAACCTGGCCAACCTTGCTTATTACAGTCATAGAAGAAAATCCCCAAATCTCTGGGCTTTCATCAGAGGATACCTGCTTTGGTTGAAACCCCAGGGTGGGAGTTGGGAGGTGGCGGGATTGCAGGCCAGGGACTCTGAAGGTAAGGTCTGTATCTGGGCCACCTCCTTCTATCCTGTAGCACCTAGCATGGAGCTGGGCACACGGTAGGCAACATGTAGCAGGAAAGGGCTGACATGATGTTGGTTTTGTAAATACAAGGTGTAGGAGGCTTCATTCAGATCAGCCATGAGCAATGGGGCCAGCTGGAGTGAGCTGTCATCCTTGTGCTCAGGGCTGAGGGCAATTTCAGAGCATTTCAACCTCTTCTTTTTAACTAAATATGAAGCAAAAAGCCTTCCTTATTTCTAAGGCAGCAGTCCAGGGTTGAGGGGAGAGGAAGGATCTGACCCAATAGTGTGTTCCTCCGCCCCCCAACCCAGACTCCCATGGCTGATGTTTGAGAGTTACCACCACATTTATGGACAGACTGAGTTCCAATGGGCCTGGCCAGAGGGACGTTGCCCACACTTTCAGATCTCCCCCAAGTCAGGCACAATCCCCTTGGGGCTCTGACTCTGGGAACTGGGAAGGGAGGTTTACTCTGAGACCTTCACCCAAAGGAGCAAAATTAGGACAGGGTCCTGAGTTGTCAGAGCCATCAGGCTGGGGAAAGGTTCCCCTGGGGAGTTTAGGAAAGTTGCTATTTAGGTGGGTGCTCTTGTGGCTGAAGGATGGGAAGGTCTGGGGAAATGGAAGGAGGCTCCTAATCACAGGCACTCAGAGCTGGGGGCCCAGGAAATGACACTTCACAGGACCTCATCTACCTTTCTCAAGTAGGCTCCTGCTCTCCACTCCCATCATCTCTCTAGGGGAGTCTGAGCATCCAGCCCCCACCACCCACCCTGCAGGCATGACCGCCCACCTTGAGCAGTAAACTCAGGTGCCCCCCAAGGATATGTTGTGGCTCTTCCTGGGTGGTGTGTGTGAGGGAGATGGGAATGCTGGGGCATAGCCCTTACCTGAGAGGGAGTAGTCAGTGCTGGTCATCCTCATGGCAGGTGTGTAGGAGACGCGGGGAGCCAGGTCGCGGTCCTTCTCTTTCTGCCGGCGTCGGCGCCAGGCAAAAAGGCCCAGCAGCATCACAATGAGGAACAACAGGAGGACAATGCCTGTGACAGCACCCACCGAGTGCCGCTCTGCACCCAGCGCTGGGCTGATCTTGGTGTAGGGATTCAGCTCCTCCATCATGAGGGCGGCTGTGGGCGGAGGGAGGGCCTCAGCTGGGGCGCCTGCTGGCTTTTCAGATCTCTGTGGGACCTGGACTCCTAACACTAGGAGGCTTGGTTTTGGTCCTGGCCCTGGTCTTTAATTCCCGTGAGCCCAACCCCTTACTGTGCCTATTTCTTCAACTGCCTAAAGTGAGTGGAGTCCTAGAGAACTCCCCAGGGACAAATGTGATCGTGGATCGGAAACAAAACAATGTTTGAATATTTTACTCTTCTTCAAAAAATAAGTTAGATAATAACTCATTTAACCTTCCCAGCAGCCTGGTGAAATAAGGACTGTTTAATTCTTTCTCTTTCACAAATGGAGAAACTGAGTCACTGAAAGGTTAGGTAAGTTGCCCAAGATCAACCAGTAATTGGTAGTGTCAGGTTTCTCATGAGTTGGAAAAACTGGACTCAGCCCCTCTCCCTGCTTACTAGCTGTGTTTCTTAGATGTGACTTAGAGAGTCCTCAGTTGGCTCAGTAATTGCACCCTCTGCAGGGGACTGTGAGCACCCCTGACAGACTGACAATGACAGCTGTGAGAGCTGTACCAGTGTGCCCATGATTACTTCCCACAAAACCCCTCTTGATGTATGTATGGGCTAACCCCCATCAGAATGCAGTGTGCATGGTTTTGGTCCCTTTTCTGTCATGTGGCTAACTGAGCCCATTCTTCTCCCCCATTTCCTTAGAACCAATAGCAATAGAACTCACTACCTGTTTGCAGCACTTTATATAGGGGTCTTATGTATACAAAACCATTTCTCAAGGGCTCACATTATCTCAACTTGGTCGTCCCAACTGCCCTATGGGGGTCTTCGGACTGTAGACCTGGAGCCAAGGCTGAGCACCTTCGGGTTCCTTGGCTCTCAGTGGAACATCGTGCCATGAAGGAAGACAAGGGCTAATCTAATCTACTCTTTCCACTTTGCATGTGGAGTAACAGGCCCAATAAAAGGAAATGACCTGCCCAAGGACACCTAGCAGGTTGGCAGACCAGAATTTGGCAGGTCTTCAGATGGCCTGGTACTTTCCCCAGCGCTAGCTTGTGGTTACCCTTGCTTGGCTCACAGGAAGCTTGCCAAGGATGGGCACCGTGAAGCTGAGGCTGCCTGCTCCATCTGCTCTCCAGCATCTGGAACCTCCGCACCCACCTTACTCCCCCTCTCTGCCCAAAGGTGAATAAAGTCACAAAGTGTCCTTATACAATCCAGTTGTTCCTGTTGGGATCTCCCTAGAGTCTGCCTGCATGGGGCCCTTTCCACAGCCCCTTGCCTGAGACTCTGCCATCTGTGTATTACCTTGGTCACACCTGATTCCTTTGAATCCAGAGCTGCAATAACAGGTTCCAGTGACGTGGTCACAGGTCGCATTGTTCATGCACTCACATAGCTGCTGACAGCCATAGCCAAAGGTTCCTGGGGCACATCCTGTGTAATATGAAGAGTTGGGGTAGACAGTGAGATGCAGCCACCCTCCACCCTCCAGTCCATACGTGAGCAGCTCTGCCTCATAGACTGGAACCTATTTCTTTCTCAAGCTCCTGCTATGCTTTGATTTGATACTTAGGGGCAGACAGCACCTCTACCCCTGAGTTGGGGGACACCCACTCCTATTTCCTTCACATTTAACACATTTATTCAGTATCCTCCACATGCCAAGCCCTAAGCTGGGTGCCATAGGGGCTGCAAAGAAGGATCGAACAAGGTCTGCCTCCCTCATGACCCCTCAGGCTTCTGCTGTGCCTCACAATCCACCATCCCCACCCAACTGGAGGAAGAAACCAAACACCAACGTAGGCACGATCTTTGGCGCCTTTCCTTGGAAGTTACTCCAGAAGTCAAGGGAGCAGGGTGTGGAGCCTGGAATGGGGGGCCCTTGAAGAGGGAGGCTGAGGCCCGACCCCAACACCCAGGGGCATGGGTTGGAACAGCTTACTCTGCTCGCAGTGTTTCCCGGTGAAGCCTGTGCGGCAGGTGCACTTGCCGCTGATGTGGTCACAGCTGGCACCATTCTGACACTGGCACACGCGCCCACAGTCCTTCCCATAAAATGCTGCTGGGCAGCCTGGAGAAACAGGGTGGGGGCAACTGGGGAGGTGCAGCTGGGACCAGACCTGTCTCCTGCCACCTCTCTCTGAACATGGAGTGAAGACAAGTGAGACCATGCACCTGGGCCATTCCCACACTCTGAACCCTCACACTGAGGGGGTGGCGAGTCATTTGGACAAAGGTGTCCTGGAACTAGAAGCCAGGCTGGGGTCTCCTGGCTGTGTAGTAACAGGCCACTCCTCTTCACTCTGGGCCCCACTGTCCAAAGGAGGTCTGGTCTTGGTGATTGCTAGGGAATCCGCCAGCCCTGGCCTCCCGGGACTCTGGGCTCTAACCCCTGCATCCAACCAAGCTTCTCAATCCTAGAGGTGGGAATGTTCTCAGCCCAGAGGTCCCCTCTCCCCCCAGCTCTTGGACCCCACCTCCTCCCGCCTTCCACAGAAGCCCTGAACAATGCCCAAGGCCCCCAGCAGGGCCCCCACGGGATTTTGAGGAGCTGGCGGGCAAGAAGGCGGAGCTTACGCTGCGTGCAGAAGAGTCCGGTCCAGCCTGGGGTGCAGTGGCAGGCCCCATCCTTCCGCGCTGCAGCGCGCTCCATTGTGGCAACTGCATGTGTGGAAGCAGGCAGGGCCCCAGAACCCAGGTGGGCACGCTGGGGGCGGGTGGGATGGGAGGGTAAGGGCAAGGCAGAGAGGAGCAGAGGAAAGGGAGGGAGAGGATGGAAGGGTGCACGTCAGAGTCAAGATGCCAGGAGGCATCCAGGTGGCATTTCCTGACTTTGGGGGGCGGGGCGAGGGGGGGTTACCGTATTCTCAGAATTCCTCTGTTCACTTCTTGGCCCAGTCACCCAGGATTTTCATTAAGTCCAGATTCTCTGCCCACTCTCAGCTCTGAGGGCTCCTTAAACCTCCCCTCTCGGGACTGACTGATTTGGAGTGTGTGTGTTAAATTGTAAACATCCTAGTTTACTATGTGAACACTGTGCGCTAACTTCCCCATGAGGATGGGAACTTCCCCAGGGTAGGGACTCTGCTCTTTTGGCTGGTGAGCTCCCTGAGGATGGCACCTGTATCTCCATCAGAACGGAAATTCCCTCAGGCCAGACCATCTCACTGGGACCTCCCTAAGGGGTATGGGCTGGGTCTCACCCATCAGCCAAGGAGCTACACAGAGCATTAGATTGGATACACCTTACATGAACAGCCCCCAGAATCCCGTCTAGGCTTAATTGGTGCCCAGGACCATTCACATGGGACACCCACAGGATGCCCTCGCCCCTATAAGGTGACTGCCCTGGCCTCACCTCACTTCCCTACTCCCTAACTCCAACATGCCAGTCAGTCCTTGCCCCCTCTTCTCTCCATCCAAACTCCATCCAAACTTTGCTCAGGTGCTGATGGAGTATTAATTTTCAGTATTAACAATATTAATGGTACTATCAACAATAGTAATACCTTTGATACTGGCAGTTAATAATGCCAGTGATCAATCCTAATAATTTATATTAGCTAGAGAGCTAAGCGGGACTCAGGTAGACATTCCTATCACAGGAGATTTCAGCTCTGGGAGGTAGAGGCACCAATGGCAAGGAGTGGGGTGATTGAGGGCCTTACCTGGGGTAGGGGACATTCCCAGGAGGCAGCAGCTTACCCTGTGAGCAGTCCTTGCCAATCCATCCAGGGAAGCACTGGCAGGAGCCATCGATGGGGCTGCAGGTCCCATTGTTGGCACAGGAGCAGAGCTGGGCACAGTCCTGCCCAAAGCGCCCTCCAGCACATACTGTGGGCACAGGACAGCTTGGTACCTGCCCTTCCATCAATACTCAGACCACCACCCACAGCTGCATTCCCAGAAGTTTCCAGATTACAGCCATGACCATCCTGGTCTATTTAGGAGCTGCCCATCTTGGCCCTTCTCCATCTGCACAGGAATGCGTTCCCCCCTCGTGCCCACAGCTGCATCCCCTCCAGCAGAGGAACCGATTGAAGCCCGTGGGGTAGGATCACTTGACTGAGGTCTCACAGACACAAGTGGAGAGCTGGGAATCCGACCGCTGCACCCATCCAGTGCTCCCTGCACTGCTCCACAGCCTTCTGCCCTCCGTTACCACACTCTTGCCAACATTACTAATCCCATAGCCATGAGGGCAGAGAATGTAGCTGGAAGGAGAGGGACAGATGCAGAAGGCAGGTCTCTCTGCTGTTTATTGGAGGACTGGCCCTGAATGTCTATCCTGTCCACCTATTTCCTCTATTTCTCCAAATCTGACCTGTTCCTCGAGCCTCAGCTCAGCCCTGTCCTCAGGAGAGCCCCCTGGGTCCACAGGGAGCTTTCCCTAACCAAGCTTCCAAGGTATTTCCACCCTGAGTCGCTTGTAGGATTTGGTGTCAGCCCTCCCGGAGGAGTCACTCATTGGCCCCTGGAAGAAGGGCTAGTTTCCTCAGCTAGGCCACAAGCAACTTTAGGACTCGGTCTGAGTGTTAATCAAGCACCCCCCTTTCATTTCCCCCTGCAATCCATCCTCCACCTTCTTCCTACAGCTTTAGCTCTCTGAAGCACAGTTGTCTTCATGGCACACCTGAGCTTGCCTGGCATCCTCAGTGGCTCCCCGGTGCCCCAGAATAAAATCTAGATCCTAGAGATCAGCACTTAATCTACCTCATCCAGACCCATAAGCCACTAATTCACACACCACTTTCCAAATGCACCTCATGCCTATCTTCACTCTAGCTCTTCCCTTCCCTGACCCTCATTGCAGCTGTAGAAATCCTACCCTGCCTACAGGACTCATCTTAAGTGCCACCTCCTGCATGATCCCACTGTAAGAAGTGGCAAGTCCTTCACTAGCCATTTTCTTCTTCCTTAGTAGAGTCTTGAGTTTCAGCTGGGCCCATGGCCCCCTGAAATAAAGAATTTATTTCCCTGGCTCCTACATAGCTTGGTGTGGCCATGGGACTATACTCTGGCCAATGGTAAGTGGAAATGTGTGTCTCTTTGCCTGTCCTCCTTGTTGAAGGATAATGTGGATTATGTATAAGAATGTTGGGTGAGATGGCTGGAGCTCAAGCAGCCATCTTTCATCAGACATGGAAGCCATGTGCTGAGATGGGAATGGCTGAACAAGAGAGAAGGAGCCTGGGTCCCTGACATCTTTGTAGGATACCCTACCATTCCCCAGTGGCCAACTTCTGGGTCTTCTCCCTGTTCTATTTTTAATGTGTGAGGAACATAATGTTTGTCATTTTCAAACCCAGATATTTTGGGGTTTTTTATGTCAACTACTAGAGGCCCGTTGCATGAAAATTCATGCACTG
>NW_005871163.1:982020-984938 GCF_000147115.1 Myotis lucifugus | reverse complement strand
TTCTGGTCAAGGGCATATGCCCAGGTTGCCGGGCTCGATCCCTGGTGGAGGGCGTGCAGGAGGCGGCCAATCAATGATTCTCATCATTGATGTTTCTCTCCCTCTCTCTTCCTCTCTGAAACCAATAAAAAATATATATTAAAATCAGTCAATCAATAAAAAATAAAAATAAAAAAATGTTCCCCTCTAGACTCCAGGCTTTGTGAGGGCAGGAACTTGGCTGTCTTGCTCTTTGTTGGGTCTGAGTGCCCAGCACAGTACTTGGTATGCAGCAAGCACTCAGGAAATGTTGCAGAATGGCCAAAATAGGCCCCAGGAGCAGCGACCTTCCAATAGTTTCTGCTAGAAACTCCTGTCCCTTTGAGCTCCTCTCAGTTCAGCATACTCTCCTCAAAGCCCAGTACCAGCAGCCCTACACCCTCCAGGCTTCCTTGCACCACTGTTATGGGGGAGGAACTCCACATGGAGGATCATGGGGAAGTCTTGATTCTTGAAGAGAAGCAACTTCCCCAGGGCCCAGGCCTCTCTAACCTTTGGGCTGCACTCCCCTTTATGCAACACTGCCTGGCACCCATATTGCCAGCCCTTCCCCAACCAGATAGCGGTACCTAGGATCTGTGCCTCGGATCATTGGCCACTCTCTCTCTCCTGGACACGATCAGTGGTTGGGACAAATAGTAAAAACAGCGTGATATGCCACGCTCTCTGGTAGAAAGCCTTGGGCTTAGGTTTTGTGTGTTCAACAAGCCCTTCTATGGCACTTCTGTGCCCCAGACACTATTCAAAGTGCTTCACAAATATGAGTTCAGTGAACCTTGTAACACTCTCATTGTTCTATATTTTCATTATTATTCCTTTTTATTAACTCTATTTCAGATGAGAAAACTGAGCAACCGAGAGGTTAAGTAACTTGCCCAGGTCACACAGCTGGCTAAGGAGCTTTGAGCAAACCACATCACTCTGAGTTTTTCCCCATCTTTGAAGTGGGGACTTTAGCCTCAGGCTGTGGTTAATAGCTATGGGCAGGGTGGCTGATTGGGGCCCTGTGCTCCTGGTAAAACCCCTACTTCCTTCCAGGCCAGGTCCACTGCCTGGAGGATGATAAACATCTCTCCTCTTTGCAGTTCAGGCTCTGGCTTCAGCTTCCTGAAAAACATGTAGTCCAGGCCCTCTGGGAGGTGTTGATTTGGGGAACTCATCCCCCCTGTCCTGGCTAGAGCTTTCCACTCCCCCCCCACCCTCCCCACCCCACCCCCATCTCTAAAACAAATTCTGAGCTTCTCTAACAAGACCATCTTATCTTTGAAGTCTTTGTCACAGACACAAGTCTTTGACAAATCCACCCACAGAACTGCTAATGTGATTAGTATAATACATTAATTGGGCCACTTCTTAGCTGAATCAAGAGTGAGGCAAAGAGAGGGGTGGTGGAGAGAAGGGGGGCTGGTGAAAAGAAAACATCTGGTTATATTTAATCTATGTTTAATGATTCTGCATGAGCAATGTCTGTAATTTGTAACTCGCTGGAAAGCTGGTCATTAGAAAGTGTCAGTTCAATTTTTTACAAGGTTTGAGACTTAACCAGGGCAGTTGCCATTAATAGCAAACTCTATTAGATCTATATGTGGAAAATACACATTAGGCCAGTGGGCGATAAATCAGACATCGCAGGATCTGAGAGTTACTCCTCGGGCTGCTTAGGTCCTAATTTAGACTCAGCCTATCTGTATTGATGGCGGGGTCTCTGGTGTTTAATAAGTAAACCTCCATGTGTCAGGTTATGATTAAGCTGTCCTAGGAGGGCTGCAAGCAAATGAAACTGTCACATATGTTTCCCTGGGGCCCAAACTTCTCATGACCTCAGAGCATCATGTAGTCAACTTTTCACTCATACATATTAACGGCCCATCCACTTATAAAAATAGCCCAGCTCAGTGGTGATTATTCATCAAAAGAATCAGTTCCCTGGGAGGTGGTGAGCTCTCAATGGAAGTATTTAAGCAGAGGCCAGATGAGATTCCTGCACAGATGACCTTGATGTTGCTTTTAGCTCTAAGTTTATCTTAGTCTAAGATCCCTTCCCTCCTTCCAGGTTAGAGTGCAAATTCTGTAACCTGTGTTCAGAGCTGTTCCGAAGGCCCCGACCACCTCCTCAGCCTTTCCATCCTTCAGCTCGTCCCTACTGCTGGACGGTCGCGTGTCCGCTCCCCTGTGCTTTGCCCAGGCTGTTTCCTCTACCCGAATGCCTTTCTTCCTTCTCTGCCTTTCAGGCTGAGGCCCAGTGAGGTCCTGCCCAGCGAGGTCCTGCCCAGCACGGAGCCATCTCCCAAATGCACACTGCCCTGGGGACACTGAGCCGGGGGCTGCAATAAGCCGTGGTGTGTGCTGGAGCCAGCTTCGACCTTTGCACTGTCGTTAAATATTCAGGATTTCTGTGACAGGTGTTAAACCACTGGAATCCGCCATAGTGGGAATATTTTATAGAAATGTGCAAACGTTATAAATCAGAGCTCTCCGCCACAGAGAGCCAGGTTAGCAGCACACCAAAGCAAATAAGCTTTGAGTGGTAGGGGTTGGCTGGAGTTGGTGTTGGGAAGGATTCCGCAGCTGAGACAGGAAAGGGGGTGGTGTGTGATTAGTGATGTTGGCCTGAGTGCGAGGGGAGGAGAATTGCAAAGTTGCCATCTCCAGCTGAAGCCAGAACCGACTCCTCTGAGCTCCCACAGCTTTCTCTGCCTCTACCACTCGGCCCTCATATAAGCCATGAGGACCTCACCTACGCTTGTTTTATTTTTCATCCATTTAGCATGGGCTCTGGCATCAGAATTTGTTTCTTGCTCTGCCACTTGTTAGCTGTGAGACCTTCGAGAAATGATGTGACCTCTCTGAGCCTGTGCCTTTAACTGCATCACGGCTTT
>NW_005871163.1:979520-981654 GCF_000147115.1 Myotis lucifugus | reverse complement strand
GAGACAGTACCTTGGTTGCACAGGGCTCGGAGAATCCGGGGAGGCACTCACAGACACCGCTGACGTGGTGGCAGGGCCCGCTGCTGTGCACGCAGAGGGGGCACGGCTGGGCGCAGCTGTGGCCATAGAACCCAGGGGGGCAAACTGGGGGTGATGGGGAGATGTGGTCAGCAGCCCAAAGGGCCTCAGCCAGCCCGGTCACCCTTCCAGTTCCACCTAGTGATGAAGGGAGGCTCCTCAAACATACAGGGAGAGCCACACCCACCACACCTTGGAGGGCCTATCTCTGTGCAGAGAAGAGCTGTGGTCTGGTCCTCTTTTCATTGAGGGGCTGGGCCCTAAACTTGGGGGCAGAAAAGCCAGGGGGGCAGAGAGGGGCCTAGAGGAAGGGCAGGACTAGTTCTAAATGGGAATGGATGGGAGGATGAGGTGACTGAGGTGAGGTCTGAGGATGGAGAAAGGGGGCTCAGCCTTACTTCTCTGGCATAAGGGTCCTCGGAAGCCAGGGGCACACTCGCAGCTCCCATCCTCTGGGGAGCAGGAGCCGCCATTCTCGCAGCTGCAGGAGACGGAGCAGTTGGGGCCCCAGCGACCAGGTGGACACGTGCTGTCACAGCGGATGCCTGTGGGCCAGAGGCAGACTCAGGTCAGCGGTAAGAGGGGGAAGGGAAAAGGAAGAACATGGCTCAGTGGTTGAGTGTCAACCTATGAACCCGGAGGTCAGGGTTCGATTCTGGGTTGGGGCACATGCCTGTGTTGCGGGCCGATACCCGGGGTGGGGCGTGCAGGAGGCAACCGATCAATGATTCTCTCTCATCATTGATGTTTCTATTTCTCTCTCCTCCCTTCCTCTCTGAAATCAATTAAAAAAAATTTTTTTTAAAGGAAGAATGGTGGGAAGGGGGCACCATGCAGTAGGAGAGGTGGAGGCAAGCAGTGCATATAGGAATGTAGAAGAAAAACCCAGCCAAGGCTTGGCCTATCAGGGAGGGCTTCCAGGAAGAGGTGATGCCATAACTGAGTCCTAAGGGCTAAGGGGAAACTAACCAGGTAAAGGGAATCCTATGTGCAAAGAACAGGAGGCAGGAGAGAGAATCATGCCTTGAAAGAAAAAATAGTTCCATGTGGCTGCACCATCTGTATATATAAAAGCCTAATGTGCAAATTGTCCCCTTGAGAGTTCGACCGGGAGACTGGGAGCTCAATTGCTCACTATGACATGTGCTGACCACCAGGGGGTGGCATGGAATGAAGGAAGGCCCCGGCCAGCGGCCGGCAACCAGCAGCCGGGGAAGGGAAGCCCTGGCCGGCTGCCGGAAGACCCTGGTTGGCCCTGATTGCCTGCCAAGCCTAGGGATCCTACCTGTGCACAAATTTCGTGCACCGGGCCTCTGGTAAAGTATAAAATGAGATTTGGCAAAGAGATGCGATTGTGGGAATAAGGGATCAGATCATAAGGGCCTCCTTCATTTTTGACATATTAGCTGGTATCTAAGGATAGGTCTGGGAAAAACCAGCTATGGGGCAAGTGAGTGCTGTTACGGGGGTTGCACACACTGGGAGTGAGCTACTTGCCTACCCATGTTAGCCCAGGAGCCACTGGTTCTCCCTGGGTCCCAGCCAGCCAGCTCGGGCCTGGGACCCCGAGTGGGTGGGGTCTTTTCAGATTCTTTGACCACAGTCCTCAGTGCAATATGTATTTTATATCATAGGTGCACACATATGTATAATAGAAACCAAGCCTTTGAAAAATGACATTTACTGTGTATGATGCACTCTGATATTTTCTCTGCACTGTGATATATTCTATTCATTAAGGAAAAAGAAAGCTAGTTGTGACCAACAAATGGATTTAATGACCTTCAGTTTGACCAATGGTGGCCTATAGGGGATAGAAAGAGGAGTAAGGCCTACACATTCTTTTAGAGCTGAGAGGAAATTATGTGTTGGGGGTGATTACCTCCAAAGAAGGGATTTGAAAAGGCCTGAGGCTGGAGGCCCCAGCTCTGGAGTGGGGTTTGTTCCCAGGCAGAACGTCTCACCTGTATTAATTAGCTGAATGGACCGGGTGGACCCTAGAGACCTGTGTGGCCTTGGAAGGTGAATATCAGTAGCTCAGAATATCAGAATTAGT
>NW_005871163.1:950293-979040 GCF_000147115.1 Myotis lucifugus | reverse complement strand
ATAAGGACTTGAGAGAAAGAGAAAGAGAGGAAGACAGGCCCAGTGAACACAGTTAGTCCTAGCAGCGGAGGGAGAGCAGTGCGACCAATTTAGCTGGAATTGTACAAGCCCACCTGGGCTGGCGGGGAGAGGGGGAGGAGGCAGGACAGCCGAGGGAACAGACAGGAGGGGAAGCAAGAGGCTCTACTCATCCTGCAGTGCCCCTCTAGCCTGGTGCCTGCGCCCTCTCCAGGACACAGGTGTCTGTGCAGAGGGTGAGGGGCAGCTTCTCTCTAGGAAATGGGATCTTTCCCCAGTGAGAATGTGGGGGCCACACTCCACCCCTGGATGGAGGCCTCTCCCTGGGGAGTGCTGGGTGCACAGAGGTGAGTCCTGGACCTGCAGCATGGACTGACTGCAGGGGAGCCTGGGGAAGGGGAGACCAAGGGGAAGCCGTGAAGCTGTGCAAAACCAGAGGCTGCCATCGGCCCCAAGGAATTCTTCTGCCCTCGGTGTTGGAACACCCAGGCTGCAGGCTGCAGGCCTAGAGACACTGCTGTTCCTGGGGGCACACGGACTAAGGTGGATGGACTCCCCCATCTGATGGGACCTCTGATCCCGCCTACGCAGCAAATATTCTTTGTAGGATGACCAAGCACATGTGTCATAGACCTGGCTCTTTCCTAGAACTATATGCAGACGTTGCTATGATTACTAAAGCACACTGCTTGCAAAACACCCTGCATCAAGCACCCTGAATTTATGGCAGCATTTGCTATTGTCTCCCCCCAATTGGTGGATATTGAAAGTGCAGCCACTCTCATGTGTGGGATCCTCAAATTGTTTTCAGGTCAGGAAGGGGTTCTTTGTCTTGGAGATTAGAACCACAGGGATAAGGTGACTATGCTAGGATTGCAGGTGGCTTACAAGGGCCCACTGGGTCCTAGGATTTGGCAGTTATTCTATTCTAGGCCTTGATTCTGTGGGAGTGGGGCTCATGTTTGAACTTCTTCTATGTCCTAAGAGCTACCTGGAATTGAAGACATTGGGACCTAAGCGGAGAGAAGGGCCCAGGGCTCCCTCTGTGCGGAGTGACCAGTTCTAGAAGGGGACTTACTAGTGTGGTCGAAGGGGCTGACCTTGGCCTGGTGGGAGGCTCTCCAAATGCTGAAGAGGCATAGCTTCATCAGCAACCTTCTCTAGGCCTGTTTCACTGTAGTTGAAGGGGGATAATAATTCCCCTGAGAGGTCCCTGCCCTGCTAACCCCCAGGGAATCTCCCTGCTTCACTTTTCAGGACCCTCCACGCCTCTATATTGGGGTAAGAATCCACATACTGTGGCCTCTAGTTCATGCCCCAAGGCCAGCAGCAACTCAGCAGCCCTCATCCTGTAGGGTCTCCTTCTCCAGGAAGCCTTCCTGGATGTCTGCCCAGGGATTCAAGCATCTAATTGATAGTCACCAACATAAAGCTTTGTCCCCACCTGTTACTTGAATGTTTCGTGTATAGGAGTCCTGTCTCCCCTGCCAGCAATTTGATGACAGAGACTCTGGTCTCCTGACACTTTGATCCTCCTTCCTTTGTCCTTCTAATGGACGGGGATGTCGTCGTGGTCATTTTTGCATCTCTGGTGCCCAGCACAGTGTCTGACACACAGTGGGTGCTTAGGGACTACTGCTCTTTTCGAGTTTTTCCATTCACTGCGGGCAGGCCTGACACAGTGCTGGACACATGGTAGCCGCCAAATAAAGACTTGGTGAGTGCTTGAGTGAGGAAATGCTAACTGAAGGAGTAAATGGCTCCCCCTGAAATGGAATCCTGTGTCTCCCTTCCCTTGTCACTAATGTCCCGAGACCTTGGGCAGCTCCCTTTCCTTGTCTGTAACAGGAACAGGTTGGACTATTTCATCTTCAAGGTCTCCTTCACTGTGAGAGGAAAAACCATATATGGTTATAGGCCAGCTCCTTTCAATTTATCCCAAGAAACATGTAGTAAGCACCTACTATGTGCAGGGCAAGATGAATTAGACATGAGGCCAGTTGTCAAGAAGCCTGTGGCTTATGGGGGCCAGGGGAGAAGACATGCATACACTTTGGACCCAGAAAACCTGGTGCTGCGCCAGGCACAAGCAATATGCCAGGGGCTGGGGAGGGGCCACTGAGCAGGCAGCTGGGGCCCCCACCCCCTCCCTATCTCTCCTCAGTCCCCTTCTGCATGATAAGCCCCAGGACATCAATCGCTCCTTTGAAATGTCTTCAGGACCATGTTTGGGGAAATTAGCTTTAGAACAGCAGAGGCTTTACCGAAAGGCTGTCCATCAAAGACAGGATTTCTAAGCACCAGATGTCATTAAAATCTTATCAGCGCACCTGAAATTAAGGCAATGAAAAATTAAAGTGGGTTTCTACTTGGCTCCAGCTAAGAGTCTAAGGTGCCAATGTCCTGAAGGGCAGGGCAAGGGGAGCCAGGTCGAAGATTCTGCCGAGGAGGCAATGTCCCTGGCCCTGGGCTGCTCAGAAACTTTCTGCTTCCAGAGAACAGAGGCTGCTCAGCAGCCGGTGTGAATTATTTATCTGAGGACGTCCACTGCCAGCAATGCCTGCATTTCCTTCTCCTGGCTAGTGGGTTCATTGTCGCAGTATATCATTATTCAGCACTTCCTGTATTCAAGGTTTACATTTACTGAGCACTTACTACGTGCCAGGTACTGTTAGCACTTACAGGTATTAATTCATTTAAGTTTCAAAAGGACCTTGTTGTTACAAGGATTATAATTATCTGCATTTTATGAATGGAGAATCCAGGCCCTGAGCGGTTAAAGGACCTGCCCAAGGTCACCAACCGGAACAGTCTGGCTGCACTCTTAACCGCTGTGTTATCCGTATCTCAGTGTGTGGCAGGCAGTGGATACAGTGGTGAACCAGGCGGATATGGTCCCTTCCTCCACAGAGCTGATGGTGGCGGGGGAGGCAGATAATAAACAAATAGCTACTAATCTGAGTTCAGTGACAATTGCGGTTCGCACTGCGAAAGGAAAAACGTAGGGTATTATGAGAATAAATAAAGGTTAAGGGGGTGGGTTGTGGCTGGGGGAGAGAGCCTGGCCAGAGGAAATAACCTTGGAGTTGAAATCTGGTGGAGGAGAAGGCGTTATCAGGCGCAGAGACAGGGAGAGGGATCCAGGCAGAGGGACTACGCCTACGAGGGCCTGGAGGCAGGAGGGTGGTCGGCCTGGGCGGCTGGAATAGTGAGGGATGGGAGGGGGCAAAGAGAGGTGGAGGAGTTGGGCAGGCCCCAGTTTCATGTGGGCCCCAGGCCACCTTAAGGACTCTAGATTTTATATGAATGCCATGGGAAGCCACTGAGGCCTTCTGAGCAGGGACTGATGTGAAAGGATCTGGGTTTTGAAAAGTTCACGTTGGCCACCATGTGCAGAATGGAAGCGGCCGGACGAGAGGGGAGGCGCAGAGACCAAGCAGGAGGCTAAGGCAGTGCCGGCTGAGAGAGAGTGCCTGGTGGGCCAGAGTGGGGGCCGTGGGAGGGAGAAAAGTGATGGATGACCGGTCATGTAGAGACTAGCCCAGGAGAGAGTTCCTGGTCTCCCTCTCCACCATATGGTCTGCAAACACCTACGTCCACCAGGGGTCAGCCTTTGTCTGATTCTTCATTGCTGTGCCCCTTCCTCTTAGGAGAGAGCCTGCACATAGGTGTTCAGTAAATACTTGTTTACTCAGATTGAATGGAATGGAGAGCTGAAGCCCAGGAAATAAAGGGAAAGGTACATATTTAGGAAGCAAGAGGAAGTCATGAAGGCGAGAGAGCAGTCAAGAGAAGAAGGAAAATGCCAAGAGCCCAGTTTCCCAGGACCTGGGTGGTGGCGAGGCAGCAGGGGTTACCTGTCCATCCCGCCAGGCAGCAGCAGTGGCCGGTCACAGGATCGCAGCCATCGGCGTGGCTGCAGTCACAGCGCTCACTGCAGTTTGGCCCAAATGTGCCATCCTGTGGACAGAGGGGAGAGCGAAGTGATCAGACCCAGCTCCCCAGAGCTCCACACACTTCTGTTGGAATTTGATGGCAAAACTGAGCCACTGCCCCACAAGGACGCACAGAGACTGGGGCCGGGGCACAGTGGGAACACTTTTTATAACTGGGTGTCCACACAGCCATCAGGCCCCTTCAAGGAATTCTCTGGCTGCTTTAACAAGAGCATGGGGTTTGGAAGGAGGGAGGTGATGGTCCCGCCCTGCTTCTCAATGGTCAAGCTCAGAGGGCTGTAATGACCATCTATTAAAACTGTGAATGGAAATGCACTTTGCAAATTGCCACACATCAATCACATGTGAGGAATGACTGATTTATTCTTTGTTACTAGGGAAGAGGTGGTGACTAACACGAATTGGGTGCTCATTAGGTATCAAGAGCCTTATGTTCTCTTCACAACGACTCTGTGCAATGGTTCCATTCTACCCACAATTTAGAGCAGCGGTTCTCAACCTGTGGGTCACGACCCCTTTGGCGGTCGAACAACCCTTTCACACGGGGCCGCCTAAGACCATCCGGCATATCAGATATTTACATGACGATTCATAACAGTAGCAACATTACAGTTATGAAGTAGCAACGAAAATAATTTTATGGTTGGGTCACAACATGAGGAACTGTATTTAAAGGGCCAGAAGGTTGAGAACCACTGATTTAGAGGGAAACATGGTTAGAGAAGGGAAGTATCATGCTCAAGGTAACAGGAGGTGGCAAAGTCAGGATTTGCACCCAGGACTGTAGGAGTCATGTGACAACATCACATCAGTTGGTTTAACTTTGTCATATTTTAGACTGAGATCCGGTGATTAAGTCTGGTGGTTGTTGCTGGATAGTGCTTGGTTCAGGCCTCCAACACCCTAATCATAAAATTATAGATGCTGGAAGCAGAAAGAAGCTAAGACATGATCTATCAGGGGATGGCAACTCTGATGGCTTAGTGAGGGCCGTCCTATAGCACCGTATTGCGAAGGATTCTGAAGCTGCACTTGGGCTCAGGTAAACATGCTGAGTCAACTAATGTTTACCGAGAGCTGCAAGGGCAAGGGATGCCACATCACCACATCACCATATCTGCCAAGTATCTGCCATTTTATAGATGAGAGGGCTGAGACCCGAAGTGGGAAAGTGGCCACAGAGAGGTTAGAAGCAGGGCCGAGACCTGATCTACGGTTTCCATCTGTGCTCTTCTCTGTGGACAAAATAACTCCAGGGGAAGGGTGAGGGGGTGCTGGGCCCACAAGGACCTTTCCAGCCCTGGACACTCACCGGGCAGGGCAGCTCGCAGGTGTCTCCCAGCCAGCCGGGGGCGCAGGCGCAGGCGCCGTCTGTGGGGCTGCAGGCCGCCCCGTTGGCGCAGGTGCAGCTCTCGTTGCAGTTCAGGCCCCATGTCCCGCCGGGACAGGGCAGGCTGCAGTCGAGGCCCTGCCACCCTGAGGGAGGGAAAGGCTGTCGGCTCTCCATTCGGGCCCAGCACAGCCTGCTGCTCACTCTCCCCAGCTCTGCACAGGGCACCCTGCCCAAACCCCAACTTCTCAGATCGCTGGGTTAGGACACATTCCACAGAGTCCGCTCCGAAATACGGTTGCCCCGTGCTGGGTGGCTGTGCCGGCTGTTAGGAGAGCTGGGGCTAGAATGCGGTCTCCTGCCTCCCAATTCTCACTGTTTTTGCGTGGGCTCATGAGCCCACCTGGGCTAGGGAACCAGCTGAGGTGGGGAGCACTCTCTCCGACCAGGTGGAGTCAGCCAGCCTGTCTCAGGGCCCTTTGTTTTGGGGACGACCTGATTTCCCACTCTAGGCTGGTCACTGGCCTGCTGGCCCTCAGCTCCGTCTCTCCCTCCCCTGCTCTGTTCTCTGACCCAGGGGGCCGACCCCTGTAGCTGCACCGCCCAAGCCCCCCTCCGCTGGCTCCCAGACGGGCTTGCTGATGGGAGACCTGGCCCACAGACTGGAGGGCGGGAGCAGGAGAGACACCAGGTGTCTCTTATTTCTCTGCCTCGAGCCGCTAGTGGGGCTGCGTCTCCTTCGTGCTCCAGCTCTATTGTGCTGTCCCTCTGTCCATGTCCCAGCTCCACCAGGTGGCCCTCACCCCCAGGAGTGGCAGCAGCTCCTCCCACAGTTGCTAATCTCTGGTCGCTCACCTGCCCTTGTCCCTCCTTCAGCTCTTCTCACACCAGGTAGCGAATCCCCTTTATCTCATTCCCCTATTGAAGCCCCTGGCCTGGGTTTCAGTGGCTGGAACCTGATGTACAGGCTCCCTGACCCTGCGTGTGGGTGGATGGGGCAGGAGCAGCCCAGAACCCTCCACTGGTGGCCCCCTGGGCAGTGTGCACCTCGAGGGGGGTGGGATTGGGAAAGAAGGCACGTTACCTTCCTTGCAGGTACAGGAGCCGTCTACTGGGGAGCAGGTGCCACCGTTGTTACAGCTACAAACAGATGAACAGTTGGGGCCGTAGGTCCCTGCTGCACAGGGAACTGCACAGACCTCTCCCTGGGAAAAGAGGTGAGTTTTGGATCAGAGGTTGCCCCATGCTGGGTGGCTGTGACCGGCGAATACTGACCCTGACCCAAGATGTCCATGTTCTGGAGTCTGTATGTTATCTTACGGGCAAAAGCGACTTTGCAGATGTGAGTAGGGCCTTGAGCTGGAGAATCTTGGATTACCCAGGTGGGCCCAATGTAATCACACGAGCCTTTAGAGTGGTTTTCAACCTTGGGTGCACATTAGAATCACCTGGGAATCCTTTAAAAATCTTTTACTAATGTGGTGGCCCCACCCCATAACAAAGAAACAGAATTTCCAGAGGATGAGGCCCAGAAATCAGGATTTTAAAAAGATTCCCAGGTGATTCTCATGTGCAGCCAAGGTTGAGAACCACTGCTTTAGAAGTAAAAGATCATCAAAGGGGAGCCTTGAGATGTTCTCCACCTGCCTTTGAAGATGGAGGTGGGAGCCACAAGTCAAGGAAAAACGGGGGGGGGGACCTCAATCCTACAACCCTCGTAACTGAATTCTGCCCGCAACCGACTGAGCAGGAAACAGTCTCCCTGGAGCCTCTAGAAGGAACAGCCTGCCACCACCTTGACTGTAGTCCTGGCAGAGCCAGACTAGACTGTTGACCCACAGAAATGTAACATAATACATTTGTTTTGTTTTGAGCCACCGCATTTGTGCTAATCTGTTACGGCTGTAACAGAAAACCAATACAGCGATCCTCACCAGTTGGGGGAGGGTCAGGCTTCCAGACCACAGCTCCAGGATGGGCAAAGCCCCCAGGGAGCTCGACCTCTGAGTCTGTACTAGGCCGCAGCAGCCCAGAATTGAACCCTTCGCCTCTCAGTCTTATTTGATTGTCACCAGCAACCCCAAGACACAGATAATAATTTCCTATTCCTATTCACCTGAACCCCAGAGAAGTTAAATGGAAGTAATAATAGCTAATGCTTATTAAGTGCTTTCTCAATATCGGGCACCCTGCATCCAGCATCGCATTTAATCCTCACAGGACCCTCAGGAGATAGGAACCATCGTCTCAGCAGTATTCGTACTTAATAGACAGAACAGTTGTATGGAGAAGTTAGTGACTTAGCCCAGGTCATGGAGCTAAAAATGGTTGCTCTCTATCTGAACCCAGCTGGCTGCTTACACGTTCTGTTCCCAGGTGCCATAAACTGGCTCCGGGGAACGCATTCTCTGAGATGGGAGGTAGCGAGCTCTTGAGGGGTAAGGGAGCAGGACTGGGCAGAGGGAGAAGCTGCACTGAGGTGCAGTTGCAACAGGACTGATCTTTGGGGAAGCTCTAGAGCTGGGATGGCCCTTCGACTTGTCCCGCCAGGGGAGAGGGAGGGAAAGCCTAAACACCCCACCAGTCACTGGGTCTCCACTGCCCGGGGGAGGGGGCATTTCAGGGAAAGCTCTGGGCTGAGGGCCATTTCTGGAGAGGGGCTCAGCCTGAAGCCCCCAGCTTCCTGCAGCGGGGAGAAGGAAGGCCTCCATCCTAAAGGGTGAATTTGGGCAGCCCACTGCGCAGCCATTCCACAGGCCTCCTTGGTGGGCTATGAGCTCCAGGGGGGAGTTCAGAGTGAGGGCAAGCCACAGAGCAGGAGGCCAGGAGAGGGATGTCAGAGGCCTGGAGGTGGGGGTGGAGGGAGCCTTCAGTTAATCAGAGAAGAGGGCGGGGGGCGGCGCCAAGGCAGTGGAGCGGGAAGAGTGTGGACAAGAGTGCAGAGGAATGTGAGAGTGAAGAATGCTCCGGGGTAGCTGGAGGGCGGTGATTGGTGTCGGAAGGGGGAGGGAGATATTTAAAAGGGGAGTTGGGAGCCTTGAATGCCACGTAAGGGAGTCTGGGACTTGCTCCCTGAGTCCCCCAGGACATGCCTCCCTCACTCAGAACCTACCCTGGAGCTGTCTGCTCTAGAGAAGGTGGTCACTGGGTATTGAATTCCCACTGCATCCCCCAGGGAGTGTCTCCAGCCAGCTTCTGGGGTCTTACACCTAGGCGTACTGTAGGAATGCTGAGCAGATGGGACCAGGAGACAGAGCTTGTCTGGGCCCCACTAGCTGTGTTACACGGGATAGGTTACTGCCCCTCTCTGAGCCTTCGTTCCAGCATCAGTGAAATGACAGGTCTGAAGTAGAGGAGCTCACTGCTAACTCAAAGGTCCCAGGCAGCTGGCCTCACTCCCATTTAGGCCACAGAGAGACCCAAGATTACGTATGAGCCGTCTGAAGGGAGACTCCCCAGCCCTTTCCTCCTCCTGGCTCTCTAGCACTGGCTGGGTCAGGAAGGAGAGACTGGGGAGTGCAGAGTCCTGCACCAGAAGGTTCCACAGTTCCCACTCTTCCCCCTGCCAGTCCCTGGCAGGCCCTGACCAGCCTGGAGTCTGCCAGCACTCCCATTACCCAGATCACTCTAATTTCTCCAAGATTATAAATAGCCCATAGAACATATTTACGCTCTGAGAGCCTTGGTCCGGGTGCAAATTGCATGCACAGTTCATGATTTTCTCTGCATGCGTTTACATTGAGAGCGGCTTCTCTCCTGGTGCCCTCATTCATGTCCCCAGTCCTGGGAGGCCTCCAGGGGCCTGTGTGCCCAGCTGAGGGTCTGCTGGTGGGACTCCAAGAAAACTCTCCACCCTGGCCCTGCTCCAGGGGCCAAGATGCAGAGCACCCCGCTGGAAATACCTGCTCCCCAGAATGCTGCACCTGGGCCCCCTTTCCCCCAGCACAGCCCATGCAAGGATATGGACAGTCAGTGTGTTCTTACAACAGCCCTGGGAGGTCACCAGGTTGAGAGGACTTTTTGCTTCCCAGAGAAGGAGACGGAGACTCAGAGGGCCAGTGAGTTATCCAGGGTCCCACAGTGTATTGGTGAGGGCGAAGGAGCAAAACCCAGACCTTCCTTCCAGAGTCGGGGCAGAGCCCAATGGTTAGAAAACGGACTCTGGTGTCATCCTACCATGCAGCCTTGTGCAATTTACTAAACCACTAGGGGACTCGGTTCCTCATCTGTAAAATGGGAATAAGAATATCCCTACTTCATAGGATTATTAAGAGGATTAAATGAGCTCCTTAATGAGCTCGGTCAGAGCAGTCCTGGCAGTCAGTAAGTCAAGGCCCCACTGTATTACTGTGCCCTGGGTGGTGGGGCTCAGCAGTTAGAGTGTCCAAAGGGTCTCAACGGGTTTGATTCCTGATCAAGGGCACGTATCTAGGTTGCAGGTTAGCTCCCCCTCCCCCACCCCCACCCCTCATGCTGGAGGCAACCAGTCAACGTGTCTCTCTCAGGTAGATGTCTCTCTCTCTCTCTCCCTCTCTCCCTCTTTCCCTCTCTCCCCCTCCTCTTCCCCCCCTCCCTTTCACTCTCTCTGAAAAGCAATGGAAAAAATGTCCTCATGTAAGGATAACGTCAAAAAAAGCTATTACTGCAAAGAAATAGTATCTCTTATGAAAAAATACACAAAAACCTCCAAGGTTTCAGCAGAAGGCAGCTCTGGAGGAGGGATCTACCTCTCATTCACTGAACAAATTCCTGGGCCCATTTCCTGCCTCCTCCTCCAGGCTGGCTCCCTGGTTTCCCTCCTCATAGGTGAACAGCCTGGAACTTTTACCATCACACACCAAGGGCATGGTCTTGGGGGACAGAATGAAGGGCTAACATGTGCCAGGAGCTGCTCTAAGCACTTTCTATGTGTTTGCTCCTAAAAGCCAAAATGTCCAAATGGGGAAGCGGCAGTTTCTAAAATGTACAATTCTGCCCAGCAGGAAGGTGAGCTCAGTACAGCTAACTGAGCACTCCCCTTCCTCCACCTTGATGTCCTGACTCTGACTTGGTTCAAACTCCCCAGCAAGCACAAGTACTAACAGTTAAACTTTTTGTCAAATTCCCTACCTTCTGGCTTCCAACCTGAGGGTCAGGCCTGGTGTGCAGTACATCAGCCATCTCTCACGATTGCCATGCCAAACAAGCCAATAATCAGCCTAACTTCTCAGGTTTAGACTAATGGCTCTGCCCCCTCAGAGCATCCCCCAGCCTAGGCCTAGTGATTCTCAGGGTGCCTGTGCCAACCCCCCAACACACCAGCCATTGTCTCAACCACACACCTCCCCAGTTTGGGGGACCACCAGCAGGCCTTGGTCAGGATGGCCTGTGTGGCATCCAAGTCTACAGGGGTCATTATTTATGTTTGCACGTGCTTAGGTAATCAGTGCACACACCTGTGAGACTCAGCGTGCTTGCCTCTGGGGGTATCTGTTTATACATGTGTACATTCGGGTATAATTTTGTGATTCCTTCCTCGTCCTTCCCTCCTGGTGTGTTCCCTCCCCAGCCTCCCAGCCCTGCTGGGAATTGGGTCCACACAGACACCGTAGTCCTAGCATACTGGGGGTCCTGGTTGGTTCACGTGCCTGCCTCCATCTGGGCTGTGCACTCAGGGAGGCGGAGATCTGATTTTATTCACATCCAGATTCTCAGGGCTTGGGATCCTGCTGGTACATAATGGGCCCTTGATAAATGTCGGTTAATTGAAACGAGATATTTGTGTGTACATGCTGGCTTTTACTGTGGACATAACCAGGAGGACCGGGCACTTTCCATATGCTTTCTCTCTCATGCCAAGCAATTCAACAAATGTTTGCCGAGTGGGGGCCAACTCTGAGCCAGCCCTGGTTGTGGGCTCCAGGGGCACACGGCAGCCTGAGAATTGTCTCTGTCCTTGGCAACTCCCAAGGCAGGGCCCACAGCCATACTCATGCCTGCATCCAACGGTGTTTGTCCACTTATTAACGTCTCCCCAGTTAGACTAGAAGCTTCATGAGAACAGGGATCTTACTGGTCTGGGTCGCCCAGTATCTCTAGCTCAGAACCTGGCACAGAGTGGAGGCACTTTATAAGTAGCGCTGAACAAACGAGTGGTTCCCCTCACACACAGGAAGCAGAATATTATCTGGTCTAAGGACGGTCCCATGCTACCGCACTGATTCCAGGCCTCCCTGGGGGCTCTTGTCAAAAGGGAAAGCCAGGCCAGATCCTGGGCTACGTCAATGTTCCATGCCACACCCTGCCACCTCTTGCCCCAACCCTGCTGGCCAGGCTGAGGGTCAGAAGTATGGCCAGAAAATTACCCTGTTGGCCTCTAGTGAATTCGCTCAGAGAGACAAGACCCTCTGAGTGGAACAGTATCTCAGAGCTGACCAAATCCATCATCTTCATGAGAAGGAGACCGAAAGTCAGAGTGGGTGGAGCTGGGGCTCGCAGGCCAGTGCCCCTCGGGACTGGCTGCAGAGCAGGGACTGTGTCTTATCCAGCCCCTCCCCCCAGCCCAGTGCCTGGCCCACACCAGCCTAAATGCACATCTGTTGATCTGTTTATACTCCTGGAAAAAGGACAAGATGAGAGCCCAGGACAGTGAGCTCAGATCAGACCACACATGCTTCACATAGCCTAGCACCTCTGCCCACTCCCTCGGCCAGAAGTATATCCTCAGGCCCTTTATTGAAGCTGTTCCCCAAGATGTCTACCCAGAATTCACATACATCTTACTGCTGGAAACAGCCTTCTCCTCTGAGAGACTCGTGTCGTGCTAGGTAATAGACAGGCCTGGGTTTCCTTATCAATTATATGTGGCTGTTGAAATCAATCACTCTCCCCAGCATTGACCAGCATTCAGTACCCTCCCTCTACAAAGCCTCTCAATTTGAAAGATGCTGCTGTCACTCTGTGGGGCCTAAGGCATCACGTTTTGAGCAGGTGCAATTTGGCCGGTAACCACATGCCATGTGACTCTGGTGGCAGCATCCTGTCCACCAACCATGACCTAGAAATTCCCATGATGTCACCCACAAACAATCAGAGCTTCTGATCAGTGTATGCTAGTCTGGGATATTTACACAGAATTAATTTAATTCCAATTAAAACAAAACAAAGCCGCCTTGGTGTTTTAGTTTGCCTCATCACAGGTAATGGAAGTTTGCCCACAGGCTTTGTGAAATGTTCAAAACCACTCTTGGCAACCTGCTGCGGGCTTTGCAGGTGTTTAGCTTGGAACCACAGGCTGGGTCATCTCTAAGGGCCCTTCAGCTCGGCTTCTCTAAGCATCTTCTTGCCTACAGTAGGAGGTCTTAACCCAAAGGAGTGAGGACCGGTGGAAATGCAGGCCCAGGGGTGGGAGCCCTCCTGGGCCTCTAAGAATCACACAAGCTGGGTGGCCACCTACTGTGCTAATGTACACAAGCATCTGGGACTGGCCACGGGCCCATTCCTAATGGTGGGGGGACAGTCCCTCAGGCCAGACCTAGAAGGGATGGGTGGGGATCACTTGGTCCACCTGCCTTGCTTTACAGATGAGGAGACTGAGGCCAAGAGAGGGAAAGCAACTTGCCCAAGATCACACAGCCAATGCTGGGCGGAGATGGGTTTGGAACTCGAATTTCCTGGCTCCCATTTCAAGCACAGAATGCTAAGAGCCCAGCTGGGGTGAAACTCTGGGATAGCCCATGCTGCCCTGCTCGAATGAGCAGCACATTTACCACCTACGCACGCAACATCCAGAAGACATGGCTTTGACCTTGAGGAAGGGCCACTTGCCAAGGCCCAGAGGCTTGGGCCCTTTCTCCATCCCAGTTCACCTGCACAGCGCACACCTCACTTCCCACAGGGGCAGGTCCCTGAGGTTCCCTCTTCACTGGGGAAAGCCTGCCAGTCCTGCTCAGTGTCTTCATTCTGTGAATGGGGGATGGATGTGACCTCTTCCTCCCATCCAAAGGCCTGTTAATTATAGATGCAGCATTGGCTATTAACATCTTGAACTTGATTTGAAAGAGCTACTGGCAGAGCGGAACCCCTGGTGCTAGTCCTGCTAAAGAGATGCAAATCTCCCCTCCGCCTCCCACCCGCCTCCTTGCGCGAGGCGGCAGCACAGGCCCAGACCCCGGTGGGTAATGAGTTATATGTTCTATTAAATTTGTTTCAAATGCTGTTTATTTAATTTTCTCCCCTGCAATATGATGCTTTGTAGTTTGGCCCTGTTTGGGAAAATTAATCAGCAGCTGGGCTTCTTGTGTTCATCATCCGTTTTCCTTGCATTGGGCAGGAGGTTAATGAGAATTTTTTGGAGTGGAAGACGAAGATGGAGAGTGGTTGACCCTCCCTCATACGAAAGCGGGAGGCAATTGCGCAAGTTCGTCTCTGGGTCCCCTTAAATATGTTCTTTGGGTGGGAGGCAGAGTAAATGGAATAGAACTAGGTTTTCTAGATCCTGGCCAAGGTGGTGGCGTTCTCCTGTCAGCCAGTGGGAGCTCAGCAGAGAGGACTCTGCCACAGGAACTAGGGAAGTCGCCCCGGCCCATACCTCTTGTTGGAGGAGTAGGGATGGTTTAGGCAAGCAAGGGCCCTGGACCGGGGGCCAGAGTACATGCGTGTAAGTAAGGCAAAAGCCCTGGCTCACGGTGACCTGGCCTCGTTCATTCATCCATTCAATCCATGAACAATTGTGGAGCATCTACTACAGGCCGAGTACTGTGGCGGGGCCTGGGGCTCACTACCCATTACACTAGATGCCATGCGACCTCAAGTCCCTTTAAGTCCCGTATTCTCCAACTTCCAGAGCACGTTTCCCTATTACCTGCCCCTGTGGCACTTACCACAATTGCACTGAATTAAAATTTCATGAGGGCAAGGACTGGGCCTGTTTTATTCAACCCCGTGGCCCTGGCCCTAGCCCAGTGCCTCGCCCACAGTCAGTGCTCAATGCATATGTATGAATTAATCCAGTCATCCAGGAAATGTTTTTTAAAGCACTACTATGTGTCAGACACTGTGTGAGGCCAGGTGACACATGGTGAGCAGAACAGAGCTTGTCCCTACCCTCAGTGGAGTTTACCATGTAGTGGCTGGAGGCGGGTGGGGCACGAGATGAGGCTGGAGCAAGAGAGGGGCTCAGGCTAGTCCCCTCCCGACTTCCGGATGTCCTGCAGGCAGCCTCGGTGGCCTCCCTGGCCTCTGGTTGCTCCTACTCCCCTCTCCCCACTGCTATTCCTGTAGTTTCAGGGCCA
Organism: Myotis lucifugus; assembly: GCF_000147115.1. Taxonomy (NCBI): domain Eukaryota; kingdom Metazoa; phylum Chordata; class Mammalia; order Chiroptera; family Vespertilionidae; genus Myotis; species Myotis lucifugus. The sequence continues at coordinate 964,464 of NW_005871163.1, read as the reverse complement.
CCAATGCAGGCTGATTTTTGGTGTCCGATGCCAGTCACCTCAATGCCAGCAGCACACACGGAGTGTGCGTCACTGTTTGCAAAGCCCCTGGCCAGCGTCTGCTCTGCCACACAGAGTGCCAGCCTCGGGCTGCTGCCTCCCCCTGCCCACCCTTCTCAGTCACCCCACTCCCAGCTCCAGGTCTGAGGCAGTGGGATTCCCAGGTGGGAGCCTCATTTGCGATTTTCTAGGGAGAAAGAGTGACACACGATCCACAAGAGCACAACTTGGACAGAATGCCAGCCACGCAGGCCTCTCAATGCAGAGCAAACCTCGCCGGACCTAATTAGTGTGCCACTGGTAAGGCAGCCCCTGCCAGCGATGCATGCTGGGGAGAAGAAACTCTGCATAAGACATGAGGAACAGGGAGCCGGAGAGAGGAGCCGGAGAGAGGGCACAGCCATCCCCACTTCTTCCTCCTTGTGCTGAGGGAAATGCCCAGGCCCTTGCGGCTGAGCCACTCTGTCTGGCTCCCGTGGGGGATGGGTGCAGAAGGCTGATGGTTAGGCCTGAAGTCCCAGGTCTGTCCAAAATGAATAGGCCGTCAGTGACCCGAGGCTGCTCTGTACAGCTGTGCAGGCTGTACTCGGAGGTGCCACTCCCATGACGTGTGCGAGTGGGCTTTGTATCAGTGGTATGACAGCTGTGGGTGGGGTAGGCTTAGCATCTGCAAGTTGGACATTTGGCCAGAGAGCCCCCAGGGTGACCTGGTCATGGTGGCATGGGTGTGGTGTGCATGCTGTGAGGGCTGGGTATATGGGGTGGTGCATGGACACTGCAGAATGCAGACCCTCTGGTGTGGCTGGGTGGTGTGGGCCCAGACAGGGGCCTGCAGAGCCCGAGGGTGACAATAGTGACAGTGACAATGTCCCAAGTGGGAACCAGATGGTGGGGAAGAGAGGGTCCCGCAGAGGCCAATTGTTTACTAAGGTCCCAGCAGAACGTGGCACATTCACAACGTAGAGGATGCCGCTAAGCTTCCTGTCAGTGAATATTCTTGATCACGCTGAGTGCAGGAGGCTGTACCAGGCCTGGGAGCGGGCTAGGGTCAGGAGGTGGCAGGATGGGGAAAAGGGTAGCAACACAGGGGTGATCAGGTCGACTCGCCCCCCAGCAGCTTTCTGTTCAGTGGAGAAACAGAAACATCTGTTAGGACAGAAACATCCTCACTGTGCCAGCAGAGTGGGCGTGCCAGCGTCGGGGCTGAGGAGCAGCAGGGGGACGGGAGCCCGGAGGTCAGAAGGCCCAGCCAGGGAAGCCTGCCATGCCAAGCTTCAAACTTTGCCCTACAGACAAAGGCAGGCAAGTCAGCACTGTAGGAAACCCCTCCTCCAAAGGCAGGAATCTGGGCCACTCCTTTCTATTTGAGAGGCCGAGAGCCCAGGCTCGGGCAAATCCAACCGCTTATCGATTGTGGAATCATTAAAAAAAAAAATCATAGACCAAATGCAAAGCAAGTTCTAAAGTTGAAACCAGAGAAGCTTTCACCAGGGAATGAGAAAGGAGTGAGGGCGAGAAAGGTTGCCTCTACTGTCCACAGGGTCCATCCCCCCTGTCCCCCAAGTCCTGTGAATTATCTAGGTCTTCATAAAGCTGGCTTCCTCTGGATTCTTCTGGCCCCTGGAGGTTTCTCAGCCAAGTTCTCATAGAATGCTTCACCACACATAACTGGGGTCTGGAATGAGTCCGGGGGGGGGGGTGGTTTGAAGGGAGCTCAGTTCAGATCAGCCCCCTGCAGGAAGGAACACAGTGGCTTCCAGCCTGGAGTGGAGACTGGCTGGGGGAGAAGGGGCAGGAGGGGTTCCCCAGCATCCTCTGCCTGGGGAGGGGCTCAGCCCTGGGCTTGAGAGTGGGAAGGGTAGAGATGCTCAGAGTTGGGTGACCTTGCCGAGCCTGTTCCCTTGTGTATAAAATGGCAGCAGTGACACCTAACCTCAGAGGGCTGTGAGAACTCCCAGGATGGCTATGAGAGGGTTTTGGAGTGGAAGGACTGGTACAGATGGTGGTCCTGGTGACGACTGGGTGCTCCGTCCACACCACCACCTGAGCCACGTGACGGATGCCTGACTGCCCTATAGTTGACGCCACCTCTGAATTCAGCTCTGGCGGCTGGAGCACCCCTGTGATGGTGGATAAGATTTCATCCTGGGAGGGGGCAGTGAGCATCACTCTGGGTTTGCCCACAGAAGAGGCAGGTCACAGCGAGGGGGCAGAAGGTCCCGTCAAGCCCAGGGGCTCTGGAACCTGGCTACATGGTTCAGGTCCTGGCTCTGAGGGACCTTGGGCAACTTGTGTTTTTTTTTCAGCTTTATTGGGGTGTAATTGACAAACTTTGGCAAGTTGTTAACCTCTCTTTCAGTTTTCCTACCTGCAAAATGGGCAGGCAGCAGTGAAGATTACGTTGATATACACAGTGCTCTCAGAACAGTGGCCAGCCCAGAGGCGTACTATACATGCTTCAGGCATTCTGATGGTTACACATGGCCAGTAAGAGCCTAGGCCCACAGAAGATGTAAGAAAAGAGACCAAGATTTACCTGCTCTGTGTCACTTTCCTCGTACTTGCCCTGCTTCACCCTCACAACCATTTTGCAGGGTGTCCTGCGGGAGGTGAGGTCTCAGAGGTGACCTTCCCTACGTCACCCAGTGGGCAAGCAGCAGGGCTGAGAGTCAAGCCCAGGTTTCCCCCACACAAAGCCCTCCCAGAGCTCCCCCCACTCTGCCAACCTGCCTAGACTGAAGACCCATTTCTGGGCGATGAAAACCAGCATGTGTTGAGCACCTACTGCATGCTGGGTTCTTAGGCTGCCATGTCACCATCTCCCCACACAGGGTTCAGAGGCCAAACGCAGCACCATTTCGTCTCGCCCCTGCTCAAGATTGCAAGAGCTTGCCTGCTGAATTCCGCACAAGTTCCCACCCTGGCCTGCAGGACCCAGGCTGCTTCGCTCCCACTATGTTCCTCCACAACCTGCTCACCTGGGCCTGAAGGCCAGGGGTGGGGGTGGGGGGGTGGGTAGATGGGGTGGGGTGGGGGGTGTGGGCAGCCTGGCCTGGATTTCCTATGCCTGGCTCAAGAAATTAACACCCCTCCGCAGAGCTTTTAGGACAGGCAAGAACAATTATTTAGTAATGTTCTTGGGAGAGAAAACTTGAGGGTTTATTTTTGTTTTGTTTATATTTACCCCCATTGTTAGTTTTCTTATTAGCCCCACTTTGAAATAATTTATTCATGACCTTTCCTGCAACATCTTTCATTTTCCAGACACAATCACATCTTCTGGCAGGAATCCCTTCCCTTCCTGGGGTCCATAATTACTCCCGCTGAGGGGATTATTGGTGTTAATGACTAAGGGGAGATGCCTGGGAGGGGCCATGCTAGGTGGGGTCTTGAACTTGAGTGCAGGGGTAGCAGAAGGGGAGTGGGTTTTTCCTTTGTTCCAGACCTGCAGCCCTGGGCGGGTCAGTCTCCGGGCCTGGGCCCACTGCTCCCCCTAATGCCTCTCGGTGCACATACCTGGGCACTTCAGTATTCTCAACAACTCCTTCCAGCTCAGTTTTACATCAGCCCCAGGATACAGGGTGCAGGGTTTGCACCCCCATTTTGCAGAAGATCAAGTTAAGGCACAGAGAGGTGAAGTGACTTGGGCAAACTAAAACAGAGAGTTGGTGCAGAGCCCGGGTTGAATCCCAGGCTGACTCCTGCCTGGTCCTCTCCTTAGCACTGACCTCCTCTCTCAGAGCATCCGTCCTGAGGTGAGTGTGGCCTAGGAACCATAAGTCCTGGGTTCTAGGCCCAGCTCGATCACCTTAGACAAGACTTATAATCGCTCTGAACATCGGTTACCGCATCTGTGAGTTACAGCCTGCTTTCCTCAGAGGAGAGCTGAGGATGGACAAGCTCAATGTGGGATGGCTGAACCCCAAGTAAGGAGCGAGATGGAGGGTCCCAGCCTCCCCTCTGCTCAAAGACACAGGTCAGGAGGTCAGTAGGCTCCAGATGAGCAATGAGGTTGCGGGGTTGTCCCCTTCCTAGGAAAAGGCCTGCGAGAGCCTCAGAGCTGGCTATTTATCCGCTATCCACAGCCCTCTCCTCTGCAGGCATTCCGGTTTGTGACTGAGAGTGCAGGTTCTGGGTGCAGACTCAGCCATGGACTCCGCCACTTATCCACTAGGAAGGTTACTTTACCTCTCTGAGCCCTAGTTCCTCACCTGCAAAGCGGGCGTCCTAACAGCCCCGCACACAGGTGCTGCGAGGATTAAGTACAATAATGTGTGAAGAGCAGAGTGCCTAGCCCAGGGCCCGCCGCAGTTACTCAGGGCTCCAAACGTGTCCCCTTCCTCCAGACATTCCAGGGGGGCTCCTCTGACTCTCAGCCCCACCTTCGGGCCGTGGGGTGGCCAGGACTGGGAGCCGGCAGGGGCGGAAACACTGTCAACAGAGACTTGGACAGACAGGAAACGGGAAGTGTTTAAGGCACGGATGCTTCAGACCTGCCCCGGCAGCTTCTGCTGCTGCAGGGAGAGAGGTGCAGGCACCAGGCCTGAGGTCGAAGCCTCGGCTCCGGCTCTGCCCAGTAAGGAGGGCGCTGATCCCGACACGAGGAGCACTGCAGGGGGAGGTGTGACAAGGGGCACATTTAGTTTCTAGAACAGAAGAGTCAGCAGTTTCCCCTAATAAAGCCACAACTTCGGGGTCCCAGAGGGGGGAAGGCTGGACTCAGCCTGGTGACATAAAGCCAATTTTCCCTACTTTGCACTGTGGATTAATTGCCAACATGATTCAACCCTCCAGGGACCCTCCACCCCATCCCTTTCTGCCCTGGGGAAAATTGCTAGGTGTCTCTGCTCTGCGGACAGCAAACTCAGAGGTGGAGGCGAAGGTGGAAAAAGCATCTGACTGGGAGTTATGTCGCCCGCTTTCCGTTCCAGTTCTTCCGATGATTTGCTGTATGTCACACTCGCTCTCTGGACCCCAGTTTCCTCCTTTGTAAAATGAGAAGATGCTTGAGGGGAGGGCTGAGTATTCATCCAACTCTGTCATTATGAAGAAATATTCCCGTTTTGTGCTCACATCAACCCTGAAGGGCAGGGATTACTAACCTGTTTTATAGATGGGAAACTAGAGCTCAGAGAAGCTAAGCATATTGTCTAAGGTCACACAGCTATTGAGCAACAGACTTGGGATTCCACTCCTGGCGTGTCTGACCCCGGAGTCCATACCCTTTGCCTCCAGTATGATTCCACTCCTGGCGTGTCTGACCCCGGAGTCCATACCCTTTGCCTCCAGTATGACGTCTTTATACAACCACATAAGGAACTCCTCAACACCCATTTACTGCGCATTCCTACATGCCAGGCTTTGTTCTAAGCATTGTATCTGTTTTATCTAATTCAAAGCTAAGATTTGAGAAGCTTAAGTAACTGGGCCACGGCCACCCAGCAGGCAATGGCCGAGCTGGGATTTGAATACTGGGCCACGGCCACCCAGCAGGCAATGGCCGAGCTGGGATTTGAATACTGGAATCTGTGTGTGCGCGTGTGTGTGCATGTGTGTGCATGTGGGTGTGTGTGCGTGTGTGTGCATGTGGGTGTGTATGTGTGTGTGTGTGTCATTTCTACTGCTCTGCACTACCTAGGCTCCTCTGCTCACATGGGCATGGCAGCTAGAGGGTGAATTCCTCATCCCCAGCACAGCATCCAGGAAAATCTTTTACTATGATCATTAGGAAGCGACTCAGTGGTAGGGCTGCAGGGAAAAGGAAGTCGGTTTTCTGCTCGTAGGGCTAACAGTCTTCAGACTGAAGTTTGATGAGCAAAACAATTAGAACAGGAAATGCGCACACATTATATACATGTCACCTGGCTATAACTTTCAGTCCACAGTCTCTTCTGGCCCCGCAATTGTCCTTGATCCCTAGTTCCAGTTTAGAAGCCATACAAGAGGCAGACACGCACTTTGCCCAGCTTGAGGGGGTGGAGGTGGACTGAGGGAGGGCGACATCTTTAAAGGGCATCGGAAACCTTAGAGGAAAATTCAATCACTGCTCCACTGATCTGGATTTTCATAACTCTCACCCCCTCCCGCCTTCCCCAGCCAGAGCCGCTGAGGTCTGTGCATGACCTACCGACAGCACGAAGAAAGGGGAGAAAAATGTGGAACTGAGTTTGTTCATTTGGGTGATGGAGTGCCTGCTCCCCTCGCCAGCATGCAGGGTTCAATAACGGCAGACAGGGCTTCAAAAAATTGCAGCATAAATAGATGAGCCCTTTAAGGTAATAGAAATTCTGTCATCCAGGGGAGAAATATAGGCCCCGAATCCCATGGGAGGGGACACCGGGTCTGTCTCCCCCACCTCCCATGCTCTCATCCCCATTATAGCCAGAGCTGAAAGGGAGCATCTGTGCTGAGGAATGACCAGAGGCCCCTTATCTCTCGGCCACACAGGCTCCACGTGGGGAAGAGGAGGCTGGGAGGGGGTCTGGGAAATCAAGTCTTTGCAGCTCCGGCAGCGACCTCACAGGCTGTTCCCTCCAGGTGCCAAGGTGGCAGCCATTAGTCCTCGGGCAGCACAGGAGGCTTCCGCAGGCTGGCCGCCTAGGTGAGGCCTAATTAAGGAAAGATGGTCAGCGGAGGCGCATAGTGGGGCTGAGAAACTGACCTTCTCCCCTGTGGTGAGAAAGTCTGTTCTCAGCTCTGTGGCTGCTCTTGGGGACCTGGGAGCCCTTGGTGACCCTGCAGCTCCCAGCCAGGAGACAGTTTCAATTCTCACCCCATTTCTTAAAAAATAAAATTTATATATATATATATATATATATATATCAGAGAGGAAGAGAGAGATAGAAACATCAGTGATGAGAATCATTGATCAGCTACCTCCTGCACGTCCCCCACTGGGGATCAAGCCCATAACCCAGGCATGTGCCCTGACCTCCTGGTTCACAGATCAACGCTCAACCACTGAACCACGCTGGCCAGGCTCACCCTCATTTCTACCTGTACCCTCAAACAGGGTGCTTAGGACAGGGCCAGTCAGCCTCTTCAGATGGGGGAACCCTTGGGGTAAATAACAACGACACTAGCAGGGCAACGTTAACACTAATCCTATCTAATAAAGAGCAAATATGCTAATTAGACCAAACAGCAGAACTACCCTTCAGATGACCTTCCGGAGGAAGCTGGGGCTGCGAGGGCCAAGCCCCTTGCACGAATTTCGAGAATTGGGCCTCTAGTAATGATAATAATAGCTAACACTTGTTGAAATATTACCACTATGCCAGGCATTCTAAATATTTTATAGGCACTAATTAACTTAACTCAATAATCTAATGGACTTTATTAATATTCCCCTTTCTAAGAAAACAGAGGCGCAGAGAGGTAAAGCATCTTGCCTAAGGCCACACAGCTAATAAGCAGCAAAGCTGGTATGTGAAGGGAGGGAATCTTGCTCCAGAGTCTCTTCAAAACCACCACACAGTACTGCATATGGTAGAAGCTCACATCATGTACCCAGAGAACCCAGAGATGATGTTGGGGTCGCTGCCCCATCCCACTGCAGCTACCTGTTTATTTGAACTGCAGAGAAGCTAATGGGTAGACTCAAGCCCCAGCTCTGCTGTCAGGGCCTGCTGAGAAATGCAATAAATGTCCTTCTATAAAGGTCAGTTCTGGAAATTTCTGCTTTAAGGGCATTGCTCGTCCCAAGAATTTCATTCATTTCAAAAATAATATATTGAGCAAAATGTTCACATTGTACATGGAGGGGGCAGTAGGGGGCACAGGGTTGGAGGGAGACAGATTCTGAGTATAAACCATTTCCTGTGGGAAAGGAGGAGATGGAAGGGCTAATTCTGAAGAGAGGAGCGTTCAGGGAAGACTCCATGGAAGAGGTAGCCTTTGCTTAGCCTGAAAGGTGGAGGAGGATTTTCATAGACTGAGATAAGGAAATTGGGGGTGAGCATTCTAGGAAGAGCATGATGCTTGAGAAAAGGAACAGGTTGAAGCACCAAAGCAGACACTGCGTTTGGGGAAAAGTGAGTTTGGTGTGGGTAGCACAGGTTTGTGGCAGGACTTAGCAGGAGATGAGGTTAGGGTAAACTAGTTTTGAGGAAAGGTTACAAAGGACTGGGGTTTGAGCTTTACTTGGTGGATATTGAGAAGCTGTGAAGAGGGGTGATGTGACTCTAGTCTCCAAGTGGAAAGACAGCTTGACTAAGTGCCCTCGCCACAATTCAGCTACTCCCCAGTGGTCAGGAAGAAAGGTCCTCTCTTTCTGGATCATTCCTCACGTGGGCACTCCCACTACCCTTCTAACCCGAGCACCCTGACACCCTCACTCTTTCCCCCTGACTCCTGTTCACCGTGGTGTTCTGACCAGGTGTGGACCCTGGGGTCTAAACCTGCCAGAGCAACTTTGAAGCAGAGACCAGTGGAGCTGTCCAGGGTGCTGAAATAACGCCACTCCCAATTTTAATTACTTCCAGTTGAACGACTGGCTCCCCTACCATTGTTTCATTCCCATTTTACAGATGAGAAATAGAGGCCCCCAAAGTTAGCACAACCAGAGCTAGGAACTGAGCTTTTTGCCTTCCAGCCCTGGGTTCTTTTCCGCCACTTGAAAGCCCTAATATAACTCAGCATTGCATGCCCCAAGTGATTCCATTCATGTTGCCATGCTCATATGTAAAATGCCCAGTCTCTCCCACCTCTCTCTCTATGTCCCCTTCATCAATCATCGATAGGCATGTCCACCCCACAGTGCTGCTGAGACTGACCATGTAGGGTACTTGAGTAGATCTGCCTGAGTGTATGCTCATGGCTTTGCTCTAGTGGGAACCCGTGGATGTAGCTCATCCTCACACTCTCCTGGAAAAGGGTGCTGTGCTCCGAGGAAACAATGCTCCTTCACTACTCTCACAATTCACTAATAATTACTATAATTTTTACGGGTTGTCTACTGTGTTCCAGGCACTGAGACATTAACTTTCCATATGAAGCTTCTCATTCTATGGCCAAGACTCCTCTCTACAGAGGAGGAAATTCAGGCTTCAGCAGGATAAATGACTTGCCAGTAGGCAGGGTGTGGATTAGAGGGCCAGACTATGAACTCAGATTTGTGTGGTTCCGTAGTGACCTGTCACCTAACATATGATAGTTCAGTGGCTCTCACCACTACTGGCTTTGTGATCCTAGGCAAATGACTTATCCTGTTTGAATTTCTTTTTTTTTAAGTTATTTTGTTTAATATGTCAATATTATTTTTTTATTATTTTATTTTTTCCTTTTTTATTGCTTAAAGTATTACAAAGAGTATTACATATGTGTCCTTTTTTCCCCCCCGCCCTTGACAGCCTGTTTGAATTTCATTCTCATTTGCAAATTGAGGAATGTGAAAGTGCACCTCTGTAGGGCTCCTGAAAGGAATAGAAACGAAGCATGTAGCTAGGACTCCATCACTGTTTGCTGCTAATGTGAATATTATTTTTATTGGGCACAAGTTCCTTGATGGCTGGATGGGTGTCTGGTGAGACTTTCCATATCCCCAGCTAGGAAGGTAGGAAGGAAGGAGAAAGAGTGTGAGGGCCAGCACATCCAGAATGCCAGGTGGGACTTGTTTCTGCTCTATATTCCTGTGGCCTCAGTGGGTGGGGACCACCTCGCTGGAGCAGGCATGTCACTGGGTAGTTCTTCACTATTTCATCGGCACTCCTCACATTTATGTTGACCCTGAGACCATTGTCAGCCCTCAGAGACTGTGCTTTCATAGAGCTATGCTATCCCAATATCCTCCTTAACAAGCCCTTGGCAGGGAGAGGTCTGGTGGGATGGGATTGCTGAGGATGAGCCTTCCCATCCATTACCACATTGGCTACTCACATCCCAAAACAGGCAGGACTGATGTGCCTCCCATCTTACAGATGAGGAAACTGAGGCCCAGCAAGGTGAAGTGACAGGTCCAAGATTACTGAGCCTAGGATCAGGGTCGCCAAACACTCAGAAAAGGGCTATTATTTTAATTAGTCTCTAATTAATTGCTGATCCTAAAAATACCTTTTGTTGTTTTTTATTTTTAATTTTTTTGTTAATCCTCACCTGAGGATATTTTCCCATTGATTTTTAGAGAGAGTGGAAGGGAGGGGGAGAGACAGAGAGAGAGAAACATCAATGTGAGAGAGATACATTGATTGGTTGCTTCCTGCATGAGCCCTGACCAGGCCCAGGGATCGAGCCTGCAACCCAGGTATGTGCTCTTGACTGGAATCGAACCTGGGACCCTTCAGTCCTGGGGCCGATGCTCTAGCCACTGAGCAAAACTGGCCAGGGCCTAAAAATCTTTTAAGGAAAAAGGCAGGTACATACATTCACAAGCCAACCAGTAAATAAAGGCTTTGATAGTTATTATTAACTGTGGGACATTTTGGGTAGGGTTTCAGCCAAGTCTGCTCTGTTGATTATCACGACCCTCCATCCTCACCAGGCCGGCTCTTTGCAGGAAGCCCCATTCATTCAGAAGCTGGGGTGAGGGCAACAGTAATGAGTCCCCCCTTAGAGCCTGGTGCATGCAGGAATGAGTCACTAGATGAGAACAACTGACTCTTCTGTAATCACCTCCAGTGGCTCTTGTTCGATACCCGACAGGGCCCAGAAGAGCCTTCCCAGGTATAATGAGGCTGGGTGGGAGGAGATGGATGGAGATTTGCGGGGTCTCACCAGGGCAGCTTGGCTCACAATCTGTCTTAGCCCCGAGCCCCAGGCAGGGGGCACTAAACAGCTAGCTGATTTCTGTAAGTGCCATCCCCCCCCCCCTCCGCCAAGTTCAAGGGCAGGAAGTCATTTGCATCCCAGAGAGGAGGAAGAGGGACAATAGCCTGGCTTCAGACTGTTGGACCTCTGACCTGCAGGCAGTGGGCACACAGACACCAGCCTCTCTAGGCACCCCCAGGGTCCTATTTTCCCTTCCGAGGAGCAGTGACTAGGCAGGCAGCTGGAGGTAAAAGACCAGGGAACAGGGAGGTGGGACTCCCAGGAGACCCATAGATAATGTACACAATCGGACCATAAAAACCTCAATGACCCCCCCCCCCCCACACACACACATGCACACACACCTCCTTGCTCCTACTTTTACCTCATTTCCCCCAGAAGGGTGTGTCTCCTGACTTGGTCCATGGAGTCTGCATAATAGACCCTCTTAGAAGTCAGACAGTTTATCTCCCTCTATAAACTCGTCATTTACAGATGGTAGAACTGGGACCATGAGAGGGGAAGCCACGTGCCCAAAGCCATAGAACTACCCCAGTAGTCAAGATGCCTGCCTCACTAGCAGGCTGGTGTGGTCAGTTCACTTCAGCTTCAGTCACCTGAGCTATGTGAGATTTTAATCCCAAACAACTTTCTCACCCAAACCCCAAACCTAGGCACTGCATTTTTCTATGGAAGTTATGGACAAAGCTCACATCAATCAAGGTAAATTAGAGACAAAACCTGCAGGAGAAACAGACTTGTTTCTTTTGAAGATGCCACTGGAGCTAATTCTCACCCAGCTTATCTGCACTGGGGAGGAGGAAGAGGGAGCGGAACTGAGTTTTGTTCTATAGACCAGGGGCAACCAGCCCACAAGACATGTCACCAGGCAAACCCACTCTCCTACAGTGCTAAGGGCTTCCTGTAGGATCTCCACCTTGGCAGCACACTGGCTTCAACCAGACCACACCCAGACCAAATACATCCGCATCTAGGGGCGGGGGTGGGGTGGTAGGGGTGGGGGTGGTGCTGAAAAGCTCCCCAGGTGATTCCAGTGGACAACTCCACTTGAGCACCATCCCCTTCCTACAAAACCGAGGCCACTGATCAGCAGCACTGGTATCACCTGGGAGCATGAGAAATGCAGAACCCTAGGCCCCTCCCCAGATCTATGGGATCAGAACCTGCCCTTTAACAGATCCCACTGGGGATTTCTAAGGTCACTGAATTCTAAGAAGTGCTGAGGCAAGACACTTGACATCTCTACACCTGACAGCAACTTTGCGAGGCAGGTGTTCCATTCCACAGGCGAGGAAACTGATCCTGAGAGAGGTTGACTTGCTGGCCCAAGGTCACCCAGTTGGTGAGTAGGACAGCCTGGATGTGGCCATGGTTCCAAAGGCCATACTTCCTACTGCACAGACCACTTCCTACAGCACAATTAAAAAATATGGCCATGGGGGGGGGGGCTGAGTTTTGGGCTCATGAGACCCGCTAAGCAATTTCCACCTTTGAACAGGTTTGATTCCCTGGAATCAAATCTCATAAGCACCAGCATAATTCATGAGGAAATACAAATAGTAAACAAACATGTGGGGAAAAGGTTCACGATCCCTAGTAATCAAAGAAATGCAAATTAGAGCAACATTTGAAAATGAGGAGCCATTTTCTAACTATGTAATTAGAAAAAAAAAGAATGTTAGCAAAGTTGTTTTGAAATAGGTACATTCATATGCAGCTGGTGGCAGTATAGATTTCTATAACCCTTGAGGAAAGTAATATGGTAACATCCATCAAGAGCCATAAATAATTATGCCCACTGACCCTGGGAATTCACCCTAAGGAAATCATTCAATAGGAGGGAAAAAGCTGTGTGTAGGGAGATGCTCCTTGCAACAGTTGCTGGGAACGCTGAGAACAACTCTATGCATTGGGGCTGAGTTAACTGGGGTGCATCAGCTCCTGTGGTGCTACGTAGCCATGTAGAAGGATCATTAAGAAGCCCAGCAGCAAATGTTGGTGAAAGAAAGCAGATGGCAAACTGCTCATGTGCACTGTGATTATTATGATGTGAAAATACAGATGTTCCTTGACTTACAATGGGGTGACGTCCCGACAAACACATGGTAAGTTGAGAATATTGTAAGTCAAAAGTGCATTTAATACACATAACCTACGGGACATCATAGCTTAACCTGGCCCACCTTGCACGTGCTCCGAACACTTACATTGGCCTACACGTGGGCAAAATCACCTCACTGCTGCTGCCGGGCCTCAGGAGGGAGCACTGTAGAGCATCTCACTAGCCCGGGTCAAGATCAAAATTCAAAGTATGGTTTCTACTGAATGTGTATGGCTTTCACACCGCTGTAAGGTCAAAACGTTGTAAGTCAAACCACCGTAAGTTGGGGACCGTCTGTATTGTGTGGACATGGACAGGGGAGAGCTGGGCACAAAGAAGACAACTGGTGTTTCAGGGTGAGGGGACAATGGACAGAACCCCTCCTATTACTTTCGCAACGACACGCCCCAGCAGAACCGGCCCTCTGAAAACAGCCCTGAGGGCTCTCCAGTCACAGGCTCTGTGTCTGAGGGGGACACGGAGACACCCGGATTCCTTATCCCTGGGCACAGGGCCACACTCCCCGATTCCACCCCAAGGCAGGAGGAGCTGGCCCCTCTTCTCCGGAGTGAGGGTGGGGGGTACAGAGCCATGGGAGACCCCTCCCATCTTACCATGAAGCCTGGGGCACAGGTGCAGCTCCCAGTGATGCTGTGGCAGTCGGCGCCATTCTGACAGGCGCAAGGCAGCTGGCAGCCGTCGCCATAGTAGCCAGCGGGGCAGGACTCGTTGCAGTGGTGGCCAGACCAGCCGGGCTGGCAGGTGCACGCTCCAGTTACTGGGTGGCAGCTGAGCACATGAGAGAGGATGAGAGGACGGTCTGGTCAGGGATGCAGGCATGTCCCACCCCCTGGTCTGCCCCCGGGTAGCAGGATCAAAGGGTTTCTGAGGCTAAAGTGTATAATGTCTCATTTACTTGTCAGAAGACCCCAAGGTCATGTGGCCTTATTATCCCCAAGACACTGAGGCTCATGGTGGTTATATAATTTGCCTGAAGTCACATAGCAAGGAACTGACAAAATCAGGATTCGAATGCAGGTCTCTGGACCCCCAGACAAGTGCTCTTTATAGTATAAATACACAGAGACCAAAGCAGAAGGCAGCCTCTTCAGACCCTTCCCTTAAGGACTATGGAGTCCAGACCTTCACCAACTCTGCACCCAAGACTGATGTCTGGGGTGGGGCAGGCACAGGAGGGTTTCTGTGAAACCCAGGGGCGCGTTGCAGGTACTCAGTGAACGTTTGTTGAGTTAAATGACACCTCAGG
>NW_005871163.1:934101-946982 GCF_000147115.1 Myotis lucifugus | reverse complement strand
CTCAGTCACTGAGCGTGGAAGAATGAAATGCTTGGACCAGGAAATTGACAATCAGGCGGTGCTGGCTGCAGCAATCAGCTCTGCCAGCCTGGGAGATTCTAAAGGGTCTTAGGCACCCTTCTGCATTCCCATCTATAGAATCTCTTACTGCAGGTCCTTGTTCTTGCGGGAACACCGCCCTATGACAAGCATGCTAGAGATACAGTGAACCTGCAAACACTGACTTCTAAGCACGCCTGCATTTCCCATTTTCCACCACAGCTCTCAGCCTTTTGGCTGCTCAGAGGCGTGTCTCAGCACCAATTTTACTCTTCACCCTCAGCACCAGAAAGCTAAAAACCAAACTTGAAATTCTTTCTTTCTCTCTCCTTTCATATCCCTACACTTTTATTATCTTTTTAAAACATATATTTTTATTGATTTTAGAGAGGAAGGGAGAGGGAGAGAGACATAGAAACATCAATGATGAGAGAGAATCATTGATGGGCTGCCTCCTGTATGCCCCACACTGGGGATCAAGCCCGCAACCCGGGCATGTGCCCTGACAGGGAATCGAACCATCACCTCCTGGTTCGTAGGTTAATGCTCAACCACTGAGCCACACCGGTTGGGCTATATCCCTACAATTTCATTTTAAAAAACAAGATCTCTATTTTCTTAATTTGGTAACTTGTCATGTTTTATAAAAACTCCAAAACCCCTTTGAAAAGAGGGTGGGGAACGCCTGCTGCCTGAATGGCGCTGACTGAGCACGTGCTCACTGTGTTCTCGGCACCTTCTCCACGCCTCCTGCTCTCCTCCTCCCGAGGGGGCAGAGCCGCTCACGCCCGTGGGTCACAGGGCGGGCAAATGACTGCTGGTCTGGCTCAGGCAAAAGTCACGATCACTGGTGCTGAGCTGTGCTCTGGGTCTCCTTCCTCGCCTTTCTCCCATTTCCCCAGACACAGATTAATCACAAGTTAATGGGAGCCCAAAGTTGAACAATATAGGAATCTTTTCAGGGTGGATTTTTCTGCCTTTTCCCCCCCGGCTGCTCTGAGATTACTATCAATGCTGCATCTGTTGGCTGAATCAAATCTTTCAAAGGTAATACATGATCCTGGCTGCTAGAATTCGTCTCTGACAATCCAATTGTGGAGGGAGCTGGGAGAGGCCCGGCACGCAGGCACTCTTCTTCAAGGTTATTCCTTTACGAAGGAGGGTGGCTTCTTTGTGTGTCTACACAAAGGGAATGGAGTGCTGAGGGATCTTATCAGCCACTTGCGCCTTCCCGGGCACGTGGACTTCACCTCTTTGAAGCAGCCTTTCCGGAGGGGCGCAGAGCAGACAGGCTGGGGATGGCTGGATGAGCAGGGTTTCCTTGGGGTGGGGGCTGGGAGTCCTTGTCTTCCTTGTAAAGATACTCAAGGCCTTGCAAGCCGGCTTGGGAGGGAGGGCTTCTGTCGTAAGCTCTTACAACAGAAGCAAGCAGAAGCCGAGGAAAATGAGGCTAGGCTCCCGGGGGTCCCATGCTCCATCTCGGGAGTTGGATGGAAGCTTCACTTTCAAAGACCACAGGAGAACTTTACCCGCACCGGGCTGCTGAAAGGTGACGGACAGATTGGGAAATGGAGACAGAGAGAGGAGAAGCACCAGCTCAGGACATTTGCTCAGACAGAGGTAGTTCTGAGGTCAGGACTCGGGGGCCCCGGACCCCACCAGAACCTGCAGCTGCTCTGTTTTGGGATTAGGAGTTACAGACGTGCCCCTCGGTTTTTCTAGGGCCCCAAGAGAAGGCTCTCTAATGGAACAAAGGTTGATGGGAAGAGGGAAGTGACCTGTGTCCACACAGAGGAAGACAGCTCTTCTCTGTCCGTGGGGACAGGCCAGTGCAACATGAGACGCTCAGTCAGACTGGAGGCTCTGAGCCTCGGCAATTTTGCCTCTCCCGTGCCACCCAGGAAACGTTTCTGGTTTTCAGAATTTGGGGGCGGGGTGTTCCTACTGGCATCTTGTGGGCAGAGGCCAGGGATACTGCTAAACACCCTAAATTGTACAACAATGAATTATCCAGCCCCAGATGTCAACAGTGGTGAGATTGTGAAACCCTGAGTCAGACTGAGCTTTGTGAGTGTTGGGGGCTCAGCCACTGGAGCAGTATGCCAAGAGAAAGGGGTGCAATATTTTTTAAAATATAGAGCTACGGCAGCTCAAGGGCAGAACCATCTGCTCAGTGTGGGCACTACGCCACGCTGAGGCTGCAGAGGTGGACGAGCCAGGCGCTCCTGCCCTCAAGGAGCCCAGGCTCATGTAGACTCTGAGGAGACCAGCCTGGGGGGTTGGCTACCTGGTGCTCTCGGAGCCTCCACTTCTAAGCAGCGCTACTGCCTCCCAGTCTCTGAACATGACACACATTAAAGACAGTAAAGTAAATAATAATCAATATTGGATGGGCTGAGATTAGCGACAGAGAAGAGGGAGTCCTTCCAGATTAATAATGCATCGAGGACTCCTTCAGAGAAGGGATAAATTATGCAGGGCATGGCTGCTCAGGCACGGGAGGAAACAATAGCTCTTTCATTTGGGGCCTGGTTGGATCTCTGTGGCAGGGACTCGCCCTGCATTAGATCTCAGTAGCAGCCTTGCTTCCTGTCCCAGAGAGGGGCCTCCCCTGGCTTCCCAGCAGGCATGGGGTTCCTGTGTCCCCTAACTATGAAACAGCCTGAGCTAGTTACCCAGTCCCCTAACAGGTCATGTGGAACTCCTGTGTTTAGAGCATTGGAGCTCTTACCCTGGCTTCTAGCCTAGTTGCCACCTCCTTCCCTGACCAGCATAGCAGTCTCCAGTAGTTCTTTCTGCACACAGCCCTGGGCCACAGTGACTTGAGCACAATGTGGACCAGCCACATATATATTTCAATGATTCTAAGATGCATTTTCTCCCACATTTTCATATCTCTGATATTGAGTGTGTTATACAATCAATGGCGCATCATGATTCAGTTGATAGCATTTTCCTTGTTTGGTAGTCTATAAAATACAGCTGTGCCTCACAACTGGTTTTGAAGAAATATGATAGAAGGTGCTCAGTGTGTATGACTGCCCCAGACCTGAGTACCTACGGGCTGGACTAGAGATGAAGGACCCTTTATTTCCTCTTTGCAGTCCACCCCTGCAGGCATTCAGTGTTTGTTGAATGAATGATTGAGCAAATGAGTGCTCAGCTCATATACAGGCCGATTCTGTTGGCTCCAGGCCCCCCTACAACAGTCTCCTTCCCAGTCCCCCCCCCCCAGCCCCCGCCCCCGCCCTTGTAGGCAGCACCACCCCAGCCGCTCAGCTCCAGGGACTGGGACTGAGGACAGATTCCATCTAAGCCATAACACTCCCTAAGATGCCTCTGTTTGCACTGGCCAGAGGCTCGTGGGTGATTTGTGGAGAATCAGAAGCTGGAAATGAAGAGGGTCTGAGGCTAAGTCCTGGCTGTCCCAGAGACAGGGCTGCAAACAGCAGCAGCATGCACTGCCCCGAGCGGCCAGTCCTCCCCTGAGCTGTCCTGCAGGCCCAAGGGGAGGAGGGAGCCTCTCCCCACACTTTACCACCCAGATGAGAGGCAGCCACATAGAGGGCTGTGGAGGCATTTGTCGGGGACCATCAGCCTCATTTATATCAGAAGATGGTGCCAGCTGGTGCGAAGCAGGAAGTGAAGGGAGCCAGAGAAGTGCCCCAGGGCAGCTCGGCTTTCCAGATTCAGGCTCCCCTGGAAGCAGGGGTGGGGCCAGCTTCAGCCCAGGTGTCCCCAAGTCCCAAAGGACACAGCGCAGGGAGAGGCTGGCTCCAAGCCAAGGCCCTAATAAAGGGCCTGTCCTCTGTCCCTCCTGTCCCTCCTCCCTAGCTAAGGACAGCCCTCACTGATTTTTAAAAAAATCCTCACCCAAGGCCCGCCCAGTGTGGTTGAGTGGTTGAGTGTTGACCTATGAATCAGGAGGTCACAGTCTGATTCCCAGTCAGGGCACATGCCCAAGCTGCAGGCTCATTTCTTAGTCGGGGACATGCAGGAGGCAGCTGATCAATGAATCTCTCTTCATTAATGTTTCTATCTCTCTCTCCCTCTCCCTTCCTCTCTGAAATCAATTTTAAAAATATATTTTAAAAATATAAATCCTCAACCAAGGATATTGTTTCCATTGATTTTTAGAGAGAATGGAAGAGAGGGAGAAGGGAAGGAGGGAGGAAGGGAGAGAGGGACAGAGAGAGAAACATTGAAGTGAGAGAGTAACATTGATTGGTTACCTCCAGCAAGTGCCCGACAGAAGGTGGAGATCTAACCTGCAACCAAGGCACATGCCCTTGACTGGGAATGGAACCTGAGACCCTTCAGTCTGTGGGCCAACACTCTTAACAACTGAGCCAAACTGGCTTGGGCAGAGCCACACCGCCTACTACCGGCCCTCTGTGGCCCCTGCTTCTGCCCAGGCAGTCCTCTCTCTGGGCACCTTGGGGCTGGGGAAGCATTTGGTTAAATGCAGAGCCTGTGGAGGTGAAATGTTCTCCAGGACAATTCCCCAGGGCCTGTGGCACCGGAGCCTGCCACTCCGGCCTCCAAGGACTGTGTGACTTTACCCACCCCCACCCCACTCCTCTGAGGGTCATCAGACTCCTCCTTGCTCCTGGGCGTAGGGGTCTCAGGTTAGCCCATTTTCAATGCTGACAGCCTCGTGTGGTGGACAGAGGCAGGTGACCTGGGTCCTGGTTCTGATTGGCTGTGAGGCCTGGGCTTTCCCTTCTTGTCATCAAAGTGGTCAGCAAAGACGGTTGCTGAGGTCCCAGTTCTTCCACTGTCCTGCCTGGATGACCGGGCTGCAGGTGAGGGTCTGGGCCCTGAGAAGCCCTCTCCCCACCAGTGCCCACCCCACCCCTACCTCCAGTTCATACCTGATGGTGTTGTCAGCATCACAGGGGCAGGGCAAGGTGCAGCCTGGGCCGTGCAGGCCCTCGGGGCACAGCCGCTCCTGGCAGCGTGGGCCTTTGTAGCCCGGCTCACACTCGCAGGCACCGGTGCTGGGTGAGCACTGGCCCCCGTTGTGGCAGTCGCAGTGCTGTGAGCACTGGAAGCCGAAGGTCCCGAAGGGGCATTCCTCTTGGCACCTGTGGGACAGCAGAACAGGGCTGAGGCCATGCCCCTCGCCTGCCCTCCCAGATCCACCCAGCACGCACCCCCACAGCTCCTCCCCTTCCCTCTCTTCCAGAAAGTACTCATTGGCATCCTGGCCGGCCAGGACTGTCCGTTCCCCCTTCGTGCCAGGCCCCCCTGGTCCCCCGCACTGAATTTGCACAATCACATTTCATTGATCATAGGCCTTATGTTTTTTTCATTTTTTGATTGCAATAAAACATGTTACATAAAATTTACCACTTTAAGTATACCGTTCAGTGGCATTATGTACATTCATATTGTTGTGCAACCATCACCACCATCCGTCTTCAGACCGTTTTCCTCTTCCCAAAGTGAAACCTCTCTACCCGTTAAACACTAAACCTTACCTTTTAAAAGTGCATTTGAACATCTCTGAAATCAGTTAAGTCTTTTAACTGATGGCATGTCATAGTGCAATTTCCAGTGTTTTTCATTCTTAGCAGAATATAAAATAATGATGCACTTTATAACCGGTGGCATCTTGGGTTTGATGAAATGGGGTAATTTCATGTCCATTCTCGGTCTCTGCTGTTCTGCGTCTTTTGGGCGGGTGTGCGGTCTCCCTTTCTCACGCGGGGAGGTGTGTCTCCTCTGCCAGGTAGGCTTTCCCCGGGAGCACAGGAGGCAGCCTCTTTCATCTGACTACGGAATTCCCCTCCCCATCAGACTGGAGACTTCCTCTTCCTTGGACTGAGGGTCCCCTCAAGGCAGGGGCTGAGCCTCTCCCATCCGCTGGTGAGCCCCCACCCCCCCAAAAAAAGGACTAGCCAGGGGTGGGCAAACTTTTTGACTCGAGGGCCACAATGGGTTCTTAAACTGGACCGGAGGGCCGGAACAAAAGCATGGATGGAGTGTTTGTGTGAACTAATATAAATTCAAAGTAAACATCATTACATAAAAGGGTATGGTCTTTTTTTTTTTTTTAGTTTTATTCATTTCAAATGGGCTGGATCTGGCCCGCGGGCCGTAGTTTGCCCACGGCTGGCCTAGGCCCTCTCTGTGTCCTGCCTCTGCTCAGGCCTGGTACTTGGAGCTCCCGGCCTAATGGTAATTATTTGACTCGGAATCACAGCCATTGGTTGTGGACCCTCTGTGGGAGGGTGTGACCCTGCTCCCCAACTCCCTGCACATGCCAGACACCCCTCACCCCACCCCAGGGCTATGCCCAGGGGATGCAATTTCACCGTCACAGCAACTGGACCTGACGAGTTAAGGGGTGAACCCGGGGGCCTGTGGAGTACAGAGGTGGGTAACTCCTGCGCCCCAGAGACAAGCGGAAACAGCCGCTGGGGTTTTGGATCATCCTTGTCCCGGCGCTGCTTTGATGGGGGGGAGACGGAGAACCTACAGCTCCGGCGTCTGCTTCCTCATCACAAAAGGGGATGAGAACTAAACCTCACCAGGCTGTTTGGGGATTAAATGAAATAATGTATGTAAACATCTAGAAAGGTGTCCTGTGCATGGTAAGGGCTCGGTAAGAAATGTTACTTATTATTATTACTCTTGTAAATATTGCTTTTTGTAGTTCTCATATCAGAGCCCATCTGACTTTCTGCCTCAGATTCTGACATAAAAAAGCTCAAAGGGAACAATTTCAAAACGTTAATAATGGGGTGGACTTGGGGACTGACAAGTGTTTTGTCACATTTTCCAGGTTTTCCACAATAATTGGGAGGGGTAGCAATAAACAATGTTTAAAACATACAGTCCTAGTTTCTTTGTTAATCTTGGAGAGTCTCGAGTTAGAACCATGTTCTCCACAGGAGGGCTGGAGACCTGTGTCTGGGTGACCTCGGTTGCCTATTGTGAGGGTCAGTGGCCAGACCCCTGTGACGTGGGAGGGTCAGCCAGCAAGTGCCTGGGGAACAGAGCAGAGAGGGTGTTGGGCATGAGTCTTGGCAACTACACAAGGGGGTGTCTCTGTCTGTCTCTGTCCTTGTTGCCTGGAGCCCACAATGACAGGGAGGAGATGGTAGCTGGGGTCAAGCCCCCGACTTCCTTCATAGGAAGGTGCCACCCAGTCTCACCTCTCATAGCCACTGTGGCGAAAGGAGGGGGCCACAGGGGTCATGATGACTGCAGCCCTGGGCACCAGATAGAGAGGGGCTTCCAGCTGCTCGTTCCCAAAGCCTGTCCCCAGGCCCCCAAAGCAGCAGATATTCCCATCACCCTCACTTTGGAGTTGAGGAGGCGGAGATGCCGACAGGCGAGGTGACTGCTCCAACCTCATAAAGCCAGCATGTGGCTGAGATGATCCCGGATCATCTTCCTGCAAATCATGCTGCGTATTAGCCAGTTGAGGCCTCATGAAGGGAAAGAGAACAGAAAAGAGAGGGAGGAAGAGGAGGAAAGAAGGGAAGGTCTGGAGAAGGAATGGAAGGTAGAAGACAGGAAGGAGGCAGGAGGCAAGGAGGGAAACTGAGGCAGAAGGGGAGGACGCAGAACATTGAAGAGCTGAAAAAAAATCACTATATGAATCGCCAGCCCTGTTCTGCCTCAGAATGGATTTTTCCAGGGGTCACTGGGCTTGGCTCCCCTCGCATGTCTCAGCCGTCAGGGGAAGAAACCCAAGCGCCCTGACCCCTCTTTCCTTTCACTGGAACATTCCTGGCCCCGCCCACCAGCAGGAAGGGCAGATCCCTGGACAGGGAGCCTCCTCTGCAGGGCACTTCCCCACCTGCCATGTTTATGAAGTGATTGACTCCACAGCCCAGAAAAAGGATCTGGAAATGAAATATTGACAACCTAATCCATTTACATAATCAGCCTCTTTTTTTCCGTACTCACAATTTAAATAACTTATTTATTTAGAGATCAAGCAACGACTGCTAATGAATTTTACACAAAGCACGCTAATAACGGGGCCTGCGGAACAGAAGGGTAATCACAGCAGGAATTAGTTTTCTACTTAAACATCCTTCCTTTGCAACATATCAATCTAATGTGTCTGATATTGCCATTAACAACCAGATACATTGCTCAATTAAATTACAAAATGAGCTGCAAAGCCCTCGTTACGTTTTCGTGTTTAATTTGCACTGGATTCTGCCTATCCGGGGAGGCCTGCGTTATTACACCCACTCAGTTTTAATATGCTCGTGATGATGTGGGGTGGGTTAATGCAGCTGTCACCGACAAAATTCATGGAGGCAATTTTACAAAATATTAAACACCAGGCAGCCCATTGTGGTGGGAAACCCAGTGTTACCCGGTCCTTCTACTGAACTCTTCTCTGTTGTCCGATTGGTGAAGCTGGCTAGAGGACCCTGAGGCTTTAGAGATTTCTCTCCACTCCAAGGTCAAGGGCTGGACCCCAACAAGAAGAGGGATGGATGACTTCTCCATTTGGGACATCCTGGCATTGAAAATGGAGAGCGCCAAGGAAGCAGGGTCCACTGGTGTTGAGTCCAGTCAGCTGGAGCCCTGGGCCTGCTCCTCTCCAACAAGGGGGTTACATTCCCCATCCTGTGAAAGTGGCTGAAACAAAGGGGTCCTGTCCTGGCTCCCGACTTCTCGCTCCTGTCCCTATTGGCTCATCCTGAGAGGTTTCTTCCTGGGGGAAGATGGTCAGGATGGGAAGGTGGGCTCAGTGCTTCAGTCCTTCCTCCCCTCCTGCCCGTAGGGACCCAGTCTCTGACAGCGATCATGGCGGGATGGGTCCCCAGCTGTTACACCCCATGCTCTGTGCTTGGGGAGCTCATGGAGATAAACCCTGGCTCACAAAGAGGTGAACGCAACCCCATGGCCATCAACAAGGATTTGGGGCTGACTCCAGTGAGAGTTGGAGGAGCCCAGTTATGTCGGTCAGAGGCAGGACTCATTGGTTGATTCTGCCCCGTCTCTGCTTCCTGATGTTACCTGGACAGGGGAGGCGGAGGAATGGCAGACAAACGTTCCTCTCATCCCACCTTGTCTGGGCAGAGCAAGCAAATGCAGGACCAGAGATGAAACATGGGCCCCCAGAACCAGGCAGGCGGTTTGAGGGCCTCCTCTCTACTGCTCCTCTCTCTGCCCAAAGAGAAACATGTGGATGGGAGTGCAAGGAAGGAGGCTTGACCCCAGTCTTGTGGACAAATGGCCTCTTCGAGCTCTGAGTCTACTCACCACCAGACACTGGAACATTCCTGGTCCTGCCCACTGGTTGTTTCTCATTCTTCCATAGCACCCTATCCTATCATCATGGCATCCTTCCTACTGTGGCAAATGTACCCACACGGTTATTTCCTAGTTATGTGTTTTATGGATTATCCACTCTGCAAGGCTGGTTTGATCCCAGGACACTGGTGTCCTTGTTCGGTCTGCTTTCAGACCATAGGCCTTCAGAGGATGCCAACTGATGGCAGAACTCACATCAGGAATACAAATCCACTTCTAGAAGAAACGGTGCAAAATGTGTGAAATAAGTTGGCACTCTTGGCTTCTTTGCATTATTGGTGCCATTGCCTCCCTCCGGAAGGGCAGAAAGTAGAGAGTGGATGGTAGGTGCTCACCTGCTTCCCCAGGTGAGTCAATGCAAGTTCAGGGCTCAGGTCCCTGGGCTGGGGGAGGGGCTACATTCAGCAGCCCAAGGGTGAGGAAGGAAGAGTTGATAAATCTCTCTGGCAGGACTCAGAATGCTCTCTGAGAAAGGAACGGGAACGCTGGCAGGAGGATGCTGTGGGCTGGTAAATATCAGCTGTTCTCTGCAAGGCTGCTGTGCAAATGAGTGACATGAACAGCAAGGACAAGAGTTAACATCATCCTTACCTGTCCCCCATGTATCCCGCTGTGCAGTGGCACTGCCCAGTCACGTGGTCACACTGCCCTCCATGGTGGCAAGGACAGTCCTGGCTGCAGTTCTGGCCAAACGTCCCTGGTGGGCAAGGCTGGGCACACACTGCTCCCTGAAACAGAGGAGGAAAGACAGCATAGGTGGTGCTTCTGAGATGCAATCCTAAGGCCACTCTCTCCTGGAAGTGACGCTGTGGCTGCGGCCTAAGGGACCGCCCTGTTTCCTTAGTGGAACTTTCTCCCCAACCACAGAAGCATAGAAAGTTGGACATCACGATACCAAAGCCCCATTTCAGAGATGGGCAGACTGAGGCCAATTTGTTTATCTAGTTATTCAGCACACATTTATTTATTGAGTGGCTGTTACATACCAGGCACTGTTAGACACTAAAGATATAAAAATATGATTAAGACTTGATTTCTGTCCTCCTAGTGTAGTGGGGAGAGAGACAAGGTAAAGCAGGGAACTAAAGTATCAGGTGCGAAGTGCTCTCACATTGGTATGCAATAAAGTGCTGAGGAAAAACAAAGAGACTATGATTAAACATGGTGATCTGGGAACATACATTTATCTCTACTTCTTTCCCAAACCCATCTAATACCAGAGTAAAGGGGGGAAGATATAAACTTATAAGGACTAAAGGAATGGGGGAGGAGACTATAGAGCAGGGGTCCTCAAACCACGGCCCGAGGGCCACATGCAAATACAAATATTGTATTTGTTCCCGTTTTGTTTTTTTACTTCAAAATAAGATATGTGCAGCGTGCATAGGAATTTGTTCATAGTTTTTTTTTTAAACTATAGTCCGGCCCTCCAACAGTCTGAGGGACAGTGAACTGGCCCCCTGTTTAAAAAGTTTGAGGACCCCTGCTATAGAGGATGAGAGATGTCACTGTTGGAAGGAAAAGCAGATGGAGGAACAGAACTGCTGAGATTTCTGCTTTCTCAGCAATGCTAAGTGCCTGCAAGGGAGTGTGGGAGGACATCAGGTTGCTCTGTAACCTCAGAAAAGCTCAGGAATCAGAGACAGCAGGAACCTCGGAAGGCCAAGGTGCAGGTGTGATGAAACAGAGTAAGCACTATTTGAAAATGTATGAAAGAGGGAATTAGCCCTAGCCGGTTTGGCTCAGTGGATAGAGCATCAGGCTGCGGATCAAAGGGTCCCGGGTTCGATTCCAGTCAAGGGCATGTACCTTGGTTGCAGGCTCCTTCCAAGCCAGGCCCTGGTCAGGGCACATGCAGGAGGCAACCAATCGATGTGTTTCTCTCATATTGATATTTCTCTCTATCTTTCCCTCTCCCACCCTCTCTCTGAAAATCAATGGAAAAATATCCTCAGTGAGGACTGAAAAAAAAAAGAGGGACGTAGACCCCAGATTTTTGTGCCCTCTTTTCAAATAGACAGATGGCTTCCCAAGACTGGCAGTTTAGCAAGGTTGGCCCACACAGGCTGTGGACACAGGGATTCCAAGCCGAGGGTGGGGTCCCATGGGAAACGGGGATCCTGCAGAGCTCTTCCTGTGAAGGATCAGACCCTCTGCTCTCTTCCTTGCTCAGCTCCTAGAATGCAGATTCCCAGACACTCCCTGCGGCAGGATTCTGGAGGGTTCCTTTCGGGGACACTGAGAGCTCAGAAGGAAAGACCTACAGATTCTGATATTTGAGGATCCCATCAGTCAACACACCTGGCATCTATCCCTGCACCCAGGCTTCCAACCAGCTTTTCTGAGGCTCATGGTAAAATCTGAGCAGGTGGCCAAGGAGCACCAGGTATTTGAAATGAGGCTCTAACATGAAAGAAGATTCTAACATGAAGAAGACTTGTTAGAAGAAGACTTCTAACAGGAAGGCTCTAACATGAAAGAAGACCAAAGCAGACAAATAGACAAAAGGAACAATGCAGGAAGCAAAGAAAACAGAAGAAAAACCTTTGCTCTCATGAAACTGAACATCCTTATAGTTGTAGGAAGAAATGTGGAGGCAAATGCCAGGAGAAACTAACAGATTTGAGTGTGGTCGCCTTTGGGAGTGGGCAGGGCATGACTTTCCTTTCCCTTAGTATTAGCCGTGTGGTAGTATAATTAGGTAACTTTTAAAATATAACATGAATCTTAGATCTTTATCAAGCAGAAATCGTAGCCTGCTCTTGTCTCTTGCTGCCCTTCCAGCCTCTCCCCGGCCAGAGGTAGTTATTTCCCTTATGGAGATCGAGGATTCTCCCACAATTAATTAATCAATTAGTTCAACACACAATTATTAAGCACCGATAATTGCCAACCCTGAGGCAGCTAGTTTAGGCAGGAAAATCCTGCTGACCAGAGACATCTTTCAATATCATTCAATTTACTTGTAATGAATTAAGTGGGAGGCCTTTTAGCTCAGATGTCTCCTGCACACATAAGTCAGACAGCGAGGAGCTGAGAGGGGGGCTGAGTGGGGGAAGGAAGGACAGAGAGAGGCGTGGGTGTGTGAGGAGAGCGGCAGGGAAAAGCTACTCAGAGGGGGGGCCCCTCTTCCTCCTGGAGGAGGTGGGGGAGCCCGGGTGTGGCAGGGGCCTGCATTTCTCACTGCACCCCGCAAGCTTAGGGATTCTTGAGGGAAGAGAGGAGTCTTTCTGGCCGTCCTCTGAGTCGTCCTCTGCAGCCCTGGGGTGGACAAGGATACTCTGACCCTGAAAAAACATTCTGAGCCTTCTTGGCGGGGGGCACTTATACTCCCATCTCCCTATTGCGGAGCACTGTGGGGCCCTCATGTACACACACACACACACACACACACACACACACACACACACACACGACAAGACCAAGGCTCCCTGAGGAGCCCAGTGGGAAAGTTTGGAGCACAGCATGCTTCCTTCCAACATTTCCTGGGGGAATCAGGGATCCTTGTGAATGAATGCTTGATATTCCCCAATTGCAGGCAACCCAGGTCT